>NC_080029.1:88161117-88464147 GCF_030020395.1 Manis pentadactyla | reverse complement strand
AACCCCAGAGGGCTACAGGAAGTGAAAAAAGGGTGGGAGTGCCCCCTCTTTGCAGCAGGCCTGCAAACAGTCAGCCCTTCTGGTGCTCGCTGACGAGACCTCATGCTTTGGACAGTCACTCAGCAGCTTAGTTCAGCTGAACAGATGTTGAAAATGTTCTGGGTACAGCACAAGGCTTTAGGGATACAGTAATAAATTATGTCCAGTACCTTTCTTCACATGACTGAAACTCTAAACTAGGCCATAGATGTGCAAACCAAATATGTCAGCAATCATCCTTCTCTTCTGTCTTCACCTGTCCCGACATATCACCTCATCAGTAAAAAGCTCCCTTGACCTCACTTACTAGGCTTGGTCTCTCCATGCTTCTATTTCATAATACTTTTCACATTTGTCATTTAAGAATCTAAGGAAATATTTTCTAATGTACATCTCCTCCATAAAGAACACTATTTGGTTTTGCCAATACAGTCTTCCCAGCAGTGAGGACAATGGATGATACACAGAAGGTGTACAAAAGTAAACTTAATGAATGAACAAGTGAATAAGATGCATTAAAAGCAGTGATGTAAGTGATGTAAGCATGGGAACTATATGAGCACAGAGAAGGGGGCCCCATTCCTGTCAAGAAGCCCCAGAAGGATGTCCTAAGCTAGATAACTAATCTGTATCTTGAAGGATGAATAGATGTTAACCTTCAAGAAAAGAGGGAACAGGTGCACTCAGATGTGAAAGTAGCATGCTAAACTGCAGAAGCGTGAAATGGCTTGGGCCATGAAAGCAATTACAAGTGATGCGGCATTTCATGCAAGACATGAATTATGAAGGAGGATGTAGCAGGAGATACATAGCTCAAGAGCATGAAAGACTTTGTACATCATTCCAAAAATGCTTTGACTTTCTCTGTGGGCAATGAGGGGCCTTTGAAGAGTTTTACGTCATGAAGTAATATCTTCAGACTGAATGTACTATTCTGTGGACAAAGCAGAAAGTAAAGACTCCTCGATCAAATTAGGCATCGAAGACCTAAAGCTCGAGGCCACATCCCCATCAGTTCTTCCTAGCATGGGGCCTCTAATAATTGATGTGCAGGCCCACAGTACATACTCATGTTAACTTCAATGGCAAATGTTGACTAAGCACATCTCACATGCCCAGCTCTTGTGGGCAACATGAGAAGTAAACAAATATAGCTAAGGAGGCAAAACACCTACTGAACAACCAGAAAACAAAACTACACATTGGGAATATGATATAAATTGGGGGGAAAAAACCCTTAGGACAAAGTGGGACTGGAGATGTGTGGGGTGAGTTTGGAGGAAGACTCTTTGTAAGAGGTGAGTTTTGATTGGGTCCTTAAGGAAGTGCTGGAAGTGAAGGGGCAGAGCAGGAGGGAGGGTGCTCAGAAGTAGTCGCCGGGGCAGCCACAGTGGCGGGGAAAGCCGCCCAGTGCAAGAAGGCTGCCTGGATGCTCCGGCCAGGCTATTTAGGAAACAGCATGTGTGATGGTAGCTCTCATCAATTTACTACAGTAAAAGCTACTTCCTAAACTTTTAAGACTGGCTGCTTCCCTCTCCTGAACCAGCAGGTCTTGAAGCCCTTAGGTGGGGCTGAGCAGGGTAAGTGTTGCGCTGGCTGGAGTGAGGCGGGCAGAAGCAGCAGGGGCTCAGAGCAGGACGCCAGAGCCTGGGCGGGTGAGGAGGGCCCCCTCCCGGGAGGGCACCGGTCAAGGGACTCAGAACCTGCTGAGCCGGTTAAGGGGGCCCCACCTGAGGCCCCCGGGGTGGGTGTCAGAGCCTGGGTGTAATGGTGGCTTTGTGGTTATGGGGGAGATTGTTCCTGTTTGCAGGAAATACACTCTGACGCGCTCAGACAAGGTGTCTACACGGGAGAGCAAACATTGTTAGGACAGTGGATAAACAGTTTACTTTCAAGTGACTTAGAAGGAAAAAGGTTTTGTACTAAGCTTACTTTCTGTAAGCTCAAGACATTTCAAAATAATAATTTTAAAAAACCTTAAAGATTGGTAACTTATAGGTACTTAAGAATTTGAGCTGAATCATAGACATATCACACACATTTAAAGACTCTTTAGAAAATATTTGCTTAAAATATTTTAAATTCTGTCTGCAAAAACTGGAAAGAAAAAAAAGAGAGAGAGAGAAGTATCCTTAGTATCCAAACTGCAATTACTTAGTGAATCCCAGAAATACCTCAGTCCTTGAACTTCATCTTGTCCACTGAAATCGTCTTCATTTTCTTGTTTCTACTCCTCAGATTGATTCATTCAGTTACCTGGTAATGACAGGTCTTCCATGTGCCCGGAACTGTCAGGAATGGTGTCAGGGACACACTGGAGGGAGAGGGAGCAAGTTCCTGGCTCTGTTGCAGTTTGGTGTTATTGCTGTTAAATAACACATATATATATACCATATAATATATTGTTAAGTAAATAATAACAACATCAGAAAGAGTCCCGAAGATTCCAAGCAGAGCCCTTTGTGCTTGTGTTTCTTGACCAGCAGAGCTCTTCCCTGCTCCCACACTCATTCAGCCCTTCTCTGACCACTGTCACTGCCACTGTCAACTCCTTTATTCTGCTTTAGTCACATCACTTCTTCATCTTGTGCCTCAAGAACAGGGATTTTTTATTTTTTTACTGGTGCAGTTCCAGCACCTAAACATGAGCTGACATGGGAGGACTCAATAAATATTTGTTGACTGAATGAATGAACAAACTAGAGCCACAAAAGGGGAAGGAAAGGATGCTGTGGGAATGCAAAGGTGGTCACCTTTATGTGCCCGGGGCAGGGAGGCAATAAGGACAGGCCTTTCTGAGAAAGTGACATTTACACAGACCCTTAAGAAAATAGTAGGAAATGCCAAGTAAAGAGTGCTAAGGTAGGCCTACTATGTACAGAGGGATCAAAAGCTGTCCTTGGTCCATCAGAGCTCACTGCTTTCCTCCGTGTATCTTTTAGTGACATACTGCTATTCCCTGACAGTATCCCAGTCTCTTCCTTCTCGGTCCTCTCTCTACCAAAAGTGTCAATAGTATCTGACCTGAGAGGCAGATTTTCCTTCCTTTAATCTGGTCACAGGGCCCCAGGGCTGACTAGGAATTGTCCTCTACAGCACAGGGCTAGGGGCTTGAAATGGAGTGCAAACCCTAGTTATGTACTTGCTAGTTGTATAACCTTAGGAGAGTCTCTTCACTCTCTGAGACTCTTTCCTCACCTAAGACAATCTGTCTGATAAGAATGCTTATTTCACAGAGTTGGAGCAAAGACAAATTCATGGGAAAGTACTTAATTATCTGCCATTACTTTGACCACACAACCCAGACATACAAACTGAGATAAGAGTTGACAGTTCCAGGCAATGAAGGTTGTATTTTTACACAGAGTAACTGCACCGTCAACAAAAGACCCCAGAGAGAAGATTCAGATTCATACTTAAAGGCTGTGTCTGTTTACATCTACCTGAATACAACTAGAATACCCCACATTTCAGAAGAACCATGTTTCCTGCTTAATACAGAGATGCACTCTGCAGTCTGCTCTGACTCAGCTCTTTCCTCAGGGAGTATAGTTTAAGAGAGAAAGTGCTTGTGCTTTAATCCTGGCACTACCTGAGGGACACAACCGCTTTGTGCCTCAGCTTCCTCCTCTGAAAAATAATGCTGATGTGTACCTACCCTGGAAGGTTAAATGAATTGATATTTGTCAAGTGTTTAGAGAAGTATCAGCAAATGGGAAGTGCTTAGAGAGTTTTAGCCGCTGTCCTCCCATAGTTATTGCTTCTATGCAAACCCTAGACCTGGCTCGTGCCCTACAGTTAATTCACCACAGCACAGGGTCGGTGGTACTGGCATCTACTGGCCCACTGCAGAGAGAAAGGGTCAGCCCCGTTTGAACTTGGACAGTGACTATTCTGTACAGTCTCCTATCCGGAACAGGTGGCTGGGAAACAGAATACAATGAACCTGCTGCTGTTTCATTGGGTTTTCCCACCTTTACAAGGGGGCTGGCATTTCTCAGTCATCCAGTGGAAGACAAAAACATTCAAAGATCAATCATTCTACTGTTAAGGAAGTTAAAATAGTATCAATTTTTCTTATATACATCACAAAAATACATAAAACTTAATTTAGTCAATGACTGGCCATAGGGAGAAATGTGACCATTGCAATTTTTATTCACCCCATGATAATTATAATAAATGTAATAATAACAATAATAGTGGCAGCTTACATTTATTACATACCTGCTGCAGGCAATGTTTTAACTGCTTTACAGAAAATAATTCATTATACACCTTACAAAAACTGTAGGGATATCATCCCACTTTATAGAGGAGAAAACTGTCTCCGTGGTTTCCAAGAACAGGAGATGAGGAAGAATTTAGTAGGAGAGTTAAGCCAAGAAAAACATGAATTCATCAGACAGTAGAAAATCTGTCAGGAAATAACACCCCCGGTTACTTATCTCTCAGCATCAAGAATACTTCAATTTACTATATGAGTTTCCAATAATAAGGCAACCAGTTTAGTCCTCAGAAATGTCCAAATAAAAAACAAGTCATATGAATAGCTATTTTAGGTTGAGTCAATTTCAGCTCCTTCAAAATTTATATCCATCTTTACAGACTGCTTCTGGCATGTCTGTATTAACAGGAGTTGTATTCTTCAAGTTGTTTAGAAGTGGTCTTGGTGATCAGTCACACTTGTCCAGCTTCCCAGTGTGCAAAGAAAGCACTTTTAATACATTATTTGATCTGATCCTTTCAATGAGGTGAGTCATAGTATTTATTTCCTTTTTATACATAAAATTGAAGCTCAGGCATGTCCTCAGTCCCCAGAGCAAAGCAGCAGAACTGGGTGCAAAAGCCATGTACTCTACTCAGTTCCATCTCCTTCCGCTGTATCATGCTTTCATCTTTTAGTAAAATGGAGAACCAAGGTCTCTATTCAGACTAAATTTCAGTTTTACAGCCATATACTATATACCCTAACAGGCCAATGAATTTAAAAGAGCACATCACACTAGCTGGGGGTAAATGTATAAAACTGAGACTGTGGATGAACTGGTGTTCATTTTGGAGCAAACACCCCAAACTCTCCTGCAAGCAGTCAATAGCTTGATCGTGGTATATAGGTGCTTTTCAAGTGCCAGGAAACACAGACTTTGGAAAAACTCAAAGAAAATTCTATTGATACTGTTTTTCTTGTTGCTTTAATCCAGGTTGGCTAGTAGCCAGGGAAACAAGGTAGTCACCTCCCTTTCTGATCCTCAACCTTTTGAATGAAAAGAGAAGTATTTTCATTGTATTTTATAAAATAATATTGAGTGATCTGGGACTTTGAGACCTTCCCTGATATCTCGTAGAGATAAGGACTGAAGGCTCCTGAACCCTAGTCAAGCTACAGTTCACTCATTCCCAACAGGTATGCAGAAACAAGAGCTCACGTCGGAGCTGTCCAGGTTCCCTCTGGAATGCCCCTCCGGGTCTGGCCAAGTGTGGGGAAAGCCATGTCATCACCTTCCCGCCACTGAGTAGTCATGGTTACTAGTGGCTTCCAAAGGTACTCAGAGCCAAGCTTAGGTCACACGGGGCCAAACAATGGGATTCCTGCTCCCAAGGACAGAGGAAGAATCCTTTCATTTCAGTCTGCACGCATACTACTTCCTCCTGAGACTTTTTTTTCTTGTCCAAAGCACTGTCCAAAATGAAGAATTGTGGTCTAAAATATCTCTCTGATGATCTGTGGCCGGTGAGGGTAGTGGGCTGGGACCATGCCTGGATTTTCATTCAACAGACAAGGACTTTCAGCCCTTAGATCCTCTGGCTTCCCACTTGAGGGCACATCCCTGGAACTGTCCTGGCTCCTTCACGCATGTGGGGCTCTGACAGGGTAAGGCACGAGCATCACTGGAGCTGGGAGCTGGGGCTCTGAGCACTTCACAGCTGACACCTGTGGCTTCCTTAGATGGGGAGCTCTTAGGGGAGGTGTAGAGAGGTAGAAGAGGTAAATGCAGTTCCTGGGGAAATTGGCATGATATCAGACTAGAGATTTTTAAAAAGAAAAGTGTTTGGAAAGCCCAAAGCATCACATTGCTACTGCAAAGAAAGCTACCCCGATTGCAGGTGATGAAACAATACCCTCCTCCCCCACGTTCTCTGCTGGCCCCCTTAACACTGTTAAAACACAGCTCCACTGCCAGAGCAAATCACTCCTGTGCAAATTGCTCTCATCTGTTCAGTTGACCCTTGGATCCTAGTATCATAAAGAATGATACTGCTTCTGTGGGACTGTTGTTATTTGCATGTCCCTGTTGTCCAGATGATATCCATTTAGCTGTCTTAGTACAAAATCCAACAGAGATATTCCCACCCTAACTTGCAGTCTAAACCCCTCTTTCATTATGTGCTTTGTATTTAAGCCCAAGTTAGAAATTATTAGAGACTACTGTGTACTTTTTGAATCCCATCAAACCATCAACTGATGCAAAAGGGAAACAGCCTCCTTCAGCTGCTAGTGAAAAGCCCTTCTGTTAGGCAAACTCCTTCTCTCTAACTAGCTCACATTGCTGTCAATCTTTGTCAACAGTAACAAATAGACCATTTCAAATATGCAGACTTTAAAAAATTCCATGGAAAGTGAGTGTGGGAGGACATAACTTTTGTCAGAGACATGTACTTCCACATACTACACACAGCGCACATCCCGTCATTTTTTTATCAGCTGAGAATAGGTGAAGAACCAAAAAACAGACATGACACCTGGCTCTAACTACACTGGGTCATTAAAATAGGATTGCAGAGGGCCAGGGTGTGCAGCAACCACAGGCAAATAGCCCCAAGAGTAGCCTTTTCCTTGAAAGGAGACTCGGGGGAGTGGCAGAATTCTTTTTTCCCCTCAGAGAGGGGATGGCCCAGGCAGCTTCTTTCCTTCCCACCATCCTATTTTCCTTCTTGGGGAAATTAGGGGATATTAGTCACCTTTAAATCTTAAGACCAGTGCTAACAGTTGAGTATTTAAATGCTTTCCATGTTTTTAGTTCTTTACAACATTCAGTGAATTCATCAAGACAAGCCAGAGATAATGGTCTCAGTCCTCCGGCACAGATGGAATGGAAACAAAGCAAAACTTGGACAATTCACCATACCATTGCTACTGAATTCAGCGTAGATGAGGCTATAAGAATACAAAAATAAATAAATAAATAGGGTTCTTAGCAGAGCATCCCAAATATCGTCTGCATTCTGACAGTTATTACAAAAGTGGTCTCAATTGCCACAGTCTTCACAATGTGACTTTTAGCTCTTCCCATTAAGAAGTGGGGTCTTTCTCCCTACTTCTTGAATTCAGGCTTAGCATTGTGACTTGGTTTGTCTAATAGAATGAGGTCAAAGTACTGGTGTTCCAGTTCTTAGCCTAGGCTTTTGGGGTCTTTTGTGTTTCTACTAGCTCTTTTGGAATGTTGCCCCCATCATGAAAAAAATCACAGGCTTTCCTGTTGGATATTGAAAGACTAGGAAGAAAAACTGTGATGACAAGTTGAGGCATCCCAGGCGAGCAGCTTGAGATGGACTTGGCATCCGACCACAGGTACAGCAGAGTAAGCCCAGCCAAAACCAGAAAGACCACCCAGCCCAGATTCCGAACTACAGGCACATGAACAGATAAATGGTTAAGTCAGTGATTTAGGGTTGGTTTGTTACACAGCAATAAGTGACTGATACACCCAATCTTAGGTTTTTAGACACCCTGTTTCTTCTTGGACATCAGAAACAATGCAATTGTTCCATTTACAAACTAAGCTATTACCACTTTGCAAACCTGCCCTATGGGATTGCAGATCCATCCAGATCTGCAGTACAACTTTGCTATGTGGTATGTATTATTGCCTCCATTTTATAGTTACAAAAGTCGTTAGCATGATCAAGTACTCTAAGATCCCACAGCCAGCAAGTGGCAGAGTTAAATTTTGATTCCAATTCTGTCTGAGCCCAAAGTGTGTGTTGTTAGTCAATAAGCTATAATGCCCCTGACTTATCCAACTGTTTTACCCTTTAGGACATATAGAGCAACCTTTTATCATTGTTGCACTTTCCCATCAATAGTCCTTAACTTCCAATTTAAACTTCAATTCTGTGAAGGTCACCTAACCTAGTACCGTCTGTGGTAATCAGAATAATGTGCTCACCCCAAAGATGTCCACATCTTCATCCCCAGAACCTGGAGATACATTGTGTTACATGGTATGGGGAAATTAAGACTGCAGATGAAATTAAGTTTGCTAGTCAGCTGACCTAGAGATGGGGAAATTATGCTGAATCGTCCAGGTGGGCCAGTGCAGTCACAGGGGTCTTTATGATCAAAAGAGGGAGGCAGGTGAGTCAGAGAAAGAGCTGTAACAAGGGAAGCAGAGATCAGGATGATGCAATTGCTGAAAGGCAGCCCCATGCTGTTAAATGCAGGCAGCCACTAGAAAAAAGACAAAGAACATATTCTCCTCTGGAAACTCTAGAAAGAATGTTAAGTTTTAGCCCAGTAAGACCCATGTCTGACTTCTGACCTCTAGAACTATAGGACAATAAATTTTGGTGTTGTTTTGAACAACCAAGTTTGTGGTATTTGTTACAGAAGCAATAGGAAACTAATACACCTTCCACTGAAACAAGGCCAGAGTAGCTTGTCAAGGCTTCTCAGAACACAGAAGCTACAATCTGAATAATTATAAGTAATTGTTTTGATTAATCCCTATGATAGAGGCATTATAAATTGTTCCCACAAATACATGGGTGAAAGTCTTTGAAGAGCCACTTAAAATTGCTAAAGAAAGGAAGAGAGCCAACCTGTCTGTCCTCTTCTGAGCCCATACACCCCATAAGAACTTGTTCCATTAAGGTTCTGATGAGCTGACATTTCCTGTGGGCCTAATGTATTCTTGCTAATCTCCAAATGATGCCTCTCTCCTCCCAGTAACATCAAGAACTACCATTAAGGCACAGGCCAGCTTCTGGGCCTCCCCGGCACATGCACACCACATACACACATAGGAAGGTGGTCTCCAAGGCTGTGATTTCCTGGCTGGCGAGCGTCTTGGGTTTCACTTGAGTGTGATGATGATGTCACCCAAGTGCCTTAGTGTAGGGCATTTCCGACCATCAGTTCAAGGACTATCATTTACTCTCTATGTTAACATCCAGAACAATAAACACAGTCATTAGAGACAGCCGTAACCCATGGCCTGCTGTGTATTGATGTCAACCCTGCTGCGTTTGACATCTGAAATAAGTCCAAAGAAAGCACTGCATTTTCAAAACTGGGTCTACATTGAGGATATCCACCCCTGACTGTATTCCATCTTCCCACCTCCATCTTCTAAACTCTCAACATCTTGGGTTCAACCCCAGACTTAAAAACCCCTTGTCTTATGCAAAAAACACAACCAGGACAACCTTCTCCCAGACTGGGAATAATGCCACCATTAGTTGATTGAACCTAGTGGACCCTCACTATAAAATGATAAACCAATTCAGGATGTTATGACTCCTAATATAAAGGGTGTCGAAATGTAGTAGGTCTGGAGCTGAGACTTCTGACCTCCAGAACTATAGGACAATAAATTTTGGTGTTGTTTTGAACAACCAAGTTTGTGGTATTTGTTACAGAAGCAATAGGAACTAATACACCTAGAAAACCTGACCTTATGCACAAACTGAGCACAGGAGATAATATCAAAAAACAGGAAACCGAAAGAAACGTTTACTCACATTTAGCCAAGTATCTCACTGTCTTCTTCAGTTTGTTTCCATAGGCATTCAATGCATAATAATTGATTACTTATTGGTGCTGGGAAGTAGAAATATCAATGTGGGGTTGCATAGTCTAAAGGAGGAGATGAAGGATCTGTCAATGAATTTACTGTCGATCCAGCTCTTAACTACGCCAGCAGGGGCTATTCTAAGTGTTCTACATAAATGATCTCAATTCATTCTTACAGCTTCCTAAGCTCTGTACTGTGAGCGAAGCCTTGTTTTGCAAATGAGGAAAGGGAGCCCTAGAGGCTTAAATCCCCTTTGCAAGGATTGGAACTGGAATTCAAGCTCAGCTGGCTGCACACCTGGGAGGATCCCCGTGAAAAGTGCGGTAATTCTCCGCGCACTGGAGGGCCCATGCTTTGCTCATCCTGTCAACACAGCACAGTTGCAATTTCTGGGGGTCCAGCCACCTAGGTTTCTGAGCTGAAATCTTACTTCACGGGATATAAAACTGAAAAAGAATTCAAAAGCCTCCTCTGTAGGAGTGGGTGGGGGGACAGGGCAGGGAATCTCCTGGTGTTTGTTACTCTCTTCAGATTTTGGGGAGAGATGTACTTGGGTCATTGAGGCCATGGAAAGATGCTGTGGACTCCAAGGGAGAAGTAAAGACACAATGAAGCCTTCCCAGTGGTCTAGAGGACTCTGGGACCCATCAACTCTAGGACTAGATAAAAAGCAAGATTTATTTCTTCAGGGGGCTGGTAGCAACTCCTGGGCAAATCTTGCACATGCACTTCAACCCTGTGGGAGGTGCTGTTAGACCCGATCAGTTCATAGGCAGAGGTGGCCCTTGACCCACCATAGCCCTCTGGCTGAGTTCTCAATACCTGGCCTGTTGGGTGGCAGCAGAGCCAGTGAGTTCCCTCGACAGAGCACAAGCAAACTCCATGCGCCTGGGGCAGCATTCCTTAGAAGGAGGCCTGTGAACCTAGCAGGCATGTATATGCCCTGTATGCATGTATCTTGAGAGTCAAATATAAGTTATTTACTGCTCTTCTGAAATATCTGTGCCATTGTTCCTTTCCGCCAAGCATTTCTTGTTTTGTTTTGTTTTGCTTTGTCTTTGTTAAAGTATTATTCACTATGCTTGGGTTTTGTAGAAGCATATCAAAAAGAGTCACAGCATACCACTCCAATTCTCTTAACACAGGCTCTAGGGAGTTTCTAGAAATGACTGTGCCGTAAGGTTTGGAGGGAAGGTTTTCCAAGTTGGTCAGCGCAACTCCTGGGGTTTTAACACCCAGGAGCCCTGATGGGGTGGAATTAGAGAAAGCAGGAGGCCCTCTGGTGGAGGCTTCCTGGGTTCTCCTGTGAGATGTGCTTACTAGACTTTTGCACACCCTGCGTGGGTTCCAGTGCCTTTCCAATCCTGGTAGGCTTGCTTTTTCCCGCCATTCTGGCTAGCTGTAGGAAGACCTCTCACTGCACGTGGCCGCCACCTGCTGGACCCAGCCTGGAACTGACTGCCGGGCCTTGTAAAGTGGACATCTTGCCAGCACAGGAGGTGTGAGAGAACAGATTGTCAAGCTCATTCCATGGCATCCGTTCCAGAGGGAGACTCGAAACTGGCCTTGACACACAATAATTTGTTTTTTAATAGTCTTTTGGAAACCTAAAGTCTATGAATCCCTCTGATAACTCATCTGAGAGTTTAATCACCTCTCAGAAATATTTTCCCCATTTGTGATCTCATTGATGCTTCCATTTGGGTTAACTTCACACTGATCCATTTTGATCAGGGATGAAAAACAGTTGCTGTCAATTCTCTGGGTAAAAGCGCTTTATAGGCCTGGAGAAAGATCAATGAATATGCCTCACTGCTCTGGAAAGGTCCCAAGTTTTATTTTCCTTTAAACTGATTTCCTTTAGCCTATTTTAGAACTTATTTATTATTTCTGTGGCTCTGCTCTGAATGTGCTCAAATTCCTGACATTTCTTCTTATTTGGGAATATTATACTCATAGTAAGGATCTGCCTGAAAACCAAGTATGATGCTTTCAAGATTATATATATTCTCCGGGTGACCAAAATTCTTTGGCAAAAATTTTCTGAGCACCTACTATGTGCGATGCACACTGGTATGGCCTGTGTGGTATGTAAGATGTATTACTCATGGACTTGCCAGAAAGAGAAAGGAGAAAATGCTGCATGCCTGCCCAGACACCACTGAGTACTGTCAGCATGTATGAGGCTTCACGCAGGCAGTGGGGACTGAACTGGCCTATGAAGGCGTGACATTGCGATTTATAATAAGAAGTATGCATTTGGTCTTCGACCTGTTTCTGGCACAGAGCTCCTAAAACCCTAAACTAAAACTTCCTGCAATGAGAGCAATAAGAGTGTCTCTTTTATGTTAATAAGGTGATTTCCTAAGCAAGGATGGTGGTTGCCTGGGGAACCAATAGCTGTGGTAGGAGGGTTGAAACTTCCATTCCCACCCCGCTCTCCTAGGAGGGAGAGTGTGGAGATGAGTTCAGTCACTGAAGGCCAGTGATTTAATCAGTCACGCCTAAGCAATGAAGCTGATAAAAAAGCCCAAAGCATGGTTCAGAGAGTTTCCCGGCCGGAGAACGAGTGGTGACACCAGGAAAGTGACGCCCTGGAGGGGACATGGCGGCCCTGCGCCCCTTCCCACACACTGTACCCTGTGCATCCCTTCCACCTGGCTGTTCCTGAGTGATATCCCGTCATTATACACTGGTGATTTAGTAAGTAAAAAATTTCTCTGAGTTTTGTGAGCCACTCTAGCAAATTCAACTTGAGGAAGGGGTCATTGGAGCCTCTGATCTATGGCAGGTGAGTCAGAAGTACAGGTGACACTCTGGACTGGCAATTGTTATCTGAAGTGGGGAGAGGCATTCTCATAGGACCGAGCCCTTAATCTGTGGGATATGACTGTGTTTTCAAGTAGATAGTATCAGACTTTGAGTTAAATTGTAGGATACCCATCCACAGATCGTATTCACTTTATGTAACACCTGTTTTGATTTTATTAACTTGAAGACAACTTGTTTTTCACCATGCTGACCCCAAATCATTCTCAGCTGCTCTTAGTGTCACTCTGTCCCCATCTAGTTTTGGCTCTTGGTTTTGACTTGTTTGCTCCAAGTTCTAGTTTTGTTAAGACTCTTCTGTTTCTCTGTTTCTGAGAATTCCATCTTGCTCTGCTATTATCATGCCCACTATCCACGCCTAATCTTCAGAAAGATCAGTTCCAGCTGGCCAATTCTGCCTGGTCACTGAAAGGGTATCTCGCCGCAACCCTCCTTACCCAGAATGACTCAGGAGGCACGGGCCCATGCAAGAGACTTTATTATCTGAAGGAGAGAGTGGCTGCCCCAGAGGGGGGGTGGGGAGAGAGAGAGAGAGAGCAGTGGGACAGAGAGACAGAGACAAAGAGAGACAGAGGGCAGCAGAGAGACAGACAGAGCAGCAGAGTGAGAGAGACAGATAGAGAGAGAGAGCAGGGAGAGCAGGGCGACAGAGAGACAGAGACAAAGAGACAGAAACAGAGACAGAGGGGGCAGCAGCGTGGTGCCTTTTATTGTGGTGGATCCACTCGGCCTGTTGCCTTGGGGGAGGGTCGGGATGTTTAGAGATAAGGCGGGATAAGCCCAGCAAGCCCAGGCATAATTCTCACCAGCTTATGTGCTTGGGACCATGGGGCAAATGGAGGATAAATTACTATATTCTTATAGTCACTCAATTCTTTTTTAAACTCTCTACCTGTAGGAGACTGAGGAAGACAGAAACCTGGAAGCCACCTGCCCATTTTGGCCTTGGTGTTCTCGTAAAAAGTTAGGGGAGGCACCTACCTGACCTCTGGGGTCCTTTCTCTATCAGGTGCTCTCCATGGCAATAACGTTAGCTAACTCTGTCCACAAGCCATAACCCCCAACTGTTTCCACAGAATTATTTCAGCTTTCCTGGAAGAATTTACCTAGGAAATTGACTGAAAATGAAGTTTGAAGCAAATTGGATCTGCTAGGATGTCAGTCAGCTTTGAGCTGTTTGTTTCCAACTGAGATGAGGGTAGGGGAAAAGATGAGAAGCATGCCTAGCTTCCCTCATGCCAAAGGGCCTCTTCCCAGGAGATATTTTCAAAGACAAAGAGAAAATGATGGATTATAAAGCACAAAAATGAGCTGCAGGTGGCACTCAGCACCTGCTCCTTTCTTGAATTAGCCAAATTCTCTCCCTCTCCTCCACCTCTTTATCATCAGACTGGCCCTGTTTGATTCATCCTGGTAACAAAGCCAAGACCTTCTCTCTGCTGTAGTTGTCACTGGAGTCCGTTGCCATGCACATCCCCACTTACCCGTCTCTGCAGGTGATAATTCTCATGCATAGCTGTTTTGAGCTACAGCCACCCTGATTCCCAGTCTTTAGTACAGTCTTTAGTTTCTTTCTGGCAGAGTATGACATGAAAAGTGCTAACCAGCAAATTAGTAAACTCTAGCTTCAGGTGCTTGTCGGGTACTAGAATTAACATGAGCCCATATATCAGTGGGTAGATTCTAGAGGATCATAACCACAGAGAGAGGATACAGCTAGGGGTTTAAGACAGGGAGTAAAAGTCAAGATAAGAATCATACCTGTCCTACTATCTCTGGATTGCTTATATTATTATTATAGTGCTTCATAAGATAATTCCACATCAATTATTTTAGTTAATTCTTATGATAGCCCTGTAACATTTGGTGTTATAAATCTCATTTTGTAGATGGGGAAACCAAGGTTTCAAATTTTTTTTCTTTTTTTTTTGTAGATAATTATTTTTTATTAAAGGGTAGTTGACACACAGTATTACATTACATTAGTTTCAGGTGTACAACACAGTGATTCAACATTTATATACATGATAATTCTAGGTACCAGCTATCACCATACCAAGTTGTTACAATATTTTGACTATATTCCTTATGCTATACATTACATCCCAGTTACTTATTTATTTTACAATTGGAAGTGTGTACTCTTTTTGTTTGTTTTTGTTTGTTTTTTTTTTTTGTGAGGACATCTCTCATATTTATTGATCAAATGGTTGTTAACAACAATAAAATTCTGTATAGGGGACTCAATGCTCAATGCACAATCATTAATCCACACCAAGCCTAATTTTTGTCAGTCTTCAATCTTCTGAAGCATAACAAACAAGTTCTTACATGGAGAACAAATTCTTACATAGTGAATAAGTTATATGGTGAACAGTACAAGGGCAGTCATCACAGAAACTTTCAGTTTTGCTCATGCATTATGAACTATAAACAGTCAGTTCAAATATGAATACTCATTTGATTTTTATACTTGATTTATATGTGGATACCACATTTCTCTCTTTATTATTATTATTTTTAATAAAATGCTGAAGTGGTAGGTAGATACAGATAAAGGTAGAAAACATAGTTTAGTGTTGTAAGAGAGCAAATGTAGATGATCAGGTGTGTGCCTGTAGACTATGTGTTAATCCAAGCTAGACAAGGGCAATAAAACATCCACGGATGCAGAAGATTTCTCTCAGAACAGGGGGGGTGAGGTTCTAAGCCTCACCTCTGTTGATCCCCAATTTCTCACCTGATGACCCCCCTGCGACTGTGCCTGTCTTAGGTTGTTCCTCCCTTGAGGAATCTTACCCGTCTCTGGCTAACCAGTCATCTTCCGGGGCCATACAGGGAAATGTGAAGTTGGTAAGTGAGAGAGAAGCCTTATTGTTTGAAAAAGTTAGCTTTTTACTTCTTTGCATATTTATGCCCTGTGGCTTCTATGCCCAGCATTTGTCTTGAGGTATCTTTACCACTTGGAAGAATTATGATACTCAGTAAATTTGATATGAGGCACGAATGCTATTTAAGGGTTGTAATTAGGAAGGAAGAAGAAAAGCTATAGAAGTAGCAGGCGGAAGAAAACATGGGAAGATTGATTATTTCTTTGACATATCTTCTTGTAGAGTAACTTCAGCATGTATCCGTTTTAAACTACTACTTAAATTGCACACACACATTAACATAATAGGAGTATAGTTACATAACCAAAGCATACCTGTAATTACCAGCCATCTCCAGTGAAACCAAGAAAACCAGTTAGGCACCTTAGGCATTTGTGAAAACTTATCTATGATATGGTGGATATTGTCCAAATGAACTTGAACAGTCTGAGAGAAATCAGACAAATTAAAACAACCCATTCCTGGGGAATGTTCACATCCCATATGTTCTTTTAACAGTAAATAGTCTGTAGTTGTAAGATGTTGGAGCGCTACAATTTGCACTTCTCCTAATTCTTGGTTGAGTTCCAACAGTATAGATCCAGTCAAATTTGTTGTTTTACTGTATGCACAGGCCAGCTTAGATATCTCCTTCATTCCCATGGCAAGTCCAGGAACTGGTGGGATGAGTGCATCTACAGCTGTAGCAGTGCGTGGATCTTTGTTGGGGTTTTTTGATGATCATCTTCTGGCATGAGTCTTCCAGAGAGTGCTGATGTTGGAAGTTCTTTTTCATATCGTATCTTAGTTCATTTTCAAGGTAGCCCAATTAGGCTTTGATCCTCTGTATAAACACAAACAGACCCTTTGCCTACACATTTATATGCCCTTTATACCCTTGCGTAGAACTCATTGGAGGTTACCACACAGGAACTGCCTTTTTTTTTTTTTTTTGGTATCACTAATCTACACTAACATGACGAATGTTATGTTTACTAGGCTCTCTCCTATACCAGGTCTCCCCTATAAACCCCTTTACAGTCACTGTCCATCAGCATAGCAAAATGTTGCAGAAACACTACTTGCCTTTTCTGTGTGTACAGCCCTCCCTTTTCTCCTACCCCCCCATGCATGTTAATCTTAATACCCCCCTACTTCTCCCCCCCTTATCCCTCCCTACCCACCCATCCTCCCCAGTCTCTTTCCCTTTGGTACCTGTTAGTCCATTCTTGAGTTCTGTAATTCTGCTGCTGTTTTGTCCCTTCAGTTTTTCCTTTGTTCTTATATTCCACAGATGAGTGAAATCATTTGGTATTTCTCTTTCTCCACTTGGCTTGTTTCACTGAGCATAATACCCTCCAGCTCCATCCATGTTGCTGCAAATGATAGGATTTGCCCTTTTCTTATGGCTGAGTAGTATTCATTGTGTATATGTACCACATCTTCTTTATCCATTCATCTATCGATGGACATTTAGGTTGCTTCCAATTCTTGGCTATTGTAAATAGTGCTGCGATAAACATAGGGGTGCACTGATCTCTCTCATACTTGATTGCTGCATTCTTAGGGTAAATTCCTAGGAGTGCAATTCCTGGGTCAAATGGTAAGTCTGTTTTGAGCATTTTGATGTATCTCCATACTGCTTTCCACAATGGTTGAACTAATTTACATTCCCATCAGCAGTGTAGGAGGGTTCCCCTTTCTCCACAGCCTCGCCAACATTTGTTGTTTGTCTTTTGGATGGCAGCCATCCTTACTGGTGTGAGGTGATACCTCATTGTAGTTTTAATTTGCATTTCTCTAATAATTAGCAATGTGGAGCATCTTTTCATGTGTCTGTTGGCCATCTGTATTTCTTTTTTGGAGAACTGTCTGTTCAGTTCCTCTGCCCATTTTTTAATTGGGTTATATGTTTTTTGTTTGTTGAGGCGTGTGAGCTCTTTATATATTCTGGACGTCAAGCCTTTATCGGATGTGTCATTTTCAAATATATTCTCCCATACTGTAGGGATCCTTTTTGTTCTATTGATGGTGTCTTTAGCTGTACAGAAGCTTTTCAGCTTAATATAGTCCCACTTACTCATTTTTGCTGTTGCTTTCCTTGCCCGGGGAGATATATTCAAGAAGAGGTCACTTTATGTCTAAGAGGTTTTTGCCTATGTTTTCTTCCAAGAGTTTAATGGTTTCATGGCTTACATTCAGGTTTTTTATCCATTTTGAGTTTACTTTTGTATATGGGGTTAGACAATGGTCCAGTTTCATTCTCCTACATGTAGCTGTCCAGTTTTGCCAGCACCATCTGTTGAAGAGACTGTCACTTCCCCATTGTATGTCCATGGCTCCTTTATCAAATATTAATTGGCCATATATGTCTGGGTTAATGTCTGGATTCTCTAGTCTGTTCCATTGGTCTGTGGCTCTGTTCTTGTGCAGTACCAAATTGTCTTGATTACTATGGCTTTATAGTAGAACTTGAAGTTGGGGAGTGAGATCCCCCCTACTTTATTCTTCTTTCTCAGGATTGCTTTGGCTATTCGGGGTCTTTGGTGTTTCCATATGAATTTTTGAATTATTTGTTCCAGTTCATTGAAGAATGTTGCGGGTAGTTTCATAGAGATTGCATCAAATCTGTATATTGCTTTGGGCAGGATGGCCATTTTGATGATATTAATTCTTCCTAGCCACGACCATGGGATGAGTTTCCATCTGTTAGTGTTCCCTTTAATTTCTCTTAAGAGTGACTTGTAGTTTTCAGAGTATAAGTCTTTCACTTCTTTGGTTAGGTTTATTCCTAGGTATTTTATTTTTTTTGATGCAATTGTGAATGGAGTTGTTTTCCTGATTTCTCTTTCTGTTGCTTCATTGTTAGTGTATAGGAAAGCCACAGATTTCTGTGTATTGATTTTGTATCCTGCAACTTTGCTGTATTCCGATATCAGTTCTAGTAGTTTTGGGGTGGAGTCTTTAGGGCTTTTTATGTACAGTATCATGTCATCTGCAAATAGTGACAGTTTAACTTCTTCTTTACCAATCTGGATTCCTTGTATTTCTTTATTTTGTTTGATTGCCGTGGCTAGGACCTCCAGTACTATGTTAAATAACAGTGGGGAGAGTGGGCATCCCTGTCTAGTTCCTGATCTCAGAGGAAATGCTTTCAGCTTCTCGCTGTTCAATATAATGTTGGCTGTGGGTTTATCATAGATGGTCTTTATTATGTTGAGGTACTTGCCCTCTATTCCCATTTTGCTGAGAGTTTCTATCATGAATGGATGTTGAACTTTGTCAAATGCTTTTTCAGCATCTATGGAGATGATCATGTGGTTTTTGTCTTTCTTTTTGTTGATGTGGTGGATGATGTTGATGGACTTTCGAATGTTGTACCATCCTTGCATCCCTGGGATGAATCCCACTTGGTCATGGTGTATGATCCTTTTGATGTATTTTTAAATTCAGTTTGCTAATATTTTGTTGAGTATTTTTGCATCTACGTTCATCAGGGATATTGTTCTGTAGTTTTCTTTTTTGGTGGGGTCTTTGCCTGGTTTTGGTATTAGGGTGATGTTGGCTTCATAGAATGAGTTTGGGAGTATCCCCTCCTCCTCTATTTTTTGGAAAACTTTAAGGAGAATGGGTATTATGTCTTCCCTGTATGTCTGATAAAATTCTGAGCTAAATCCATCTGGCCCGGGGGTTTTGTTCTTTGGTAGTTTTTTGATTACCACTTCAATTTCGTTGCTGGTAATTGGTCTGTTTAGATTTTCTGTTTCTTTCTGGGTCAGTCTTGGAAGGTTGTATTTTTCTAGGAAGTTGTCCATGTCTCCTAGGTTTCCCAGCTTGTTAGCATATGGGTTTTCATAGTATTCTCTAATAATTCTTTGTATTTCTGTGGGGTCCATCATGATTTTTCCTTTCTCGTTTCTGATACTGTTGATTTGTGTTGATCCTCTCTTCTTCTTAATAAGTCTGTCTAGAGGCTTATCTATTTTGTTTATTTTCTCGAAGAAGCAGCTCTTGGTTTCATTGATTTTTGCTATTGTTTTATTCTTCTCAATTTTATTTATTTCTTCTCTGATCTTTATTATGTCCCTCCTTCTGCTGACCTTAGGCCTCATCTGTTATTCTTTTTCCAATTTCGATAATTGTGACATTAGACCATTCATTTGGGATTGCTCTTCCTTTTTAAAAATGCTTGGATTGCTATATACTTTCCTGTTAAGACTGCTTTTGCTGTGTCCCACAGAAGTTGGGGCTTCGTGTTGTTGTTGTCATTTGTTTCCATATATTGCAGGATCTCCATTTTGATTTGGTCATTAATCCATTGATTATTTAGGAGCGTGTTGTTAAGCCTCCATGTGTTTGTGAGCCTCTTTGCTTTCTTTGTACAGTTTACTTCTAGTTTTATGCCTTTGTGGTCTGAAAAGTTTGTTGGTAGGATTTCAATCTTTTGGAATTTACTGAGGCTCTTTTTGTGGCCTAGTATGTGGTCTATTCTGGAGAATGTTCCATGTGCACTTGAGAAGAATGTATATCCTGTTGCTTTTGGATGTAGAGTTCTATTGATGTCTATTAGGTCCATCTGCTCCACTGTGTTGTTCAGTGCTTCCATGTCCTTACTTATTTTCTACCCGGTGGATCTATCCTTTGGGGTGAGTGGTGTGTTGAAGTCTCCTAGAATGAATGCATTGCAGTCTATTTCCCCCTTTAGTTCTGTTAGTATTTGTTTCACATATGCTGGTGCTCCTGTGTTGGGTGCATATATATTTAGAATGGTTATATCCTCTTGTTTGACTGAGCCCTTTATCATTATGTAGTGTCCTTCTTTATCTCATGTTACTTTCTTTGTTTTGAAGTCTATTTTGTCTGATATTAGTACTGCAACCCCTGCTTTCTTCTCACTGTTGTTTGCTTGAAATATGTTTTTCCATTCCTTGACTTTTAGTCTGTACATGTCTTTGAGTTTGAGGCGAGTTTCTTGTAAGCAGCATATAGATGGGTCTTGCTTTTTTATCCATTCTATTACTCTGTGTCTTTTGATTGGTGCATTCAGCCCATTAACATTTAGGGTGACTATTGAAAGATATGTACTTATTGCCATTGCAGGCTTTAAATTCGTGGTTACCAAAGGTTCAAGGTTAGCCTCTTTAGTATCTTACTGCCTAACTTAGCTCGCTTATTGAGCTGTTATATACACTGTCTGGAGATTCTTTTCTTCTCTCCCTTCTTATTCCTCCTCCTCGATTCTTCATATGTTGGGTGTTTTGTGCTGTGCTCTTTCTAGGAGTGCTCCCGTCTAGAGCAGTCCCTGTAAGATGTTCTGTAGAGGTGGTTTGTGGGAAGCAAATTCCCTCAGCTTTTGTTTGTCTGGGAATTGTTTAATCCCACCGTCATGTTTTAATGATAGTCATGCTGGATACAGTATCCTTGGTTCAAGGCCCTTCTGTTTCATTGTATTAAATATATCATGCCATTCTCTTGTGGCCTGTAGGGTTTCTGTCGAGAAGTCTGATGTTAGCCTGATGGGTTTTCCTTTATAGGTGACCTTTTTCTCTCTAGCTGCCTTTAAAACTCTTTCCTTGTCCTTGATCTTTGCCATTTTAATTATTATGTGTCTTGGTGTTGTCCTCCTTGGATCCTTTCTGTTGGAGGTTCTGTGTATTTCCATGGTCTGTTCGATTATTTCGTCCCCCAGTTTGGGGAAGTTTTCAGCAATTATTTCTTCCAAGATACTTTCCATCTCTTTTCCTCTCTCTTCTTCTTCTCGTACCCCTATAATAAGGATATTGTTCTTTTTGGATTGGTCACACAGTTCTCTTAACATTGTTTCATTCTTGGAGATCCTTTTGTCTCTCTCTATGTCAGCTTCTATGCATTCCTGTTGTCTGGTTTCAATTCCATCAATGGCCTCCTGTATCTTATCCATTCTGCTTATACACCCTTCCAGAGTTTGTTTCATTTCTGTAATCTCCTTTCTGGCATCTGTGATCTCCCTCCGGACTTCATCCCATTTCTCTTGCGTATTTCTCTGCATCTCTGTCAGCATGTTTATGATTTTTATTTTGAATTCTTTGTCAGGAAGACTGGTTAGGTCTGTCTCCTTCTCTGGTGTTGTCTCTGTGATCTTTGTCTGCCTGTAGTTTTGCCTTTTCATGGTGAACAGGAATAGTTTGCAGAGCTGGGACGAGTGATGGCTGGAAGGACTTCCCTTCTTGTTGGTTTGTGGCCCTCCTCTCCTGGGAGAACAGCGACCTCTAGTGGCTTGTGCTGGGCAGCTGCGCGCAGACACGGCTTCTGCTTCCTGCCCGGCTGCTATGGAGTTTATCTCTGCTGTTGCTGTGGGCGTGGCCTGGCTCGGGCAGCTGCTCCAAAGTGGTGGAGTCGTGTTGGAGGGGGAGCGGCTGGGAGGCTATTTATCTCCGTAAGGGGCCTCCCTGCTCCCTGCAGCCCAGGGGTTAGGGTGCCCAGAGATCCCCGGATTCCCTACCTCTGGATTAAGTGACCCACCCTGCCCCTTTAAGACTTCCAAAAAGCACCTGCCAAAACAAAACAACGACCACAAAAAAAAAAAAGTGGCCGCTCGTTCTTCTTTATTCTCCAGCGCCAGCCTCAGACATCTGCTCACCGGTCTTGCTGTCCTGTTTCCCTAGTATTGGGGTCCCTATCCCTTTAAGACTTCCAAAAAGCGCTCGCCAAAACAAAACTGCAAAAAAAAAAAAAAATGGTCGCTCGCTTTTCTGGTGTCCTCCGGCGCCAGGCCTCCAGTGCCCGCTCACTGTTCTTGCTGCCCTGTTTCCCCAGTATCCAGGGCCCCCTGGGCACGTACTGTGTCTGCACTCTGGCCCGGATGGCTGGGGCTGGGTGTTCGGCAGCCCTGGGCTCCGTCTCCCTCCCGCTCTGCCTGCTCTTCTCCCGCCGGGAGCTGGGGGAGGGGCGCTCGGCTCCCGCGGGGCCGGGGCTTGTATCTTACCCCCTTCGCGAGGCGCTAGGTTCTCTCAGGTGCAGATGTGGTCTGGATATTGTCCTGTGTCCTCTGGTCTTTATTCTAGGAAGGGTTGTCTTTGTTGTATTTTCATAGATATATGTGGTTTTGGGAGGAGATTTCCGCTGCTCTACTCACGCCGCCATCTTCCCCATGATCAATTTTTTCAATTTATGTCTTATAGTGAGTGAACTTGAGAACAATTCTAATATAAGTTTCCTTGGATTGAAGGAAGAAAATATGTACTGTTCAGATCCCTGAGTCATATGATAAATTAACTCAGATTTCTGAGCATGATACACTTAAGAAATAATGGGGAACACAGTATGTACAATTATTGCCCTAGACCCTGGCAACCTTGGAAGTCTGCAGCTACTTAAAAATAATAGCATCAAGGTTCTCGAGGAGAATAATTTCCATTTCCAACCCTGAGTCTCAGCCACAGCATTTAAGAAGGTGTAACTGGAAAGGACAATAGCCACAGGGTGGTGAAAAGTAATAGTAGCTGGATGCCCAGGAAGGGCCCTGCAGGGGTGATAACTTCCATTTAAACTGGCCATTTCTGCTCACTCCCAAAAAGGGGAAATAAAAACACACAGGGGAAGTGTTTAGGGGATACCAACCTAACTCAAACACCAAAGAAGTCTTAAAAATGTTAATCAATAAAAAGAAAGGCCTTGAATTAAAAGAGAAGGCCCACAGGAATGTGGATTATGCTCCTCTTTTTTTGTTTGTTTAAATACTGCAGACTTTTTTTTTCTGTATTTGGTGATTTAAGTAGCTTTTACAAGTAGCCAGACCAGATTCTAAGATCTCTCCAAGCCTTGACTTCCTCTGTGCATGACCCACAGTAGGCCAGCAAATATTTGTTAACTGGGCATCAACATTACCAACATTAGCTTTTGCCTGGAGCATCCTCATGCCCAGAAAGCCTGTTCCTTACTTTGAGTGACAACATATTGATCCTTCAGGCCTGGCTTAAAGCCTTTCTCTTCCCTGAAGCCTTCCCCGGTCACCACAATTCTCAGCATTCTCTTAACACAAAATCTAATTACATAGATCATATGATTGTTCACACTCTATTCTTGAATAATTAACACTGGCAGTACAGAATACCTTATTTCTCCTTTAAGGGCAGAAACTATATCTCAGTTCTTTTTTATTACAGTTAGTATTTACAATGCTTTGAGTTTTCAAGGAACAGTGTACTTCTCTGACCTATGCAATGACATTGGCAGGCAGATATGGATATTAGGACTCCTTGGCTGTAAGTGCCAGGACCCAGCTTGGCACAGTGTAAATAGAAATTTAATTCACCCAGAGAACCAAAGGTGGAATCCAGGACCGATCTGGGGGGCTTAGGCACTGGACTGTGAGTCTCATGCCTCCAGTAGCTCTTGTTTCTGTCTGTCTCCCTTTATGTGCTCACATATCCTCCACTGCTTCCTTTGGCTTTGCTTTGGGGTGAGATACAGATATTCTCTTTCCCTGTCAATATGTATAAATTCTGAGCCTCAACTGAGTCACAAGATTGGGGGAAGAATAATTCTCGAAAAAAAAGGCAAGGTGTACCAGAAGAAAAAAGGACACAAAGCACACAGAAAACAAGTGTCCATTACTGCAGGGTATAATTGTTATTATCCTCTGAAAACTACACTGAAATGGAAATTCAAGCAAGCCACACTTCAACGTTTTGGCAAATTCGAGATGAGAAGTCATTTCCCTGAGTTCTTTTCTCTGTAATATACTATTTCAGTAGCTAACATAGGCCCTTGCTCATGGTAAAATACTCAACAAAACAAAAAAATTACTCAGTAGAAGATTGATTAAAGTTGACTCTAATCCTATGCTTCCTTTCCAAACTGGAGTATTTAATTTAAATCTTTTAAAATCACTGAAAGAAATAATTTAAAGTCATTGTAAGAAAATGAAGCCCCCACTCAATAATCACAGTGAAAATAATTTGGAAGCTGTTAAAATAGCAATGATTATAGCAAAAACAACAAAATCTGACAATTATTAAGTGCTTAATGTATCCCAGGAACCGCTCTAAGAGATTTGCATATGTTAATTCAGTTACTTCTCACAATTCCATGGGGAAGGTACTATTATCCCCATTTTGTGGAGGAGAAAACTGAGGCTCAGAGAAGGTAAGTCATGCCTGAAATCACACAGATAGCTGTGGCAGGACAGGAATTCAGACCCCTGACCATCTGACAGGGAGCAGGCCTGGCTGTCCTCCTGGCTACATACAGCATACCTCTCCCTCAGGGCACCCTGAGGACCAGTTCCCATCCTATTCTGGTCATTACCCAGGCTAGACATTTCCACATGACACTCAAGTTTCCCTTTTTTCTGACTTTAATTTTCACCACACTTATTCCCAGGTCAACTTTAGATGTGGAAGAAATCTTTAGGAAAGTAGGTGATCAATACATCAGGGCTGCCCCTTATAGTAAGAATAGGTGTTCCCAGAACATTTAAGTCTGCTCACTTTTGTCCTTCTGCCCAAGCTGTTTCCTCTGCCTGAATGTTGAATCCCTTCTTGAATCTCTCTGCTTTGCAAAATCTCACTCCCTTTAAGATCCCACTCAAACATCATCTTCTCTCTGTGCCTTTTCTGGACTCACCCAAGAAATCACTGACTCCTGTATACTATGGTACTGGCCATCCACCTCTAACAGGACTTGTCCTCTTCATTTTATATTTATATATATTCTGACAAGATGATGAAAGCCTCCAGGGCAGGGACTTATTCTCCTGTGCCTTCTTGGTGTTTGGGTCTCCAGTACCCAGCAGTCTGGTACATAGGAGGTGCTCACTGGATACTTATTGAATGTGTGAATAAGTGAAAGAAAGTTAGGAAACACAACATAATTATTATTTACTCGTTTGGAGAATCCACAAGTGGATTCCAAGGTGATTTCTAATTCAGTCTCTTGTTGCTTAGAGGTATACCAAGATTAAAGTCCTGGAAAGGAAACCAGTGGTCTTGGAGGGGGAATCAAAAGAAACAGCCCAGGTGCAGTCCCTGGCATTGTTTTGTCTGGAATTCCAAAGAAAAAAGAAAGAATAAATACAAGTTAAGCCATGTAACTAACAAGATGCTATAATCAAATTATTTTGGTCACTGCCTCTCAGTCCTAACATTAGGAATACACAAGGAAAATAATCTGACCTGTGTCAAACACAAAAGAATTCTGGTGGGTGTGTTTCTCCTCAGCAGTGTGTACAACTAATCCATTAACTCCCTTATGGCTGTGAACCATATAACTGTTTTTATTTTCCCTGACCTCCCCATTCAATCATCTGGAACCAGATGCTTCTCATACCTGCACAAGACAGTTCCACATTATCTCCATAGAGCATGCTCAGTAATGAACTTCAACTTGGCATACCAAGTAATGTAAACTGTTACTATCCCCAACTCATGTTGGAGGATGGTGTACTTCCTGGAGAATTGTAAGCAGAGATAATAGAATCATAAAACTTTAGACCTAGAAGACTCTTGGAAATACAGTGCCATCCCTTATCCTCTTCATGTTAAAACATTGCCCAAGATGTGAAGTGTCTTTCCAGGGTCACACAGCTAATCAGGAATACTGGTGACATATCCCTTAGAGAGGTTATTCTTGTGTTTATAACAAGAGTGACTTTTGGTAAGAATGATCCAGAATTGTTGCATCTATTAAAAGTGAAATCTATAAGAGAAACTCTAAGGTTACCAGACTAATATGGGCCACATTGCGAATAGCTCATCAAAAGATAGGGTAAATTTTCATTTGGGATGCTCTCCAAGGTGCCTTATTTCTGGAGATTCTGGATAACCAAAATGTGCTACAAATCAAGTTCAGAAGATTCAAGATGTAGGATCCTGAAAGAACAACCAAGTTGGAAGGTCAGAGAAGTTCAACCTGGACAGAGAGGAGTAGGGGATGGATGAGGGAGAGGAGCCAGCCTCTGAGACAGGGAGGTGAAAGACTACTGTTGACCAGTATTTGCTGCCAGCTCTGAGGGAGTAGTACAATTGTTTTTTAAATATTAGGCTTGGCCACATGACATGCTTTAGCTGAAGATATACGAGTGGAAGTGACTTGTATTATCTCCATGCAGCAGTTTTAAGGGCAAGTGTATAGTTTGCCCTGTTCTCATTTGCCCAACTTTGGAATGATGGAAGTCTATGTTTTGTTCAGCTTCCATGAGCTAGATCCCAAGTGGCTACAATGAGCAGTTCTTCTGCCAGTCCCTAATGGACATGTAGTGTGAGCAAAATATGCGGTGTGCTCTTTTCAGCTTCTGAGATTCAAGGGTTAAGATTCAGAATGAGATACCCTATCCAGTCTAAAAGGGACTAGGGAGTAGGGGAATTCCAAAAGTTCTGAGACATATGCCTTATGACTCAAACTGGCTGAGGTTGGATTCTAGCTTGGAAGTATACATGTAATTTGCCTACATGTGAACCAATTCATATCCTGGATTTGCTGGCCAAAAAGGGAGGATTTTGTACAATCTTTACAGTGTCTCAAGGTTAATGATGACTCACAACAGAGAAGAGGGACCAGAAATAAAAAATGGAGCAAAGCTTGCCCCCTGCCTACCCAGGCATAGCCCCTGGACTCCAAGACAGAGAAGACTGATGTCAGAGCAAGAGCCCACATGTCCCCATTTATATTCTACCCTTGGCATTCCCATTACATCCTCACTGTCATTTCACATCACAGAGCCCTGCCCTCCTCATCTCCAGTGGCATCTGATGGGCCTGAGCAGGCAAGTCTGCTTGCCTGACTGTACATACAAGAGTATGTGTGCTGGTGTGCGTGTGCACACATGTATACTCATGTACTCAGCACGCACTACATAGTATTATCCCACTATAGTATACATGATGCTCACTAAATTATCCATGTCCTCCTAGTAGCATTAACATGGTCTCTGACACTCAGTGGTGGATTCCTGTTAGGCTTGGGTCCATGGCTACAGCTGCTGCCAGTGGCCCACACCAAAGTATTATCTCACAGCAGGTGCCAGTGTCACAGGAAGAAGGTAAAGACCTCACCTCATACATCACTTCAGTCTACACCCTCCTCCAGAGAGCAGGTGCAGATTACTAGGCAGGTTAAGCAGCACTGGAAATTTCCAAGTCAAATGTGTTAAATATGAATAAAAAACAAACTAGCTGACCAATAGAATCCAGACGCCAAAGGTAAAATTTACTTCCTAGTAGATCCATTCTATGTATTTATGCTCATTTTCACTTTATGTAGAGTCTACCCTGTACACAAGCATCCTAGAGAGTTAGAGTTGAGAGGCGCCCTGGCTCAATCTCCTTTCTATCGATGAATAAGCAGAAGCCCAGAGAGGTTAAGTGGTGTGCCCTCTCCAGCAGGCTGCTGATCTTCAGGGATCTGGGAGAAGTTTCCATACTAGGAGAGCCACTGGCTGATTTATATGAAAGGAAACCAGTCTTTGAAGATGAATCTTGATTTGGAGGAACTTGCTCCTTTCTCTCTTGTCTTTTCATCAGTGCAGCAACTGCCAGCCTTTCGTCAGAGGTATGTTTACTGTGCATTTCACTAAATGCCCTTTGCAGGACTTGCAGAAGCTACTTTCGTAGCAGAAAATGTTTTGTTTAGGCTCTATCTTGTGTTCAGCGTGTCTGGGGCCTGTTGAAGTTCATTGAATTTGAGAAAGAACAGAGATAAGGAGACAGACAAACAGAAAGATAGTTACAGATTTGCCTTGAAATCTCTCCCCTTCCCTCCCCCTCATGCTGCTTTCTCTGCTCCTTCCTTCCTTCCTCCCTGCAGTTAGAACACTGTCCCGGCCACTAAAATAGTTCTGGAAGCAGAATTACAAAGAAGGTTATAAATCTTGGAAGTCTCACACTCTGAAGAGTTGCCATGACACCAGTTTCATCCATTATTACAATCTTAAACCAGAGAGCCCTTAGGAAACATCTATGTCTATCACAAATTATAATAGAGTTATAAAGTCTTTTCTTCAATAAGCAATTTTCCATGAAAACAACACTTCTCAGTCTCCTAGGACATAGTTGAAACATGATGTAGATTGCAGTTCATTTTTTTCTTTTGCATTTCTTAAATGGAAAAAAGACTTCAAATTCCCTATGCATGATGCATTTTAGTCTTGCAGAGGTTGACTTCTTAGTAGAAGCCCTTTTTAGGGAATGCTTATTTCCAGAGGAGCTTTTCCAACTTTACCATCTAGAAAGCTAAGGGTTAATATGGAACTGTTCACATGAATCCCAGAGGAGCTTTTCCAACTTTACCATCCAGAAAGCTGAGGATTAATGTAAGAACTGTTCAGATGTCTAGGAAGAGTCGTTAGACAGAGAAACAGAACCAACCATTCTCACCTTCTCCTGGGGACAAGACAAAATGCATTTGGGTCCAAACTGGAGCAGAAAAATTAAAATCAAGTATTGGGAAATCTACTCTTACAGCAAAAATACATCAAAATGGATCTCCTGTGTTAGGGTACATTAGAAAACATCTTCCTGTACTACATACAATTTAGAGATCTTTAATCTGAACTAGTTCAAATGGAGTCTTGCCTGAAGTCAAGAGCATGCATTAGATATCACATCCCAAAAGTCCTTACTACTCTGATCCCAGATAAAAATAATGGAGATCAAGACCCCAAGGTAGAAGAAGACTTCACTGACATAGGACCAAAAAGACCTTTATTTAGTTGGTAAGAAACATGGATTTCTCTAGGGAAACCCCAATCCCCTCTGAGTGTGTGAACCTTCTTATTCAACATGGACACAAAGAGTCAAATGACAAGTGTTCAGGACTTCATATTTTGGTGCTTTTTAGAGATTGATCCTCTAAGACAGAATTTGAAGATAGTTAAAATTTGACTTACTATTTGAAAAAGAAAGTTAGACAATGTCTTTTCAGTCATTCAGCAATCATTTATTGTGAACAGTGTGACCCAGAGACTGGGTGACAGACACAGTTCTTAAGCTTGTGCTCACAGTAGTGCATTTTAGAGATCGTCAGTCCATGTGATGAGTGTTACAGAAAGGGAAAATAGGCTGCACAGACGTACCTAACAGAGATTATAACCTGATCTGAGGAGTTCAGGGGGGTCCTGCCTGGGGAACTAATCTTCAGAGTGAGGCCCTTAAATGAGAGCTACAGGAAGGCCAGCAGTTAGGTGGCAAAGAGGTCACTGAGTGAGAAAGTGTTCCAAGCATTAATGGCCTAGAGAAGCAACAATATAGCATGTTTTAGGTACTGTCTTAGTTTGGGCTGCTATAGCAAAATACACGATTCTAGATGACTGAAAATACAAACCGTTTTCTCACAATTCTAGAGACTGGGAAGCCCAAGATGAGAGTGCCAGCAGATTCCAGGTCTGGTGAGAGCTCCCTTCCTGGTTTGCAGAAGGCCAGCCTCTCCCAGTGTCCTCACCTCATCTCTACCATCTGATTACCTCCCAGAGGCTCCACCTCCAAATACGGTCACATTGGGGATGAGGGTTTCAACATAACGGTTTTGGGGGCACACAGCATATACATTATAAGGATTGAAAGACTAGAATGTAGAAAATGAAGATGAAGTTAGTGAGAAATTAGAATGCAGAGAAAGAGAGCTAGATCAAGAAATATACTGCAGGTCATGATAAGGAATTTGGACTTCAGTTTAAGCACAGTGAGAAGTTGTTGACAGGTTTTAAGTAGGGAAGTAACATGACTAAATCTGCATTTTTAAAAACTCTTCATAGTCACAGTGTGGAGGATAGCTTGCGGGGGAGTAAATGTGATCCTGGGAGATAAGTTGAGTAGTTCAGGAGCAAGGTGCTGGTACAGGGACCGAGATGGTAGCAATGGGCGTGAAGAGAAGTGGATGGATTCATGTGCTATTTAGAAGGAAGAATGATGGAAATGTGGTGATGGATTGGACATGGTACATAGGAGGTGAGGAATGGTAGGGTGATCCATGGGGTTTTTATCTGAGCAGTAAGTGATACAGTGCTATCATCTGCTGAGACAGGAAATGACTGCTGGAAGAAAATCAGGCTCCAGAAGACATGGAGTCAAGATATTGAATTTAGTTTGCCCAGGACATTTGTGGGTTTTGTATGTTGTCCCAGTATTCTGTCCAATTTGATATTTGTTCAAGGTGTTTTATTTTTTTAACAAAATATTATTTGTTGCATAAAAATGTGCTGGAATGAGCTTGGTAGGCTTCCTTATCATATGCCTAGCTTCTGTCATGTCTCATTAGTCATGGAAAAACATTTGCACAGAATCCTGTGCTGGTTCCTTCTTATCTCCCTCCTCTTCCCATCAGTATTAGTTTCTTTCAGGGCCCAACCACTGGACCTTCTATTTTTTTAGCTACTCACTCTCTTGAAGATCTCATCCATAGTCATGTATGTAAATAGTATAAACTGATAACTTCCTAATATTCTATCTCTAGCCTAGACATGAATTCTGGACTTATATATATCCAGTCATCTGCTTTACAGCTCTATGTGGATGTCTAATAGGTATTTCAAACTAAGATATCCAAGGCTGAGCTCCTGACAATTTACCAAAAACTGTTCCTGTCATATTTTAGTAAATGTCAATTCTGCTTTTTCAAATTGGTTAGCCCAGAAACCTTGTGGTCATCCTTGACTTCCCACTTCCTTTTCATCCCATATCCAGTTGGTTAGCAAAGAAATTCATAACATCTCGCCACCTCTACGGCTACCACCCTGCTCCAAGCCACCATTATCATTGTCTACATTATTTCAGTAGCTTTCTAGGAGGTCTTCTTTCCTCTAACTTGCCTTCCTACAGTCTGTAGTAGCACAGCATCATGTCAAAATACTGATCAGACTGTGACACTTCTCTGCTCAAAACTAGCAATGGCTTCTATGTACTTACTGGAATAGCTACATGCTTATACTTCAACACATCTATTAAATTAGCTAAAATAATTTTAACTTCACACACACTAAATGCCGATGAGAATGGGGAACAACTAGAATTCTTATGTATTGCCACTGGGAATACAAAATGGTACAGACACTCTAGAAGTCAACTTGGTAGTTCTTACAAAGTTAAATACATGGTCCAGCTTATGACATGACCCAGCAATCTTAATCTAAGGATTTGAATAAAAGCTCTTGTTCACACAAAAGTCTGTATACAAATACTTACTGCAGCATTATTTGTAATTGCCAAATACTAAAAACAAATGTCCTTCAACAAGAAAAAGGTGTGATGCATCCATACAACAGAATACACTCTGCAATGAAAATAAGAGCATATTAATATATGTAACAAGAATTACATGGAATGAAAAAGGTCAGTCTCCAAAGGTCACTTATCTAGGCAAGAGGCAGGTCAAGATAGCAACCGAGGAAGATCCTGAACTCCCCTCCTACAGGCACAGAAAAAACTACAGCTACATTTGGAATAATTTCCTCTGAAAACTAGATGAACAGCGCTTCCACAACCAAGGGAAAAGAGCTGCATTGAGATGGGTAGGAGAGACAGAGACACAGCCTTGCCAAAAACCGCACCCTAGTCATGTTGACCCACAATCAGAAGGGGGTCTCAAAAATATGGAACATTTCCCTAAGGAACAAGGGGTTTTTCCTTCACAGCAGGCACACCAACCCTTGGATCCTGCACTGGAGAGACAGCCCCCAAAGTGTTTGGCTTTGAAAACCAACAGAGGCTACATCCAGGAGAACCACAGAACTGTGAGGAATAGAGAACCTGCTCCTAAAGGACTCACATGCAGACGCATTTGCCCCAGGACCCACCACAAAAGCAGCAGTTTGAGAAGCATCTAGACCATATGTGAAGCAGACCCACTTCTGAATCTTAAAGTGACGGCCAGAGAGACAGGTTGAGACTCTTTCTGGGACTGTGCTGGTATTTTTGTGATCTCATTCTGCACTGTTAATGCTGGCACTGGTGAGTACCATCTTGGCAATAACCCTCTAACCTTGTAGTGCCCCTGGGCACATCCTGCCCACCCCCTATGACACAACCAAGCTACAGCTAGCCAGGTGAGCACCCTGCATCCCCCAGCCCACATCTGCAGCACCATCACAGCCGGTCGGGTTGTGAAGCCCACACAGGGATGCCCCTTGAATGCCTGACTTTTGTGACCAGGGAAGACTGTGCTTCTGGGCACAAGAGGGCATCTCGTACATAAAGCTGCTCCTTCAAAACTGGAAGAGGTATGTGTCTTCCTAATAACAGAAATAAACACAGACAATCAGGCAAAATGAGGAGACAAAGGAATATGTTCCAAATGAAAATCAAGACAATACCTTACAAAAATAGCTTAATGAAACAGAGATAAATAATGTACCTGATAAAAAATTCAAAGTAATGGCCATAATGATGTTCACCAAACTCAGGAGAAGAATGGGTGAACAGAGTGAGAACTTCAACCAAGAGACAGAAAATACGAGAAAGTATCAAACAGATGCCACAGAGTCGAACTGAATGAAGCAGAGGAATGGCCCAATGAACTGCAAGTCAGAGCAATAGAATTCACCAGATAAAGCAGAAAAAAAGTGAAAATTAAAATAAAAAAAATAAAGTGAAGATACCTTAAAGGATCTATGGAGCAACGTCAAGCAGAATAACATCCACTTTATAGTAGTTGCAGAAGGAGAAGAGAGAGATAAAGGGGCACAAAACTTATTTGAAGAAATACTGACTGATGACTTCCCTATTCTGGAGGAAGAAACAGACATCCAAGCCCAGGAAGCCCTTCTCCCCTCTGACAACCAGTAGTTCTCTGTCCAGGCACACCTTGTTTTATTGTGCGTCATTTTATTGGGCTTCACAGATGTTGCATTTTTTACAAATGGACGTTTTGTGGCGACCCTCTGTCGAGCAAGTATGTCATTGTCACTTTTCCAACAGCATTTGCTCACTTTATGTCTCTGTGTCACATTTTTGTAGTTCTTGGAATATTTCAAAATTTTTCATTATTATTATGTGTTATGGTGAAATTGTGACCAGTGATTATGGCTGAAAACATAGATTACAGCATTTTTTGGCAATAAAGTATTCTTAATTAAGGTATGCACATTGTTTCTAGACATAATGCTATTGCACACTTAATCAGCTACAACATAGTATAAATGTAACTTTTGTATTCAGTAGGAAACAAAAAAATTATTTAACTTTATTAAAATGATTGCTTTATTACAGTGGTCTGAAACCAAACACAGTATCTACAGGGTATGCCTTTATTTATGAAACTGTTTCTGTTTTGTTTTGTATATTCCTTTGTTTTGTTTCTTATATTCCATGTATTAGTGAAATCATATGGCATTTGTCTTTCTGTCTGACTTATTTCATTTAGAGTAATATTCTCTAGGTCCAGCCATGTTGAAAATGGCAAGATTTCATTCTTTTTTGTGGCTAATATTCCATTGTATCTTCTTTATCCATTCATCTGTTGGTAGAACTTAGGTTGCTTTCATATGTTGGCCATTGTAAATAATGCTGCAGTGAATGTAGGAGCACATATATCTTTTCATTTTCTTTGGATAAATACTCAGAAGTGGAATTGCTGGATCATATGGAACTTCTATTTTTAGATTTTTGAGGAGTGTCCATCCTGCTTTCCATTGTGACTATATCAGTTTACATATCTACCAACTGTACATGAAGGTTCCCTTTTCTCCATATTCTCACCAACACTTGTTAATTCTTGTCTTTTTGATACTAGCCATTCTGATGGAAGTGAGATGATATCTCATTGTAGTTTTAACTTGCATTTCTCTGATGATTAGTGATGTTTAGCATCTTTTCATGTGTCTGTTGGCCATCTGTATATGTCTTCTTTGGAAAAAATGGTCTATTCATGTCCTCTGTTTATTTTTTCATTTGATTGGGATTTTTTGGTGTTGAGTTGTATAAGTTATTTATATGTCTTAGATACTAACCCCTTATTTGATACATGATTTTCAAATATCTTCTATTCAGTAGGTTTCCTTATTGTTTCATTGATGGTTTGATATAGTCCCATTTGTTTATTTTTGCTTTTGTTTCCCTTGTCTGTGAGATATATCCCAAAAAATACTGCTAAGACCAATGTCTAAGAGTTTACTGCCTATGTTTTCTTTTAGGAATTTTATGGTTTCAGGTCTTACATTTAGGTCTTTAACCCATTTTGAATTTACTTTTGTATATGATATAAGACAATGGTCCAGTTTCATTCTTTTGCACATAGTGGTCTAGTTTTCCTAACACCATTTGTTGAAGAGACTTTCTACATTGTACGTTCTTGCCTCCTTTATCATAGATTAATTGATCATATAAGTGTGGGTTTATTTCTGAGCTCACTATTCTATTCCATTGATTTATGGGCCTCATTTGTGCCAATATCATGCAGTTTTGATTACTCTGTAGTATAGTTTGAAATCTGTGAGTGTGATATTATCTCCAGCTTTGTTCTTCCTTCTCAAGATCACTGACTATTTCAGGTCTTTCATAGTTCCATGCAAATTTTAGGATTATTTGTTCTCGCTTTGAGAAAAATTCTACTGGTGTTTTGGTAGAGATTGTATTGAATCTGCAGATTGCCTTGGGTAATATGGACATTTGAAGAATATTAATTCTTCCAATCCATGAGATGGTTTATCTTCTTAAACTATTTGCCCAACCTTCAAATTGTGATTACTCCTTAATTCTCCTCCCAACCTCAAAAATGCCTCACATTTACACAAAACACACAAGAACACAATTTTTGTACTGTATACTAATTAATGAATCAGTCAAAATGGTCACTTGTAATAAGTAACTATTAGGAGGTGGTAGGAAATATTTGCATAGCACTTTACTACTTCTACATTGGGGGTTCAAAGTACTTTTTTGTCTCATCACTATTTTGTACAGGTTGGAAAAAAAATTTTCAACCTACTGAAAATTAATAATGTTATTTCTAATGTTTTCACTCTTTTTTTAAAAAAAAAGTTAAAAACAGGGAATATGTACCTTACAATTTGATGATGTACATTACAATGTAAATTTCAACATACTTTACTATAGATAACTTGAACATCCTATGAAATGCCATATGGTAAGTTTTATCTAAACCTTCTGAATAGTTTTCTGAATTAATGAATGCTACTTTGTCAACTGGACAGGAAAGTCAGTTTCTCCATTGGTACCTTCTCATTTCATATCCTACCTCAAAGAGGAAGAAATAGCATCTGTGCACAGGCTCAGGACAAGAAATCTATTACTTCAATAACTGGGTCCACAGGTCTCTAGCTGACTTTTCAAACCCTCTGTCATCAGTTTGGCTGCAGTTATCGTGTATTTTGGCCCATTCTGCTGCCTTCAGCTCAGCTCACACTGACACATGTGGAGGGGGCTGAATTCAATATTGAGGTAGACAGTTTATGAGCACTTATAATCATACACCACCCACATGCAATTAAACTGGAAAAGAAACCATGGATATCCTCTGCTGCAGTGTGAAAATCCCCACCCTCCCCGCAACTCACTTTTTCCAGATTACCTTTTCCAAGGAATGAGTGCTCACAGTCTGGAGCTAGGGAACAGGAAGCCATTTCTCACAGCCTGAAGCATTCCTTTGATTTCAGCTCTACTGTGAGTATGGTTTTTCCCCTGTGGGTCTTGCCTACCCCATGTCACAGTGAGTTTTCACATGAAACTACAAAAAGCTCAAAAACCCTGACCACACACTAGCCACCCAACAATGAGAAGGCACAACTGTGAGTATCCGCATGCACATTTTTTAATTTGACCTTGCACTGAGAAAAACAGCATAAGGAGGAAATGCCATTGCAGAAACCTACCAGGAGCAAGCTAAGTCTGAAATTAATGACTTTGCTTTCCATCCCCTACTCTGTTGTTTTAGGTGTCTTCCAATTCCCATTTTATGAAATAGGTTTGTTGACACACCACCTATCTGTCTGTCAGCAGGACTCCCCATAGACTGATAGCATAATGGGCCATAGTTGACTGACAGACATCAGGACTATAATCTAGGAAGTGGAGGAAGGGAACTGAGGTTAAAAAGAAAAAGACATGGACTAGAGGAAAAGATGAAGTGAATCTAAACGGAAGTCTGAGAGGAAGGGAATCCTGTTGAACAGAGGCTGAGGTGAGTTGATAAGCAGCTGAGGTATGGAAGGCTACAGAGCCCAGTCATCTCAACAGAACTTGTCCCAGCAGAGGGATCTAGCGCAGTGGGGCAAGGGATGTGGGATTTTTTCCAAAAGAGGCCATTGGACAGATTCCATAACAGTAACAGACTGGTATTGTGGTGCTCCCAGATATTTGACAATGAATTGAGAGGAATCCAGCAAAACCTCATTGAGTTTTCCCAAGTTTCTATGTGCTAGATGGTTTGACAGAGAGACAGGCCAGTGTTACAAAGAGCATACTCACATTGAGAGGCTAACTACTTTGAGCTAACTATAAAGCAATGCTGTATAAGTGTTTTACCTACTTTTTCAATCATTTTTCTAATCACCATCTTTATTCATTTAATAACGAATGAATGAACTTCCACCACAATGCTCACAGCACCATTGAGAAGAGTGCAAGAGCTTATTTATTGGAATTGTACACTCTGTGATGGCAGTCTTTGTTTTGTCCACTTCCATATTTTCAAAGTCTAAACAATGTGTTCACTAAATATTTGTTGAACAAGTGAATGAAGCAAGCTCATAGCCTAGTAATGGACCACTGTCTTTACTACCACTAGAACACTATGGCAAATTTGCTTTGCCCACTGTAATGCTTACAGATTGAACAGTGCACTCATTTCCAAGCTCAGAGGACTTGGCAACTAGATGAGGCAGGGGCCAAAATTTCTTAGCCTAAAAGAAAGAAATTCTTCTTACCTTCTATAGTGGTTGTTATGGAGGCAACCATAGCCCAAGTAAAAGAAGTTGCCTTTGGATCTGTCCTCTCAGCACATACACATAGAACCAGGAATAAGCAGCTCTTGATATATGAGCATATAAACTGGGTAGAGTGGAGAAGTTGGGGTTCCCTAACCTAAATTGAAGAGCCTGGCTGTGGATGTTGTACTAGGCAGAAGCCTGGCAAGAAAGAGATACCTCATTCAAATGGGTGACAGCAGAGGGTCATGAAAGGGCTATTTTTAGAGTGAGCAGAATTAAGGGAAAGTGACAAGGGATGGTGTTAACGAAAGACTGAAGACACAAGAGGAAAGAGTGGTTGCTGAGACTTAATGGTTGTAGTTGTGGGAAGGGACTACCCAAAAGAAGCCCTGGATTTGGAAAGAATAAAGTGGCTGCTGCTAAACTGTGGCCCAGACAGAAGGAAGCCAGGAAATGCACAGCTTGGTCTTTTTTCCAGCACTTTCATCTAGTGTTGCCCTTGCAACTAAAATTCACTGGGCATGGGAGCTGGGTTAAAGCAGTTCATGGAGTTCAACCTCTCCATTCCGAGCTGGGAAGAAAAGAACAGAGAACAGATCTAGAGGGGCATAAAATATATAGCACATTTTTACACCTCAGCATCTACTTCTCCTTTTGTCTTATTGAAAAGCATGCGTCCCCAGTGTAGGAAATAAGCAGTTCCAATCAGCAGAGATATGAGGTGTAAATTCACTCATTCTCCTACGTGAAACAAATGCAGGCCAACATTAGTGCTGTCCATGTAATGGGGGAAAAGATGTGGGTGAGGAGAAATAGCACAAAGCATAGGTCCTATAGTTCCTGATTTTTGTACCTGGTCACAGGCCTTAGTTGATAACCACAGCTGCTTCTGTTACCCATTCCCTGCTCCCCTTACCCGCTGTAACCTGTAACTAGGTTTAAGTCTTTTCCTGATTGTGAGCTTCAAAGTTTACTTACACTCATGGACTTACACTCATTGTTGTCTTGTATTTATTAGTTTGCTGCAGTTTTTCATAGACCACTATGGTAGAGAAATACTTAGAGGAGCTCCAGTAAATTCTCTGGGTTCCAGGCATAGCCCTTGACCCTCCCACTGAGGATCAGCAATCCACACTTCCTTTCTGATCCAGTTCAAGCACGCAGGCCACTAATGTGGTCCACCCTTTGCCTGTTGGTTCAGCAGCAAGAGGAGGCAATCAGTCCCAATTCCCAATTTCATGGACCCATGACTGCTCCTGGAGGTATTAGTCTCTGAGCACTAGCACCTCCAAACCCACCAATGTCAGGCTGTGCAGACAGGAAACTAAAACTCCTTGAGTTACTAGAAGGACCTCTTCCACTTCCACGTTTTGATTTTCCAATCTGAGAATTCTGGCTCTCAAGGAAATGGTGCTGTATTCTGACCTCTGCCTTGAGGCATATGCCCTAACTTCATACTTCATTCTCTCTGTGTAACTGTAACTGAACCTGAAGTAGTTCATTCCACAATTATATGAATGAATATTGTGAATTTGTGCATCCATTTCACATTTGATTTGCCATTCAGTGAGTTGTATGTGGTAAAATGAGGGGAAATAAGTCATCCCATAAGCCTAGGAATGCTGATGCTAGCAGATAGGTTCAGTATTGGTCTCCGCTGTTGACAGGTTGGAATTCTGAACAGTGGCCGGAAAGAATTCAATCTTAATGAGGCACATTGATGAGCCTCAATTCAATACCATAGCAACTTTGTCAAGGGGCCTCTTGAACAAGCTATGTTGTTTGAGAAATATTCTGACTGACAGCCACAGAATAATTTAATCTCATCTGCCTCAGTATCAAGAGCCTCTTGACAATGAACCACTCTCTGGCGGGCGTTTAGATAAAATAATATTCTGTGTCCATTATGAGAAATCTATCCTAATACATTTCCCCTTATTACCAGTCTTCATATGGAGTTCTTTAAAAATCCCTGGCCAAATGGTTAACTCTGTAGTTACTTCCCACATAGATATAGATACAAACCTTAATTCATATTCTGGTGACCCAAGTAAACAACAAAATGTATTGCTTAAAGTTCTAATTGGAGTGATTTCCCTTCATCACTTCATCACGGTCTTTCAGAGCCACCCTAACTGGGATGATAGTGCAGTGGCAGTGCCCTTCTAGCTGTGGCCACACATCATAAAATCAGGCCCAGCTTTTTTCTTCCCTGGTAACATGGTTATAGGGGACTCTACATAAGGCCACAGATGTGAACTGAGATGGAAGAGGTAATGCACCGTAAGTGGGTGTTGACTGAGTAAGCTGTCTGCTCGTGTTGAACCCAATCTTTTATATTACCATTTCCACTTGATGGATTGATGCTGCACATGCCCAATTTTATAGATGGTGGGGCAGATAACACCCAGTTCGTTAGGGGCACCTCAGGTCACATAGCCAGTTGATTTTCTATAGTCAATATAACGGTTTGAATGGTGCCCCCACCTACCCCACCAACAAAATGTCTCCAAGAACCTGTGAGTGTGGCTTTATTTGAAAAAAGCACTTTTGCAGACAGAATTAAGTTCAGGATTTTGAGATAAGGTCATGCTGGATTACTGGTATGTGCCCTAAATTCAGTGACAAGTGTTCTTATTAGAGACAGAAGAGAAGACACAGAGAAGGCCAAGTGAAGATGGAGGGAGAGGTTTGAGTTACTCAGTCACAAGCCAAGGAATTCCTGGAACCATAGAAGCTGAAAGCAGTAAGGAAGGATTCTAGAGGGAGTGTAGCCCCACCAATACCTTATTTTAGATTTTTAACCTCCAGAACAGTGAGAAAACGGACTTCTGTTCTTGGAAGCCACCAGGTTTGTGATAATGTGTTAATATAGCCATAGGAAACCTAATGTGGTTAGGCATTTGGTCTCTACTCGGGCCCAGTGGCAAGGTGGAAACTTTTTAAAGGGAGACTAGTTATCTGCAGAGGATGTCGGGTTATACACCAAAGCACTAGAGGTCTCACCTGATTCTCCTAGTGTGATTTGTCAAAGATGGGAAGGGAGGGCTGGTTGCCTCTGATGTCGCTGAGGTGGGGCAGGAGCTTCTTCATTAAATAATGGAGGATACGGGGAATTTGGAGGTTCACAGTTCTCAGTCTTCTCTTTATCTGCCCCAAATAACCTCACCTTATCTCAGGAATCCGCTCTTTCATCACCTCTGCCTTATCATTCAAACTCAGGTACAGTTGCACATTTACTGATGCAGCTACTTGCCTCTCAGATTAGTCAAGGAATTTGCCTGATGCCACATTGGTGTTACTATTAGAGGTGAGAGTCAATCTTAGGTATATTTGAATCCTCAGCCTATGTCCCTTTTATTTTACAGTGTTGGAAGCCCCTAGAAATCTATGTACTAAGGGAAAGGTGAATAGGGATAGAACATGTGTTTACCTGCAGATGATTTTCAACCGTATTTGCCCTGCAACTAGATAAAGCTACCCTGAGTTAGATATTTTTACCCTACTATTCTTTAAACACTCCCAAAGAGCCTGATTTTCTACCTATGCCCTGAGTCGGGCATTCAAGGCTGATCATTTGTCCTTTACTCCATTTCTTCTCTCTGGGTTTCATAAATAGACAGATCACAGCACAATCTGTGTAATGAAAAGCACTCGACGAAGTAGCTAGTGCCGCTGCCATGTGATCTGGCCTTCACCTGCACACACCCCCATGGCGAGATCTGGCTTTAGCCCACACAGCGCCCCATGCGGCATGATCTGCTGATAATTTGAGTAAGTTATTCTATACATACTATATTATCCATCTCACCTTGGAAAGGAGATTATCTGTGCCCTCATCAACTATGTGAGCAATTTAATCACTGAATCTCATTTTGAGGATCTGTTTTTAGGAATAAATACTGGTTTCATTTACTGGATCAGCCAAGTTCCCAGCAGCAAACAGATGGTGCACTCAGAAGGGATAATTAAAGAGAGTTTACTGAAGGGACATTTGTAAGAGTGTGGGCAAGGCTGTTACAACAAGAAATGATGAACCTGGCTAGTAAGAGTAGAATCTGTACCACCTCTAGGCTTGAAGGTACCAGGGAGGAACCGGTTGTTGGGACGTAGAGCTGAAGATGCAGGGAAGGCCATCCAGCAGGAGCTGTGGCTTTTGGGTTTGGAATCCAGCACTGCAAAGTACTGTGATGGCAAAGCAGCTGGGGAAGTATGTGGCCTGCTGCTTCTTCCCTCACACCTTCCAATCTCCGGCTTGTGCCGCCCATTGGACACAGCTGATGAGAGGCCAGAGGAAAAGGGAGTCAGCCAGCTGAGGGAGTCTGAGAAGGTTTGCCTCACAAGGCACAGAGCAGGATGGAGAAGGTAAGAGAACTAGAAGGAGAAACAAAGAATTTCTAGCAGTGTGTTTACTGACTGGCTTTGGAAGCCAAGAAACATCTATTCAACAGCAGCCAATATGTCAATCAGCCGGGCTGACACAGTCATCAATTGGGGTATGAATAAGATATGGTGGAACCAAAGCTTGTAGCCCGCCAGTTCCTATCTTTGTATCTATGATCACTGGAACAAGAGGAGGCAAGCACTGTGCCACCTCCCGAAGCTGAATATATGCCTATGTAGGCACCTTTCCCCTTTCAAACCACCTTCCAGGCATTGAAGTGCTTAGGAGTCAAACACGTGGACCTGACTCTCAGCTCTGACATTTACAACCTCCACGACAATGGGCAAATTCCTTAGGTACTTTGAACATTACTTGCTCTATCTGTATTCTTTGGAATAATAACCACCCTAACAAAAATGTTGCAGAGAGGAAGTGAAATAATGGAAAGTTCTTAATAGGGTTTTCACACACATGGTAAATACTCTTTAAATGTTCCTTTTCCATATTGACCTTTTTCTTATACTGCTGCAGCCACCATGTAAAAACACATTTATAACTCTTTTTATGAGACAACACATTCCAAATTCCAATCAGCTGGTAAAACAAAACCGTTTTGAACACAACTTGTTTTTAAGTTGAGAGAGGCCTGTATTTAGGCAAAACTGTCAAGGGGTGATTGACAACCTTGTTTTCAGAAATGATAGGATCACTCTAACTAGGATAAAGAGTGTTTACTCTGTAAAAAGAAGATTTTATAAGAAAGGCCACATAACAAAGAAAAGTGACCTGAAATGTATGCATATACTCCAAGGAAAGTGCCCTGAAAGGATATTCACAAATCAGTGATTAACTCTGGAGACCACAGTGGGATTGGAGAGCTGTGAGCAATGAAGCCAGACTCTCATTTATTGATGTATATATTTAAATATTTAGTTTGCAGTGAACTTGCATGCTCATTCTGCCTAACTTTTAAAAACACTTAAAATTCTTGCATGGTTCAAGTAAAAGACAAGTTGTTAATACTATGGATGAAGCAAAATTTCTGCTATTAAAGAACAGTAATGAACTATAGATAAGGAAATGATATTATGTAATAAGTAAAGTTATATAAGGCTCATTTATTTCCTGAAGAGAAAAAGTTTAATTTTATGGTTAGCATGTGATATGCAAACTAAGGCTGTGAGCCATTATATTACACTATGAGCTCCAGCGAAAATACCTATTTACGCTCATTTATCCCTAACACCTAGTCTAGTAGTATAATAAATCTGACAAAGACTCAGATCAGATTTTGAATCAAAGGACTAAATGAACTCTGGGGCACTCATCATCTCTAGATTTTGTGAACAATTTTTTATCTTTCTAAATTCACTTAATTTTTTATCTTCCAGTTAGAAAATACATCCTTATTTGTTTAAAAAAAAACAAAAAACCATGTTGTGTATAAAGTAGAAAATGAAGCCCCCCCCAAACCACCCCTTGTAACTCCTACTCTCCAAGTTCACCACAATCGAAATGTGGTACATCTTCTTCTAGGTTATTTTCTGTGAAAACACAAACATGCACACACTGGTATAGCTTTTTTTAAAAGAATAGAGCTTCTTCTAAACTGTCAATCAGTTTGCAAAGTAGAGTGACATATGTAGTAATGACCAATTGAACTGGACTTACATAACATTTAGGGAAAATATTTGTTGGGCTCAGTTGAGAGTGGCTCTTTGCCATGCATTCCTCAAAGCCAGGCTGGAGGCTTGAGTGTAAGTTTTCCTGATCTTAGCAGGCAGTTCATTCCTGTGTGCTGCACATAAAAACCCAAGACCTTCTCTTGGCATAAAGATATGCCAAAGAAGATAAAAGCTGAGGAATATCCAGAGGCAGGAGGGAGAGTAGATATTTGGAACAGAACTAAAAGGGGTCAGCAAAGTCATTCCCGCAGGCTAGCCAGAAGTCGAGAGACAAGAAGCCAGGGTCTAAAGTAGGGTGATGTGCTCCATCATAGAACCAGATATCAATGGCTGTGTTTGGGGGCACAAAGTTAGTGAATGGAAGCAACTTTCATTTCTATAAGCTCACGTCATCTACTAACTCTCTAAATGAATACATCAGGACTAGAAAGCACCTGAAAGTAAGGCCTGAGAGGCCTGTGGGAGGCTGGAGCAGTAGCTCCCAAATGCCAGGAGATGTTAGCTTTTTCTCAGGTTTCAAAATGTGAAAGCAACAAATTCTACAAGTTTTCAAACCACTATTTAGCATTCCAGATTTGGTTACAGGCAGTGGCCACCTTCACATAGACGAAGGAAAGTAAAAGTAATTGGCCTGACCTGATCCCTATTAGCTCTAACCATTTATTCAAATTCAGTAACTGTGTGCTTTGACAGGCTTGAGTTAATCTCAAAATCAATAATCTATGTAACTTTACCCTTTACATAGCAAAAATGTTGTTCATGTTCAATAAATAAGGAAGGAGAAAGAAACTGGTTATTTGGTATAAGTCTGGCAAGTAACGAATGGCAAATACCCCCCTCACGTTACACAGCACCACCGTCTACAGATGGTGGTCATCGTTAGGAGTTGCACAGAACTTTAATCTGTTGAGTCAGGATGCAGCCTCAATGTCCTTCTCCAGGCATCTACCCTTAGAGCTGGCACCATACATTAAACCTATTTGCCATATTTGGGCTCAGTAATCTCTAAGACCCCTCCTATACCTAGCCTACAGTTATTCTCTAAGAATAACCCATCAAAAAGAGGAAATACAACATCCTCAAAATAGAAAAGGTCTATATCAGTGTTTAATCCCAGATCATGATTAACAGAGAGATTCAATCAAACTAATCAAAAGAAAATCTGACTTTGCTGTCACCAGTCAGTGGTCTCCATCCTGGTTGCATGTAAGAATCCCCTTGATCTTCTCAGAAACATGTATGCTTGGGACTCATGAGACTTGGGTGGCACCCAGACACTGGCAGCTTTTAAGAGCCTCACAGGTGATTTCACTGTGCAGTCAGGGGTGAGAACTACTCACTAAAGAAGGGAATCCAGGGCAGATTCTCTTTACTGCTACATCGTCCAGCCTTGGGGTCTACGGGTGCAATCCAGCTGAGAGGTTTTCCAGACATTCGTTCACGGCTGCGGCTTGCTCCCAACCTCGCCCTGAGCTTGGAGCCAGAGCCAACAATTCCAGGCTTCCTTCTGTGCTTCTAGCTGCCTGGGGCTGCCTTATTGGCTTCCCTCTCAGTCTTAGCACTTGTCAATCCAAAAAACTGGGGAAGCTAAAGTGAAATCCTTCTATTTGTTTATGTGGCAGTAAGCCTGGAGTCTATGCCAAAAAAATGTCCTTGGCCTTTGACAAAGCCACCTTGGAAATACCTTTGTCTGCTTTAAGTAGGCTGGACACCAGTGCCCCTGCCCCCACCACCACAGGAGCCAATCTGCTGAATCAGCCCTGTGAGCTGGGAGAGATGGGGGTCATTCAAACGCAAGGGTGTTTTTGATATTTTTGTATCATTCAGCTTCAGAGGAATGCAGAACGTTTAAGGCAGGAGTTTGGATTTGACTGTGGAGAATAGGTCAAATGGAGATTGATTTGTGAGACTGACATTTTCCATTTTGGGGAATTCTTGAAAAACAATGATGAGGCCTTAGAGTAGGAAAAGGAATTGAGGGTTTGTGATGTCTGTTTTAAAGCAAAGGTCTCATTATTAGGAGACTAATGTATTACCCACCTTTGAATGCCTTGGAAGACAGTTTAAGGCTAGATCTTGAGCTCCCAGAAAGGTATGTAGAAGACATGGAAAAGGAAAGTGTAGCTTCATTTTTATGTATAAAAAAAGAAAAATAATTTTTCTAAAAGTAACACAAGTTCAAATTTAGAAGCTTCATCTACCCTATGATTAAAAGAAGCAGAGTGACCATCTGTTTAGAAAATTTGATATCAATTGAGTGGTGAGGGGTTGAGAAGAGTCAGCACTACTGTGGGAACAGATGGAAAGTGTGACATTATTTTTCCCAGGGATTCTGCCCACACGTGGAATGCCTGCTATGTTCAGGGAACTGTGGAAACACAAGCTTCCTGCCCTCAAGAAATCTGCCATCTAGGTAAAAAGACAAGAGAAAGGTACCATGTTAAACAGCAAAAGGATATATAAACAGCAGTGGCAATTTGAAACAGTTTCGTGATGTAAGTGAACAGTAGGCCTAGATAGTAAGGTGACAAGGCTCCAGACATGGAAGAGGTTCCTTTGGCTATGATAACAGGGCAGAATTCACAGAAGTGGGGACCAGGGACCCAGGCCCTGAAGGAGCAGATAAGATTCAGGAGGCAGGGAGAGCACTGGTGGGTGGTGGGCACAGCTTGCCTTGTCTGGAGTGTCTTCCCATTTTTCCACCTCTACAGCCTTAGGAAACATGAAGAACACATAGAAAATCTCTCAATTGGCATTTTCCTGCTCTTAGAAACATCAGTGGTGTTCCAAATACTACTTTCATCCTTAACTGGGTAACACCTAATTAGAACATCCAGCATGGAGCAAATTTTTCGGGGAAAGATCCAGAGGGAAGCAGAGAGAAAGGGGAAGGTGGAGAAAATTCATACTTACTGAGTACCTCTATGAGCACGCCCTATGTTAAGCGCCTTAAACGTATAACCAACTTAAAAGTTGGCAGAAACTGTTTCATCAAAATGAAAATACCAAAATCGACAACCCTATGGATGGTGTTACTGCTCACAATTTATAGGAGAGGCATCAGAGATCTGGAAAACGTAGGCAATTGCTGAAGGTTGCAGAGTAAATAAGTAGAAATGCTAGAAAATGATGGAGGCAATGAGTATAATTGCAGGTAAAAATGAAACAAGACCTAGGCATTCCTAAGAGGTGACTTACCATTCCTTTGTCCTCCACATTTTCCCCGTGGGTGCCTTCCTTTCCCCCATCCCACAATTTTAGTCACCTTTTAGAATTTCGGAAGTAAAAGTGTCCTTAGAAATGTACCTAGCCTCCTCTTTGACCTGAGGAGATACGGTCTCAAAGAGGTGAGCATGCATGTGTCAGGTGAAACACAGCCAGCTAGGGGCAGAGCTCAGAAGCCAGCCTGCCACGTTCCCCAGGCACGTGCCAGCCCAGGTGAGGGACTGGATATGCCGGAAAGGCAGATGTGTGTTGTCTCTGGTCAGTTGAAGGGGGAGTTTAGTTTCCTGTCAGTTGTCCGGCCTGTCTCTTATCGGAGACACAGAAGTATCTACCAGTTCCAAATTCTAACAGGTTGCTTTTCTCTTTTGCTGTTGAGAGGCTTGAACGGGATGGCAGAGCATGCCATTTCCATATGGCTTCTCTTCTTTGCCCTGGGCCATATAGAGAAAGGAGTCTGAAAAAAAAGAGTGGGCCACATAGACTCACAACTCTTCACGCTCAGACCTGCCTTAGATCACTGGGAGAAGAGGCAAAGTAGAGGCCTCCCTGGCAGGGGTGGGCATTTGTTTAAAGATCAAAAATGTTGTCAGGAAACAAGACCTGTTTTTTACTCAACACCTTTACTTAGCACCTGTTTTTACTCAAAGGCAGATTAATAGTGGCTAAATGGTGGCTGTGTTCTTGGATTTCCAGCACCTACATTCAGACATAGAGAAATGGGCCATAGGCCTGATGTGGGGGCCAGGCTGAGATCCTGACTTTATGTCTCGCTGCTATCCCTGGTCATTGAATGGGGAGTAAGCAAATCAGCCCTCACCGTGGCAGAGGGGGAACACAGCTTCTGTTGCTTTTGAGGGCAAGCCACTGATGGCTTCTGAGGCCAACTAGACTAGGAACTAGCAGGTGGGCTAATTTCCTTCAGTCTGAAGGCCAGTTGCCACCAAATCTCATTGCTGGACTTGGCCAGCAGTGCTGCCAAAGTTGGCAGAAACTATTCATGACCATCAGTTCACACACACACACACATCATGAGGAAAGATTGGGCATGCTAAATTCAAATAAAGCTTTCTTGAGTCTATCATCTGAAACTGCTAAAACCCCTAGAATTCCTATTAAATCAGAATGAGCATGTAGACTGTTTTATTTGAAGTCAAGTCTCAAACTTTAAAACTGACTCCAGTCCAGGTTTTGCTGTTTTCCCCTGGGTGCTCATTCTGTTGACTTCCAGGCAGTTTTACAAGGCTCCTGACAGCTAAAGGAAGGTGGTCTACCCAAGCTGCCAGCCGTCCCCGCTAGCAGTAAGTGTAGAAACAGGATACTAAATTAAAGCCACGAGCTTCCCTTTTTCTAAATTTATAAATGAGAACAGTCTACCAAAAAAATAAACGGCTATCAGTCAAATTCCAAATGAGCTGTACCCCAATGTATAGCATATTTGAATCACATGGAAAATATATCCAGTGTAGAAAAGGTCTAGATCAGGGCTCCCAACTGGTATGCTGAAGTCACCTGATGAATGGAAAACCTCTCCCTAGTCACTAACTTCTGAGACACATTATCCACAAAATCTACAGGTGTTTCCAATGGGGGAGGAATGCATGGTTCAATGGCACTGACCCACCCCTGCCCGCTGTCTGAGTGGCATGGCTGGGGCCTGAGTGAGGGTGGCTAAAGCTAGTGCAATTAAGGATACCATTCTCCTGTAAGTGCAGAGGGCCTCCTTGGCCTCTGTCATTCAGATAAAAACTAGTTCTCAACTACCACCAGAATTAGTTTTCAAAAATTAATCTTTTGGTCTGGTCCAGAATGACCTACATAATCACTTCTGTTTTGTACTTCTTACTGTCTCAGTAGGTAAATTCTTACTAGAGTTTTCTGCAAATCTGTTTCCTTAGAATTCAGTTTCAATGTCATTCAATGAGGATTTTGTACCAAACTACACATTAGTACTAAGATAGAAGCCACCTAACACAACATTGTGTCTTACTCAAGATTATGCTTCTCAAAGTGTGGTACATGATGGTATAATTGGTTATACTCAAAATCACCAAATAGTATCCAAGATCATCAATTTTACTCAAATATTTGGAGGAAAATATATCTTTTTTATTGAGATATATATAATGCATGCATCTTAGTATACAGTTTGATAATTTTGACATGTATATATATTCAAGGAACCCAGATTAATATATCAAATATTGTCACTAATATATTCCCCCTTCACCTGTTTCACCTATACCCTCACCCTTTTCCTCTTTGGCAACCACCAATCTGTTCTCTGTATCTTTGAGTTTATTTGTTTTGTTTGTTCATTTGCTTTGTTTTTTAGGTTTCAAATATAAGTGAAATCATATATTTGTCTTTTCCTGTATGACTTATTTCCCTTGGCTTAATGCCCTCTGTGTCCATCCATGTTGTTGCAAACGGCAAGATTTCATTCTTTTATGGCTGAGTACTATTCCATATATACATGTACCACATGTTTTTTATCCATTCATCTATCAATGGATATTTAAGTTGTTTCCATATTTGGGCTACTGTAGATAATTCTGCAATGAACACATGAGTATATATCTTTTCAAATTATGTATGGTGTTTTCTTTGGATAAATTCCCAGACGTGGAATTGCTGGTTTGTATGGTATTTCCATTTGTAGTTTTTTGAGAAACTTCCATACTGCTTCCACAGTGACTGCTCTAATTTACAATCCTATCAGCAGTGTATGAGGATTCCCTTTTCTCCACATCCTCACCAGCACTTTTTGTTTTTGTCTTTTTGACACTAGTTATTCTAATGGGTGTAAGGTGATATCTCATTGTGGTTTTACTGTGCATTTCCCTGATGATTACTGATGTTGAGCATCTTTTCACATATCTGTTGACCATTTGTGTGTCTTCTTTGGAAAAATGTCTATTCAGGTCCTCTGTTCATTTTTTCATTGAATTGTTTGGGATTTCTTGGTGTTGAGCTGTATAAGTTCTTTATATATTTTAGGTACCAACCCCTTATTAGATATGCGGTTTGCAAATATCTTCTCCCATTCAGTAGGCTGCCTTTTTGTTTTGTTGATGGTTTTCTTTGCTGTGCAGAAGCTTTTCAGTTTGATATAGTCCCACTTGTTTATTTTTGCTTCTGTTTTGCTTTTGCTTCCCTTCCTGGGGAGACATAGGTAGAAGAAGATTACTAATGCCAACGTTCAAGAGTTTACTGCCTATTTTCTCTTTTAGGAATTTTATGGTTTCAGGTCTTATATTTAAGTCTTTATTTTGAGTTTATTTTTGTATGTGGTGTAAGACAGTAGTCCAGTTTTATTGTTTTGCAGATGGCTGCCCAATTTTCTCAATACCATTTATTAAAAAGACTGTCTTTTCCCCATTGTATATTCTTGCCTACTTTGTCATCTATTAATTGGCCATATAGGCATGGGTTTATTTCTGGGCTCTCTATTCTGTTCCATTGATCTATTTATCTGTTCTTGTGCCAGTACCATACTGTAGCTTTGCAGTATAGTTTGAAATCTGGAAATATGATACCCTCCAGCTTTGTTCTTCCTCAAGATTGCTTTCACTATTTGGGGTCTTTGGTGTTTCCATGAAATTTTAGGATTATTCACTCTAGTCCTGTGAAAAATGCCATTGGAATTTTGCTAGGGAGTGCATTGAATCTGTAGATTGCTTTGGGAAGTATGGCCATTTTAACAGTATTAATTCTTCCTATCCATGAACATGGAATACATCTGTGTATGAAAATAATGACAAATGCATAGTATGGTGTAGAAGCAAAATGTCTATGACTGTCAAGATACAAATGAAGAGTCTGAAGAAACTTATGATGGGCCACTTTGATGCTATGCACCAGACTATCCTGGGTTGTATGCACACTCTTGTCTGAGGGGGCAGATCTTGGGAGTTGGGGCACAGAGAGCATATCTACTCTCTTGTGTCATGTTGAGTACTTTAGTGGAGACATATGAGAAATACTGACAGTATGCTGAATAGTAAGGATAGAGTAAGGAAAATGGTGGCTTTATGAAAGTCCTGGAGGCCTGTTTTCTAAGAGCTTTCCACTCACCATTAGTCATACAGAAACAATTTTAAGTAATACATGAACAAGTGCTTTATATTTCAGTGTGTTTAAATGGTTTTTCTCTATTATGGCAAGTTATGCAAATGTTCCTAATTTCTTAAATTTTTTAAAAACTATTCTAAGTAAAACCAATGAGTTGAGGCAAAGAAAAAAGATTAAATAATAGAACATGTGGTAACAGATACAATGAAGTCATGAGATGGTGAGTGACTGAACTTACACAAGCTAAATCAATCTCTATAAGAGAATCTCTATTATATTTCTCTTAGGAAATATTATACTTAAGAACATTAAGAAACGCCATACTGGGTCAGCTCCATGGCCCATCTATTGGGTCTAAAAATGACCCCAAAGAATACTTATTTCCTCATAAATCATGGAGCACCTACTCTATACTGTGTAGCCTCACTTAATGGAGCCACAAATCCAGTGAGAGGACACTTGCCTCAGACCCTGCAGTGCAGGGCGATTATTGTCGTCATGGACACACCTAAAAGATTCAAAGAAAGATCAGACAGAACAGCAAACACATCTGCTGAATTTGGTTCAGAGAAGGCTTTACAGGGGAGGTGACATTTGTGTTCAAGATTAAAGAGGAGTAGAAGTTTACAAAGAGCATTGCCTGAGAGAACATGGTTGCCTTCCATAAAAACAATGACAAAAGTTAATGGATTAAATGTAAATATATGTAATTACTGGTTTTAGTTTCAGACTTGTCTCTACTTATCTTTTCCCAGTCCAAACCATAGTAATTTCTGTCCCTTTCAAGGAAGAAGTTCTCAGAGAGTTTCCTTTCTTGTGCATGTGTCCCCCTTGTAACTTGTTCAGTTGACGCCTTGAAATAAAGACCTGAACTCACATATCTACAGTCAACCCATAAATTATCTCTATTACCAAATTAAGGGGGTGGAGGTGTCCTCTACCCACCCCCCCACACACACCTCCATATTCTAATGTGTGTGTCTTCTTAATTTCCTCCTTCCCACTACTTTAAACCTGCCTTGATGCTTTCACAAGGAAGAAAATTAGAACTCAGATATGCCAAGAGCAAAGAAATATGTAGAATTAAACCTTTCTACAGCTTATCATTTATTGATTGAGACAGGAATGTAAATAACTGTAATACAAAACAGAAAAAAAAATGTCCTAAACAATACAGCTACAGGCATATGGACAAAAGAAACCATTAATTCTGAGCACACAGGCATCAAAATATTGAATAAGTAGGAGACAAACTGCTAAAGCTAGAATTTTTCTGCAGACCGAACCTTCTAGAGATGACTCTGGGGTAAGTGGGGTTCCACATAGGGATATGGTCAAGGCAATGAATGCTACTCATAGAATATTAATTATCAGTTGGCCCAGTGTCATTTTCTACTGTGTCACAGTGACATGTTCACCAAAGCATATCTAGTCAGCACTTTAGGAGTCTGGTGGGTCTTCTTATAGTTCTACAAATAAGCATATTGGCCAGGACCTCTAGAGCAGAGACCACTCTTAGCCTTTCCTTCAGACATGACTTATGGTAATTCCTCTGCCCACAGCAAAGAGTACCCAGAAAGTACATTCTTGTTTCTCACTGAGGATTTGTTGAGTACCAGAAAGATAAGAGACTGAGACTCCTTAATGACCTCCTCCTCAGAAACAGCTATGGATAGAATGAGTTTTGTTTCCAAGGACCCTTGGGGAAAAAATTCCCTGGGATGAACCTCAAGAGTTGGAGGAATCTAATGAGTTTGAATATTGTCCTCATCACTCCTGTGAGACTCAGGGTTACATCCTCCCCAAATCTGATTATTGAGGAGTCAGATGCCTGCATTTCACAAATCCACATCCCTTTCATTTTGAAAGCCATAAACAGCTGCCCTGAAGACATGGTAACAGTGGGACATCTAACGACCTAGGCCCCCTGCATTATAATTCTCCCAGGATAGGCCTCCTTTACAGGAATGAATTCCAAAAATTCCAAAAAAATGGGACATATAAATCCAACTTACTGACCAGGCACCAAACTTCATTTACCACCTACTCTAACTCAATGCCAAGAAGCTCAAAGATTGAAAACTCATTAGGGTGTCTCCAGATGTCTTTGTTCTCTATGTATAAAATATGGCAGAGAACATTGTAAATTGGCTGCCCTTATGCCCAGTCACAACCCCACCCACTATAATCATACACAATGAATATCTCTACAAAACTGAGCCATGGAAGAGCTCAAAATACCAACTGTGTCTGCCTACTGTCTTGTTTACTAGATTGCCAGCTCTTCGTCATCCTTAACTTCCATGTCCAGAACCTAGCGTAGTGCCTGACACATAGAGGGGGCTCAAGAGGTGCAAGGACTGAGGAGTGATTCCATTCTACTAATTCTTTTATTTGCTATATCCCCCAAAATTCAGTTCAGTTCAACCCCTGTTTTTTCCACATCTGAAATTTACTTACGTTTATTTGGTCCAGATCAAATCACAGATGGTACAAATTTAAAGATGGTGCCAAGTCATAATCAGTAGTAAAATTACAGGCCAGTGGAAGGATTAGAGTCTTGAAAGTTTGCTACTCTAGTATTGTATGAACCCATCTAATAAAATCCATAGTTCAAAACCATTTGTGAATGTACCAAACTTAGAATTTGTATTTTAAGTTCCAAGACCTAACTTAGCTTGGCATTAGAACCAACTTGATTCCTCTGACTTAATATGGCCCTTGACAGTTTTCTTATGTATCCATTTCTTTCTTTTTAATTAAAGTTTACCTGATATACAATATTATATTGGTTTCAGGTGTATAACAATAATTACATACAGTGAGAAATGCTCACCATGCTAAGTGTAATTACCATCTGTCGCCATACAACTACACTGAATGTTATAATGATTATATTCCCTGTGCTGTACTTTCCATGCCTATGACTTACTTTTTTTAAAATTGGAAGTTTGTACCTCTTTCTCCCCTTCACCTATTACACCTGTCTCCCCACCCACCTACCTTAGGGCAACCACCAGTTTATTTCTGTATTTATGAGTCTATTTCTGTTTTGTTTGTTCATTTTTTAAATGTCTTTAGATTCCACCTATAAGTGAAATCATATTGTATTTGTCTTTCTCTGATTTACATCACTTAGCATAACACCTTCTCTGTCTATCCATGTTGTTGCAGATGGCAAGATTTCATCCTTTTCTTTGGTTAATATTCCATTTTATATAGATGTACTCCATCGTCTTTATCCATTCACCTATTTTTGAACACTTTGGTTCATTCTTTCTGCATGCAGCTGTCCAGTTTTCCAGCTTTTATTGAAGAGACAGTTTTCTCCCCCATTGTATATTCTTGTCTCCTTTGTCACAGAGTAATTGCTTATCTGTCCATTTCAAAGACTGTGGGAATTGTATGCCCAAACAGGTCTAGTAGATACAAGGGATAGATAGCTCTATTCAGAAAGGGGGATCATAGGGTTAAGATATCTTGGCAGTGGAGACATTTCTAATGGTCGTGCATGTAGGGAGATGTAGTAGAATGAAAATAAACAATTAAAGGACAGAGAACCATATGCCAGGGTATTGGAAGGCTAGCATAGTTGCTGAAATCCCTGAGAATAACAGCGGTGGATATAATGAAGGATAGGACTGAATCATAAACCCAAAATAATGCTAAAATTATCTGGGAATTAGGGAAAGGGGAATATATTCAGATATAAAATCCTAAGATGAAAAGATTTCTAAAAGTTTGTGGTGTAAAAAAAAGTTTAAAAGCAATAATGGAGATTATCATAATATTCTGTTAACATAAAATATAATGCTGCATCCCCTTTCTTGCCTAGAAAATTCCCTAAATAGGAGTAAGAATAAGAAAAAAAGTAAGATTCATTACATGCTATGCACCAAGCTCTGGACCAGTAGTTTATCAATTATTATTTCATTTAGTTTACCACAGAATTGTCAGGATTTGTGCTTGATCTTCAAATGTAAATAGGATTTATTTAAGCATTGTGTTTTTAGTCTAACTTTTTCCTATAGCAATTTTTAACATAATTATTCCTTTCTGAAATTGAAGAAATGTACTAAAGAAAAAAAATAACAATACAAGCACCTACCAGACAACTATTATATCCCTGACACTAGCCTGTATGTTTAACCTACACTTATTTTCATGTCCTCTCAACAGCCTTTTAAGGTAGGTGATACTATTACAATTTTACAGACTATGAAACTGAGACTCATAGATTAAGAAACTGGCCAAAAGTCACAGAATTCATTAACAGATGAAGGATTCAAACAATTCTGTTTGATCCCTACCCATGCTCTTTCCATGACATCACATTACCTTTCAAGTGGAGAGACTTTCAAACAAAATGATAGTGGTGCCATTTACAGGTGCAATGAACAGGTAGAAATAACCTTAAAAGGAAAAATTGAAAATGCAAACTCCTCTTCACAATGGAACAGGAGTAGGATTGGGAGCAGGAGGAGTTTGAGGCCTGGGATGAATTGTCTTTCTTATTTTCAAGATCAGAAAAGGAAGGCCAAGGATGAGAGGTGTTCTGGAGGCATATAACATATATATATTTGTAATAGATAAGGAAGGAAGGCTAATTTCTGATTTTGCTTACCCCGTCCTGTCTGCACTTCTGTAGTAACTCTGAGCATTCAGATGTTTGCCCCAGGACTTTCACCAATACTTCTAACAGGAAACCAGTTTGTTGTCAATACACATGATTGGTAGTCACCTCACCAAAGAGATACACAAAGTGCACATCCTCGGGCTCCTTGAAATTGTCCACCTTCCTTAATTTCAAAATTAACTACAGTCCTGTACTCTTTCTCCCAGAGACAGTGCCAGGAAAACAGCTTGTTTCTGGGCCTGATCTGGCTAACTACTAGTTAGGTTCATTCAACCCCAATCACACATGAGAATGACTTGAAGAATTTTTCTTTTTAAATACCAGTTCTCTAGGTCCCATTCCAAGAGGTTTGGATTCAAGTGGTCTGGGCTTGGTCCTGGGCACTGGCATTTTTTAATTCTCCCCAGTTTATTTTCATATGCAGCCAGGATTGAGAATCACTGGCCCATGCCCATTGCCTCATCCCAGCCATAGACGCGCATGCTTCCACCATCTAATATCCCAAGCTACAGGAAAGTGCTAGAAATTAATGAAGGGCCTATTACCCCTCTCCTTGAACATTCCTTGTTTCCCCTCCCTCACTTCCCACATCTCTCTCTTGCTAAAAAACACTTCATTCAAAAACTACATTCAAAATTTATTGCTGGCAAGTAACTCAGAGAGGCAAGAAATACCTTGTTTACCCTGTCTCTGGATATGTCCACACTCTTGCCTATTTTTATAATACTTTTGGATAGCCAACAGGAAGATTGAACTCCCAAGAATCTTTGAATAAAACATCCAAATAGTTTGGAAACCTTGATGGTTCAATGGACTTAATTTCCTGGAGTGGCAATACTGTAGTTTTGAACTTCCATTTGAGAAGGAATGTGGTAAACAAGGCTCCACTGCCTCAACCTCACAAGATGGACAGTATGTCATAACGCCAGGCTACTAGGCATATCTAAAGGCAGAGAAAGTGGCATGATTATCAAAATCAAGTCATCCCCACTATCCATACATGCTTTGTGACAGTTACTGTGCAATAACATGGGACCTATAAACTGTGAGACAGAGTCACCACACAGAAAAGGCAGGATCGGGGTGGAAATTCTCTTTAAATACAAGAAGATAAAAAGGTAGCATACAATAAAAATCCAGTTAATGAAGGAGGGGAAAGAAGGGCTCACATACACATGTATTTTGAACCTAGCACTTTAGGCTTTCTTTCTCACGGAATCATTACAATCTATTTCTAATTCAAAAATGAAAGAATTAAGGCTCAGAAAAGTTAACCTGGAGCCAATACAGCACTACAGGTAGGAGATCCAGGTTCACTTCTGACAGTTTTACCACCTACAAGCCACGTAATCTTGGGCAAATTCTTTTCCATGAACTTCTATTTCCCCATCCATAAAATGTAAAGGTAATAAGAGCCCTTATACAGTTGCAGTGAGAATTAAATAAAAACATAAAAGCAATGTAGCAATCGTCAATCATTTAGTAATCCTTGTCTAAATGGTGATGGTAGCTCAAATTTACTCAACATAACAAGAGTACCAGCCAAAATATGAACTCTAATCTGTAGATCCCCATTCCTTTTCCACAGCACAAGAGATAGAGACCAAAAACTCCGAGTTCAAAGGAAGGAAAGATGAGGTAGACTGAGAAATCCGGGAAGACTCCAAAACTGAAGAGGTAAGGAGCTAGCTGGATTTCAAAGAAAAAATATAGATGAAGAAGACGACTTGTATGTTCTCCTCTTTGGGGCTGGGCTAATGCCAGATATATTGCAAATTTTAGCATCCAACACCAGAAATTATATTTTAATTGCTCTCTGATATACAGCCAACAACTTTCGCATGACATTAAGTAGCTCTGAAAAAGAGCAGAGAACAAAAATTAGGATGGCAAATTCACCAATCCCAATTCCAAATCTCTCTGCTAGATCTATTAACACACCAGGCATGTGCTCTCCAAGTCCTGGTCGCTCCGAGCCAGGCCAAGGCAAAGGGTGAGGTGTGGCCACACTTTCTTCTGCGGGCAGACACAGAGAGAACGGAGCCTTGGAAACTCTCACCATCTGTGAAATCTGTGAGTGAAAGAGCGCATCTCAGAGCGTGCCTGCTCTTGCCACTCCCTTCCAAGGTGCCCAAACCACTCCCCTAACTTAATGAACTCCACATGCTGCCACAGCTATTTATAGAATCAGCCCCGTGTGTGTTGTGTTAAAGTCTCTAGATCATATTTTTTAGCTTTGCAAGTTTGTTTCCTACAACTGGTCCATTAAATTCTGCCTCCCTTTCCTCCTCCACCACATTCTTGGAAATCCACAGTCAACTATACAAACAAATGTACAGGATTATCAAAATATTTTCAAGCCATTATTTGCCCTCTCTGTTTTTCTTATGCTCCCGTAAGTGTGAACTGCGATAGCATCGGTCTTCCTGGAAACTTAGATCTGACAGGCCAAGCTGACAGAAGGCTAATCCAGTTGGAGGGGCTGGGAAGCAAGAGCCCTGGGACACTGGCAGGGCTGTCACAGAGCCTGCTTCTACCGAGTGGGAACTAATCCCCAAAGCAGGAAAACAAGAAAGAGCTTCAGACAAAATGCAAGTGCAAACAGAAGGGGAGCAAAAGAAAGACAGGCTGAAGTGACTAATCAAGAAACATGAGATTTGCCTGCAGGGATTGGGGAAACTGAGAATGAAGAGGCCAGTCTCTACTGAAGGAGGAGGAGAGAAAGGAGTCAAGGCTGAGTAAGCGTGGATCGTGTCTTATGAGTGGCCTCATCGCCCCTCATGGACACTCCAGAGGAGTATTTTTATCAAAGATTTTCTAAATGCAAATATCTGAGAAGTGCTGGAAACCCATTTCACAGCTGGGACTCTCATCACATCCCACTTTGTCCACCTATTCAGCCAAGTTCAAATGCCTTTTTTTAAAGATGTGAAATCTCGTGCAGGTTGTTTATCTTTCTGTACACCCAGAAAACAGTTGGCTACTGAAACACAGGAAGCCCTGACTGGTTCAGGTGCCAACTGAACGTTCTGTAGGTTGGAGCAGGAGCAGTTTTCATGTCCTGTAATACAGAGCATACATAGTAAATGGTAATTTAGAGTCACAGTCATGGCAGTGATCCCTTGAAATCTGGGGGTGTCCATCACCTCTCCCCCTGCCGGAGCATCCACCACCACCACATCCTAACAGGTCATTCCCACCATAGGCACCTCCACAAAAGTCCCTCCATCCAGCTTGGTCCCCTCCATCTTCTCCCCCTGCCCTGCAGCAGGCTTTCCTGAGTCCTTTGGAAGAAGTCTCTGGATTTCAAGGGACAGAGACTCATCTCAAAGTAGCCAAGGCAAAAGAGAGCTTGATTGGAAGGACATGGGGTGTCCATGGTCAGAGGGCTGATGCACCTTTGGGCCTTGTGAAGACCTGGAAATGAGGAAATGAATGCTTGCCTCCCAGCCCCACCACTCTTGTCTCTGCTTCTCTGCCTGTCACCTTCGCTTTCCTTATGTATTTGACATCCCACACATGTCAAGAAAACTACCACCGAAGGCTCTCAGGAGTGCCAGCTCACAGCTTCTGCAACCAGAAGAGACTCCTCATTCTCAGAATCTGTTTGGAAAAAAAGAAAAAAAGAATTCCAGAGGCGTGTATCACTAGATCATTCAAATGTGGCCAAGGACCAGGGTCAGGTAAAGACATGGAAACACATGCTAGGAATTGGAAGATGAATAGTTCCCAGAATAGGCTGCATGCTTTTCCAATCACTATAGATTGCCCTTGCTGTTCCCTCCTCACAGTCTTCAAAATGCAAAGCCCTACACATTCTCCAAGGCCATGTTAAATAACACCCAACCAGGAAGCTTTATTCACTCACTTCCAAAAGCCCTCTCTTCTTTGAACCCTCTACCCTGCCTCAGTTGTTGTATCTCCATTAGGGCACTTTTCACTATTGACCTTGCATTAAGGGTAGTGTTTGCAAGTTTTCTAGCACAAATAAGTTCCTAGAAGGGAGAGCTCAGATCTTAGTCACACTTACATTCCCAAAAAATGTCAAGCAAAATCTTTGCCTACCATGTGCACTTACTAATTGCTTGCTGAATGGTTGAGTGAATGATTGTAAATGACTGAGAATAGTTTCAGTGACCACCCTGGTGTTAGTCCTCATCAAACTGTGAAGACTTTTCATAGTGTTGCTGGCTGTCCTTTGTTGGAGAGAAGATGCACCGTGCCTCCTCTCTTAAGGGAGTCAACAGCACCTGAATGTTAGTCTACTAATCTAGATCGGCTGAGGAGTGTAGTTCAGCAGCCCAACTCACATATCCATTCACATTGGAGAGAGTCTGTTGGATCATTTCAGCTATACTTGGGCTCAAATGTCACCTCTGCTTTTATGGGGCTTGGCGCAAGCAAATAAGGTGTCAGTTCCCTCTTCTGCTGAGCAGGAATAAGAGTAGCTCCCTTACAGTGCAGTCCTCAGGCCTCATGAGATAATTACCTGGACTGGCTTGAGGGACAGGAGCTGTATAGTCACATAGGTCTTGGTGCTGAGGGGATCCCCCACTTTAAGTTTAATGTCCTGCAATCACAATCCAAAAATTTGAGTTTTGTAAGTGAAGTCCAAAAAGAAACTTGGAGCCTTAATTCAGCTGTGGTTCTGCCTCCCACCACCAACCAAGGATGAGTTCTTAGCTGCCAGCTTTCCCACTATGTGGAGCCCTGGGTCCCTCCTTGATCTCCCTCTCCCCACCCCCATCCAGCAGGGTCCTGCTGACTGGCACAGGGCAGATCAGGACCAGTGTGCATATGTGAGAGCAACTCATGGCCAGGCCGTCCTGGCCCCAGGCTGGCAGAACCCGAGTATGTTTATTGTAACTTAGCAGGGCCAGCCTCTCACCCATCCATCCAGATCACCTGTTTGCAATGAACTGGGGAAGGAGAGATGCCTGGCTCTACTTGCCCACCTCAATCAGGGCATGCACATTGGCCCAGCAGTCAGTGGGCCACACACACACACACACACACACAGGACATCGTGGAGCAGAGTTCCTGAGAGCCTATGAATGTCTGTACTCTGCAAGTATACCCATGCCTAAGGGAGTGCAACATTGAATAGCAAACAATAAACCACACTGACAGGGAAAGAGAGCCCATGAATGAAAAGGAAAAGTTTTATTTTATTTATTTTTAATTAATTTTTCATAGAGGTACAGTTGACATGTGACATATTAGTTTTAGGTGTTTAACATACGATTTTGATATATGTCTATACTGTGAAATGATTACCACAATAAGCTTAGTTAACATCCATCACCACATAGAATTACAACATTTTTTCTTGCGATAACTTTTAAGATCTACCATCTTAGCAGCTTTCAAAATAAATACAGTATTGTTAACTATAGTGTAGTATTTTAATAACTTTGATGGCACTATTTTCTTCTTTTTGAACAAAAAGACTCATATTTCTGTTTTGTTCTAAGCCCTAGAACTGTGCCAAGTACTAAAAAATGCTTAGCAATTGATAGCTGTTTTCTAATTTTTAAAAAATGTTCACACAAAGTCTGACCATTTTACAAAGTAGGTTTCCAAAAATATGGCATCTAGAGTCTCATTTGATTCTCTGAGGTAGGTAGGATATGGATATTATGTCCATTTTGTAAAGGAGAGTGTTGAAATTCAGAGAAGTTGGAGGCCTCAGATCACATCACCAATTAGCGGCAAGGCGGGACCTGGATCCGGGTGCTCTGACTCGCAGCCTCATGTTTTCACCAGAGGACCTGCCATCAGTGACCCATTGGGTAGCTAAGCGGCCTTTCCCTCACTTCTCTGGTGGGAGAAGGAGCCAGCAGTGTCCAGCCACCCTGGAAACTCCGTGGCGTGCCATGGCGCCAGGGAGCATTTGCCCCGGCCACGGCAAGGAGGAGTCCCACCCTTGCCCTGCGTCTGTTTTCCTTCCCAAACCCACAAAACCATAAAAATCAAAGATGACTCCTAAAAGCCAGCCCAAGGCTGTGGATGGCAGGGCCACAAGAGCTGTTTCTTTGCTCCTGTTGACTCAGGTCTGTTTACCTGGCTCCACAGTTCCAATTTCCTTGCCTCGGAACTTGTGCAGCCCTCAGATTTATGCTTTAGGCAGATGGGATTTATGGTGTGTTCATCACCCATCCCACCCCAGGGCACAGCACCTCTCCCTGCAGCTGTCAAAACCACCCACTCATACCCAGCAGAGTGTCAAGCCATTCATGGAGGGAAACTCCTCGGCAGTAGTGCCCAGTTCTGACCCAAAGGTTTTGCCCCATTGCCCAAGCCCTGGTCATTAAAATGCCAAATACACTGTGGAGTGAAAAACAGAGGGCAGACTGGCCCAGAAGGCAGAACGGGATGGGAGGTGAAGGCTGGACTTAGGGGACAGGGGGAGAGGCAGGCGCCTAGCTCAGGAGCTGCACCCTGGCCGTGGAGATGCAGAGGGTCGGCAGAGCTGCGCTTCCTGGGCTGCACTGCAAGCAGAGGTGCTCTTGGGACTGGACTAAATCCAGCAACTGGCTACCCTACATCCTAGGAAAAGGCCTTTTTTCAAATAACTTTGACTTTCGTTTGGAGAATATTAAATGAAAGGAGAGGGGAGTCTGTGGCTAGAATGTGACTGAGGCAATCATCTATATCTGTCTTTAAGATGGAAAACATACAAGTTAATAATAACCACATATTTTGAATGTAAGCCATTTGCCATTCATTGGACTTTTCATACATGATTTGCACATACTATTTCTAATAAATCCTCACAACAGCTCTGGGACACACTTGTTTTTAAGCCCATTTTAGAGATGAAGAAAATGAGATAAGTGCTGAATCATTATGTTGTATATCAACTATACTTGAAAAAAAAGTAGCTGAACTGGCCAATTTCACACAGTAAGTTGTCAATGTCTGAACCCAGGTACAGTATTTTTCTAGAAAGCAAGTTCAACTCATGCCCCCTCTGTGGGGCCTCTCCCTGCTAATACCATGGGAAGTGTAACAATGGTTGCCACTCCTGATATCATGAGGGCTTATCCAGCCTGCTTTGGAGGAAGGCAGCCAGCCTGTAGCATGCTGATGGCCGTCAGCCTCTCTCTGGATGAAGGAGTATAAGGGGAGCCTTTCTTTTCCTTCAGGAGAGTGAATGCAGACATTGCCAGTTCTTCATTCACCAGCTTGTTCTGTCTCTTATTCTGTCTCTGCACTTCTAACCATTTTTCCTACTTATGTTAGTGTCTCTTCCAGTGGCATATAAATTAAAGCCAAAGAGCTAAATTGACATGCTGTGATTTATAACTATATCTGGTAAGACTTGGCCAATAGGGAATGAAAATAAAGGTCACACTACCACTACCTCCAGGAAGGAACTTGTATTTGTTGGGGAAAAAAATCCATTTTAAAGTCATCTGAATTTTATCAATCTCTGTTCTTGCTTCTCTCATCATCTTAGACAAGCTTTTGTTGAGTACACAGACAGTCAATAAGGTGAAACCCTGCAGTAGAAAGACTTTAAGATTTAAAAGCCTCACAATTTATAAGGAAAATGAATTTTTTGGCTTTCATTAACTCTCTGATATTCAGTTTCTTCATCTGTAAAAGAGGAATCCAATTCAACAAGTACCTATGAAAGATTGCCATGTAAAAGACATTATACTAGACATCACAGGGCAGATAACACTAAAGAAAATGTGGGCTCTGCCCCCCAGAGCATGACAGGCCCACAGGCAAGGCTGATACTTCTAAGTAATTGTAACACTGGCCTGACTCTGATCAATCTGTGGGAGAAGCCACACCAAGGAGCTGGGCTTCTAAAAATGGTAGAACCTGCCCTTATCACCAGGATGGTTAGGAAGCGATGGAGATAGATATGAATGTGCTGCTAAGAACTACAGGACTAAGAGATTTTTCATCATTGTTCTTATCACCAAGCATGGTAGTTAAGCATGTAACCTCTGCACTCAGCCTGCCCAGGTCAGTCTTCCTGCTCCTCCACTTACGTTATGTGACCTTGAACCCTTTAGGCTTCAGTTTCCTTAGCTATAAAAAGAGGATAATAATAGGAGCCACCTATGTGGATGCTGTGGAAATTAAATGAGCCAGTATGTCTAAAGGACTTTGTACATTGCTCAGCACAATGCAAGACCTCAAAAACGTTATTGTGTTATTATTATTATTAATCTGTGTTCACCAGTGCTTCTCAAAACCGTCAAGACCATGAATAAGAAAAGTCTGAGAAACTGCCATAGCCAAGAGGAGCCTAAGAAGGAGACATGATGAATAAATACAGTGTGCATCCTGGATGGGGTCCTGGGACAGTGAGAGGACATTAGGTAAAAGCTGAGGATATCTGAATGAAGTATGGGCCATAGTAAATAATAATGTATAAATGCTGGTTCACAAAAGTTGTGACAAAGGTACCATACAATTAGGGGAGGCTGGGTGGAAACTCTCTGTACTGTCTTCACAACTTGTATGTAAATCTCAAAACTATTCTGGAATAAAAAGTCTGTTTATGAAAAAATAGCATCATAAGGATGTGATTGCATCAGGATCACTGAAGAGCCTCAAGGGAGGCCAGTCCAGCTACCCTCTGCTTGCATCACAGATTCAAGAAGAAAACACTAGCAGGAGAGATTTCATTAGGGAAAAGAAAGAAGGCAAAAGTTAGTAGTCTGTATTCACCTATGTGCTTTAAAAAAAAAAAAGACCATATTGAGCAATTTGATAAATAGCCAAGGTCGAGTGTAGTATTATAAAGTATTACCATTGGGTACAAGATGGCCAATAGCACTGAGAATGATCAACAACTATTTTCCTCTAACACATGTGTAAACCCTCTAAAAGGTTAGGGACTAGTAGAAACTAAAGGCTACCTCTAATTGGAGAGAGCTGTGAGTACATCTTCCACTTTATTTTTCAAGAGATAATGAGATCATTCTAGCACAAGGGTCAAAAGCATCCCAAAAACTGCCCTCTCATCCCTCCTTGTTTTTACCCTTAGAATGAGGCTGTCAAAACACGGTGGTTTTAATTGCACTGTTATGATCCGCATCATCTCCTTTCCTTTGTAACAGTCTCCAGCCGGAGCCTTGGCTGTCTCCCTGGGAGAGACAACTGCACGTCTCATGGAAAAGCCAGACAGCCTCAGAAACAATTCTGCTTGGAGCTGCTGGACAAGAGCTCAATCCTTTTCACTCTGGATAATACTTGTAATTGTCAAATAAGTGATTCATAGATGGGTTTATATATTTCCAGATGGGATCATAAATGCTCCAAGTTCATAGAATGTTGGAGCTGGGAGGGAATCTTACAGATTCAACTCCACATCCTAAGGGAAGGAAAGAGAAATCCAGAAGTTCTTGCAGCTAGATGTAGTCAGGAGGGAAACCCTGTTGCCTGGCTTAGAGAGGAGCAAGGTTGACTGTAAGGATAGGCTTGTTCTGCTGAGCCCTTGAGCTGTTAACCAGGGGCACTGCTTCCCTGTGTAAAGGTCACTGAGAGGAGTTTTTCTGATGACTTGTTACCATGGACGTGTCCCTGCAGCATCTGCGATGTTCAAGAAGATAAATGGCATGAGAGGGCTGGGCAGGAGACAACCATGCCACACCCAGCTGAGGTGTGGGTTGGGCAGTCTATATGGTAAACTAAATTTCAGTTCCCAACTTCTGAAGTGCCCCAGTAGCTAACCAAACCACTGTAGCCACACAGTCATCTACCCCTGTTCTTAAGTTCAACACAGTAATTCTTATATGCTTCCAGCACTATGAGAAAGTAAGGGGCTGAGTGGCAGAGAAAAGAGTGAGTCATTTGGCCTATTTAAAAGCCATAGTAAGGTCTCAGATTCCAGCACTCACCCACTTCCTGGTATTACAGGTGGCATGTGACATGAATTAGTCCATTGCCAGAAGTCAGGAGTTACCAGCTTCCCCAAGTCCAGCCACACCTCCTGCCCCACCTGGTCTGACTGCAGATCCACTATTTGCTATCATCACCAGGAGTTGAGGTAAGCAGGTATTTTTAAGATTTTTTTTAACTGCACTGATACCAAGAATTCTTCCAATATTAAAATCTCAGGTAAGCACTTTGTGCTTGGTAACATTCTAGTTCCCATTTGAAACAGTTTCCAAATGCATTAAAATCTGCCCAACTTTGTTTTTCTGTCAGACTTTCTGTTTCTATAAATACACAGCATGTGTCCAAATTAAGTTCTTATGTGAATTGTGTTAAGTCTATGAGTTTTAATGACTGTTAAAATGTTCTGTAGTTTTGTCCTTTTATTTCAGGAAATACTTTTCCATGTTACCCTCTCTGTGGTTTATATTCCCGTGTGCAGGCAGCTCATTTTATTGCCGGCTGCTGTTATTCATTTTCCTCTTAACTGGAGGAAGATGGGTCAAGTACCAGTTGTGGGATATGGAAGAGGGTGGCATGTATCCTCTACAAAAACAGCTATAAAAAGGATTAACAGCATCAACAAGGTCTCAGGTACCAACTTCCCAATGGGTTGTCACTGGTAGTTGGGGGAGATGGGGTTTAATTATCTCATCTGGAAACACATAAATAGCACAGCTTTCAATTATAGACTATGCAGTCTTAAAGGACTGGCCAAGGTTTCAGGGCTATTTTTTAAAGATTCTAGATATCAATCTATTTAATTCTCACATATACAGATTATCAGTTTGGAGTTGCTAAACTCTAAGACTGTGACCGCAGAGATGAAGTTATGATTACTCTTGTCTTCTAGGCTTCCCCCAGACCCCCTGAAGCAGACATGCAAAAGGGGTTGGGAGTAGCACATGATGAAATAATGAAGTATTGAGTAGGTATCACTAAGCAAACTCAAGCTCTTCCAAACATATTGCTTAATTTCTGCCTCTGCCTGGCATTGGCACCTCCTGATGCTTTTCTGAAAGGTTGTCAATTACTAGGGGCTGGAGGAAATCCATTTTTATCAAGTCTAAGCCTCTTAAATCTCCATTCATTCATGTCTTTGATCAATGATTGACAGAAACTGTAGCTTTCACCAATTTTGGCTGCACTGCTAGAGCTTATGTCAGCCTTGCTTCTTTTACACCCTCGTGTTTAGTGGCCAAAGGTGCACAGCACACTGAGTGGGCCAGTGGATGTGCTGAGTCCTTAGGCCATTGAAGTCCTGGTGCAAAAAATAGTGCAGCAAGAGAGCAAGATGCTGGACCAAACCATTATTGAGGGAGTAGTAAATTAAAGGGATTTCCCTATTCAGAGTACCTGAGTCCCCATAAGTGATGAGGGTCTTTCATAAAGAATCCTAACCGTACCCCCATGAAGCCACTAATTTACTGGAAAGTAAATTGGGCAGGGAGATTTCTATCTGAATTGGAGCTTGGCGAATGGAGAATCAAAACCAGTTTATATTCAACTCTTCCTCCCTTTATCTGCCAAAACACAGTCCCTCAAATAAACTGAGGTTTGGTAACAAAAGCAAGAGCATTCTACTGTCTAATTTCTACTAGTAGGGTGACCAGCCTTCCTGGTTTGCCCAGACTGTCCTGGATTTAGTGCTGAAAGTCCACTTTCCTGAAGCCCCAAAGCCCCATGCAGACCAAAAAGGTTGGTCACTCTGAGAGAAAGAGACAGTGCATAACTTTCAGCAGCACAGTCCTCACTAGCAAGAAAATGCGGCCAGTTTTCAACTGGATTCAGCCCACCCAAATGTTTCCAGGTAGTGCAGGATCATGTCATCCAGGCCACAGAAGGTAATGAACATGGGTTGCTGGGGCCAGAGGAGGGTGGGGAGGGCCCAGCAAGAGACCCAGGTATCTGGTATATCCTCTCATTTAGACTCATTTGCAATTGGAAATGAAGTAACTAGAGAGTGTATTCTCTCAAAGAGTTTTGAGCCAAACATTGGGAAAATCAAGGGATAAACATAGAAAGGGTTTGAAAGCCATGGAAATAATGTAGGTTGACTTCAAGAGATATGATGTCAAACAACATAGGACGAAAACGACAGATCGGACTTACCTCAAACATAGGCTGCCTAGTTTCTTAGAGTCCCAGGGAACTCCTAACCAAGAGGAGGCTAAGATTCTCTATTATCCTGCCCTTGACACAGAAGAAAAATTTTTTTGAGAGAAAACCTGTTCATCACTCCCTCACACAGGCAAATTGAAATACAGTTATTTTCCGTCACCACAACTCCAGTGCCTGCTGCATATGCTCAACACTCATGGTGTGTGCCTATTCCGGGCCAGGTTCTGTGCTGTGCTAGGGCTATAAAGGTAAAAAGTTGAAATTCCTGCTCTTTGTGGAGTTTACCATGAAATCCCCTGCCCTCACAGTTTCTCTGGCCCAAGATCATGAGACCATAAAATTTACTGGGCCAGAAGGTAAAGTGAGGGAAGGGGAGAGGAGGGTTAAGAGAGGGGAAGCGTAGGGAGTAAGAGGGGGGCAGACCTCTGTCAGCTCTAGACCCGCTCTGCGTTCCTCCCCCCAAGGGTTTCCGAGCTACTGAAAGCTCAGCCTTCTTATTAATATGAATATGTGGACACCCCTGTAGGAACAGAGGTTCAGTTGTAATATATGAGACCTGTGATTTTGTGATAGAGTCAGAAATATATATTTGGTCTTTATCCCTGGGTCCTGGTACAGAACTCCTAAAACCCTTGTGATTTCCCCAGTTAGAGGAGAGTCTTTTGTTATTCAATATAAGCCCCTTTCAAACATACTCAAGTTCATGCTAATGAGGTAACTTTTGATGGGCCTCTAGCTAGCTTCCGGGTGGGGCTGCTTGCCCATGAACCAAATGTGTGATCAGAAGGTTGGAACTTTCAGCCCCACCATCAACCCCTAATCTCCAGAGAGAGTAGAAGGACTGGGAATTAATTGCCATTGCCCAATGATTTAATCAATCGTGCCTATGCAATGGGACCTCCATAAAAACCCTACATGAAAGGGTTAGGAGAACTTACAGGTTGGTTAATGCAACCACTTGGCAGGAAGGTGGCAAGCCCCCAGTTCCACAGGGACAGAAGCTCCTGTGTTTAGGACCCTTCCAGACCTTTCCCTATATACTCTTCATCTGGTTGTTCATTTGTATCTTTTATAATAAGCTGATAATAATAAGTTGTATTCCTGGGTTCTGTGAGCCATAATAGCAAATGATCAAACCTGAGGAGGAGGGGTCTTGGGAGCCCCCAGTCTGTAGTCAAGTTGGACAGAAGTATGGGTGACCTGGGAATCCACTAGTTATTTTTGGCATCTGAAGTGGGGATAGTCTTACAGGACTGAGTCCTAACCTGTGGGGTCTGCACTAACTCCAGAATTGAATCATGTTATGGAGCAGCCAGTTGGAGAACTGGAGAATTGCTTGGTGTGGAAAACCCACACATTTGGTGTCAGAAGCGTTTTAAGTATGGCCAGAGTTCCATCCATGATTCTGTCATTTGCTTTCCCAGGGAAGATTTTTTTAATAGGACAGCAACCCAGTTTAACAAATAAAATTTTGAATCCTGATACTCCTTTCTGGCACAGGTAAGCACTTTGTACTTGTTAATATTTATTATGATGGTAGTGATGATAGTTACCACCTTCATAACATAATTAAAGGCAACACCTATATACTGAAGATAGCTGACCTGATCAGCCGGGACTGTAAACTGCTAGGATTCCATCCAGCCTGCTGCACGTTCTCCTGTAATGGCTACTTTCCATCAGAGCACTTATCCTGGTTTCTAGTACAGCTCTATCAGAGCAGGGCTGGATCTGTTTTTATTCTTCATTGTATTCCCAAGGAGAGTGCCTCAGGAAAAAATATACTCATAACAGATGCTTATTAAATGTATATTGAATGAATGAACAAATTCACACACACAAAAATGAACAATTGGTTAAATGAGCTGCCCCAGAGGCATTTCAGTAAGAGCTGTAGCCGTGATCCAGAAAAAGCCCCAGCCAGCAGAGTAAGTAGGTTCTGTTTATCACAGACTATGTGGCTTGGCAAAGGGACCTGATCAGAAAAAGAAAAACACCCAAACATGTGCTAGCCAGTAGTGATGAGCTTATTTTTCTTTTAATAAAATCAGCCTAGACAGGGATCCTGAAGGGCCCCCAGCTTGTGTGATGAAGCCACAGAATAACTGCAGGAGTAGCATATGGCCTGAGTCTGGTCCCAAGAAGCCCCAGTCCAGCCCAACAGCCTAATTACAGCACACACAGTGCCCAGTGCTGTTCACCATTTGTCACCTGAGACATTGGCCAGACCAGTTTAAGGACATGAAAAACAAACCAGCATTTTTGCTAAAGCCCTTGAATTGCCAGGTCTCGTGGTTTCCATTCAGACCATCCGTGAAGGACTGCAGGCTTCCATTGCCTCTGTTGTTTCATTCTGTGGTGAGTCCAACAAAAAGAGAAACCTCAAGCATCCGAAAGTGCAAAAGGAGTTCCTGGGCCTGGGCCTGTGGCTGGAGGGACGGGGGCCTCTGCTGTAAACCCCAGCCATCCACTGCAGCATGGGGGTGCTTAGCCAGGGTCTCTACAGCTCCTTCCTCTGCTTATTGGCCTGGAAAAAAGGAAGGCCAGGTTCACCAGGGAGACCATCTCCAAGGGAAGCTGTGCGATTTTGTGAACCTTTGGAGAAGGTTTCATTTTCCACACCTGTAAAATGTCCTACAGTATTTGTCTTCTGTCTCAGGATGCCCCACATTTCTTCTAACACCAAATAAGTGTCACTAGTGGCTCCTTCCTGTGAGTTTTAGGGTCTGAGGGTGTTTTCCAACAGGGCCCTTTTTTCCTGAAATTTCTATCCTGTTTATCAGATAGAACTAAGGATGGGGCCTCTTTGCTGGACTGTAACTCTCCCCAGTATATGAAAACTGGCAGAAGGTTTCTTCAAAAGTGGACTCAATTTATGTCAGTCATGCGTAACGTTTGCAACACCAGTTTATAAGAGAGGGAAGAGGAAGTATCTAATCTGTGCTCCTGGCCATTGCTTCCTAACAAGTGCTTTGGTCCATATTTGTGTCCTTGAGGTGCTAGATTTCTTTATTTCCCTTTAACCATGTTAGGCACATACTGGCCACATCAACAAAGGGTCTCCAACTTCACAAATGTGTTCTGAGAGTCTCATTCAGAAACAGATTTGGTGTTTGTTAACCAAATCTGAGACAAATGAGAAATGATTAAGTCAGTGATGGGGGATATATGTGATTCCATTTCTAAAGAGCTTTCAGTGACATAGATATGTAATTATGTATTAAATAAAAAGAAAGCAGGATAAAAGTTGTATATACAGTATGATCTCAGACATATCTATAAAAGAAGGGAAATACCAGCACATTATGATGAGATTAGGATTGATTTCCATTCTCTGCACTTCTCTGTATTTTAAATTTTTCCACAGGACACACATATTATTTCCTTTATTAAATAATATTTTCCTGATTATAGAAAAAATGCATTCATTACTCTTTACAATTTCTGATTCCTAAGGCAATATGACTAGAGTGACTCTCAAATATAGTAGAGTTTGTATTCCATCTATTTAGAGTGAGAATTTAAGCAGTCTTTAAAAAATACAAAAATGTTATTCACAAGAATATGTGACTATATTAAATATATATTTGTTATAAAATTTATAATACATTAAATAAATATAGATATATGTGAATATGTTAAATATATGTTTTGAAAACACATTATCTCACTACCTGAAACTCTTCCCCAAAATAATCATTGTCAACAGTTTGGGCAGTAAACTTTTCCATAAATTTACACATGTGTGTTTTTTATATTTGCACATACATGGTTTGGGGATTTTTAAAATATTAATGGGATCATATTATAGGTATTTATAACTTGCTTCTCACTTAAACGTATCTTAGAAGTTGAACTTGTATCTCTATATTGAAAGATCTACCTCATTTATTTATTTATTTATTTATTTATTTATTTATTTTTATTGAAGGGTAGTTGACAACAGTATTGCATTACATTAGTTTCAGGTGTACAACACAGTGATTCAACATTTATATACATGATAATTCTAGGTACCAGGTATCACCATACCAGGTTGTTACAATATTTTGACTATATTCCTTATGCTATACATTACATCCCGGTTACTTATTTATTTTACAATTGGAAGTGTGTTTGTATATATATATGTGTATATATATATTTTGTGAGGGCATCTCTCATATTTATTGATCAAATAGTTGTTAACCACAATAAATTTCTGTATAGGGGGGTCAATACTCAATGCACAATCATTAATCCACCCCAAGCCCAACCTTCGTCAGTCTCCAATCTTCTGATGCATAACGAACAAATTCTTACATGGTGCACAAATTCTTACATAGTGAATAAGTTACATAGTGAACAGTGCAAGGGCAGTCATCACAGAAGCCTTCGGTTTTGTTCCTGCATTATGAACTATACACAGTCAGTTCAAATATGAATATTCATTTGATTTTTAAACTTAATTTATATGTGGATACCACATTTCCCTATTTTTATTATTTTTATTAAAATGCTGAAGTAGGTAGATACGAGATAAAGGTAGAAAACAGAGTTTAGTGTTGTAAGAGAGCAAATGTAGATGATCAGGTGTGTGCCTGTAGACTATGCGTTAATCCGAGCTAGACGAGGGCAATAAACATCCATGTATGCAGAAGATTTCTCTCAGAACATGAGGGGTGAGGTTCTAAGCCTCACCTCTGCTGCTCCCCATTTTCTCCCCACATGGCCCCCTGTGACTGTGCCTGTCTTAGGTTGTTCCTCCCTTGAGGAATCTTACCCGTATCTGGCTAACCAGTCATCTTCTGGGGCCATACAGGGAAATGTTAAGTTGGTAAGTGAGAGAGAAGCCTTATTGTTTGAAAAGGTTAGCTTTTTACTTCTTTGCATATTTATGCCCTGTGGCTTCTATGCCCAGCATTTGTCTTGAGGTGTCTTTACCACTTGGAAGAATTATGATACTCGGTAAATTCGACATGTGGCACGAGTTCTATTTAAAGGTTGTGATTAGGTAGGAAGAAGAAAAGCTATAGAAGTAGCAGGCGGAAGAAAACATGGGAAGATTGATTATTTCTTTGACATATCTTCTTGTAGAGTAACTTCAGCATGGATAGGTTTTAAGCTACTACTTAAATTGCGCACACACATTAACATAATAGGAGTATAGTTACCTAACCAAAGCATACCTGTAATTACCAGCCATCTCCAGTGAAACCAAGAAAACCAGTTAGGCACCTTAGGCATTTGTGAAAACTTATCTATGATATGGTGGATATTGTCCGACTGAACTTAAACAGTCTGAGAGAATTCAGATAAACTAGAACAACCCATTCCTGGGGACTGTTCATATCCCATATGTTCTTTTAACGATAAATAGTTTGTGGTTGTAAGATTTTGGAGTGCTACAATTTGCACTTCTCCTAATTCTTGGTTGAGTTCCAACAGTATAGATCCAGTCCAATTTTTGTTTTACTGTATGCACAGGCCAGCTTAGATATCTCCTTCATCATTCCTATGGCAAGTCCAGGAACTGGTGGGATGAGTGCATCTACACCTGTGACAGTGCGTGGATCTTTGTTGGAGTTTTTTTTTTTTTTGCTGATCATCTTCTCTCATGAGTCTTCCTGAGAGTGCTGATGTTGGAAGTTCTTTTTCATATCGTATCTTAGTTCATTTTTGGGGTAGCCAAATTAGGCTTTGATCCTCTGTATAAACACAAACAGGCCCTTTGCCTACACTTTTATATGTCCTTTATATCATTGTGTAGAACTCATTAGAGGTCACCACATAGGAACTGCTTTTTTTTTTTTTTTTTAATCATTAATCTACACTTACATGACGAATACTTTGTTTACTAGGCTCTCCCCTATACCAGGTCCCCCCTATATACTCCTTTACAGTCACTGTCCATCAGCGTAGCAAACTGTTGTAGAATCACTACTTGTCTTCTCTGTGTTGTACAGCCCTCCCCTTTCTCCCACCCCGCTATGGATGCTAATCTTAATACCCCTCTTTTTCTGCACCCCTTATCCCTCCCTACCCACCCATCCTCCCCAGTCCCTTTCCCTTTGGTACCTGTTAGTCCATTCTTGAGTTCTGTGATTCTGTTGCTGTTTTGTTCCTTCAGTTTTTCCTTTGTTCTTATATTCCACAGATGAGTGAAATCATTTGGTATTTCTCTTTCTCTGCTTGGCTTGTTTCACTGAGCATAATACCCTCCAGCTCCATCCACGTTGCTGCAAATGATTGGATTTGCCCTTTTCTTATGGCTGAGTAGTATTCCATTGTGTATATGTACCACATCTTCTTTATCCATTCATCTATCGATGGACATTTAGGTTGCTTCCAATTCTTGGCTATTGTAAATAGTGCTGCGATAAACATAGGGGTACACTGGTCTTTCTCATACTTGATTGCTGCATTCTTAGGGTAAATTCCTAGGAGTGCAATTCCTGGGTCAAATGGTATGTCTGTTTTGAGCATTTTGATGTACCTCCATACTGCTTTCCACAATGGTTGAACAAGTTTACATTCCCACCAGCAGTGTAGGAGGGTTCCCCTTTCTCCACAGCCTCGCCAACATTTGTTGTTGTTTGTCTTTTGGATGGCAGCCATCCTTACTGGTGTGAGGTGATACCTCATTGTAGTTTTAATTTGCATTTCTCTGATAATTAGCGATGTGGAGCATCTTTTCATGTGTCTGTTGGCCATCTGTATTTCTTTTTTGGAGAACCATCTGTTCAGTTCCTTTGCCCATTTTTTAATTGGGTTATTTGTTTTTTGTTTGTTGAGGCGTGTGAGCTCTTTATATATTCTGGACGTCAAGCCTTTATCGGATGTGTCATTTTCAAATATATTCTCCCATACTGTAGGGTTCCTTTTTGTTCTATTGATGGTGTCTTTTGCTGTACAGAAGCTTTTCAACTTAATATAGTCCCACTTGTTCATTTTTGCTGTTGTTTTCCTTGCCCGGGGAGATATGTTCAAGAAGAGGTCACTCATGTTTATGTCTAAGAGGTTCGTGCCTATGTTTTCTTCCAAGAGTTTAATGGTTTCGTGACTTACATTCAGGTCTTTGATCCATTTTGAGTTTACTTTTGTATATGGGGTTAGACAATGGTCCAGTTTCATTCTCCTACATGTAGCTGTCCAGTTTTGCCAGCACCACCTGTTGAAGAGACTGTCATTTCGCCATTGTATGTCCATGGCTCCTTTATCAAATATTAATTGGCCATATATGTCTGGGTTAATGTCTGGATTGTCTAGTCTGTTCCATTGGTCTGTGGCTCTGTTCTTGTGCCAGTACCAAATTGTCTTGATAACTATGGCTTTATAATAGAGCTTGAAGTTGGGGAGTGAGATCCCCCCTACTTTATTCTTCTTTCTCAGGATTGCTTTGGCTATTCGGGGTCTTTGGTGGTTCCATATGAATTTTTGAATTATTTGTTCCAGTTCATTGAAGATTGTTGCTGGTAGTTTCATAGGGATTGCATCAAATCTGTATATTGCTTTGGGCAGGATGGCCATTTTGACGATATTAATTCTTCCTAGCCATGAGCACGGGATGCTTTTCCATCTGTTAGTGTCCCCTTTAATTTCTTTTAAGAGTGACTTGTAGTTTTCAGAATATAAGTCTTTCACTTCTTTGGTTAGGTTTATTCCTAGGTATTTTATTTTTTTTGATGCAATTGTGAATGGAGTTGTTTTACCTCATTTATTTTTAACTACCAAAGTATTACATAGCATGGATGTTCCACAGTGTATGCTTCTATTCCCTTATTGATGCTCATTTGCCTAGTTCCAAGTTATTACTACTATATTCTTGAGCATAAGAACAATTACATGTTCAAGGATGTTCACCACAGTATTACAATGAACTTCCTTTACCCAAGCTTTGTGCACATATAAAAATATCTCTGAAGGTTAGATTTCCAGAAATAGAAATCCTTGGTTAAGTGTCATATACATTTTAGTTTTTAATCAGAACTGCTGAACTGTCCTGCCAAAAAGATTATATTAACTTACTCTCTAATTAATAGCATAAGCACATTTCCTTTTTCAAATTTAGAGTAAGAGCTTTCTCCCAGATTCCTCCTGATTAGTTCTGATTTAGAGCTCATCGAGGCAATAATGAAAACAAAAGCAAATGCAGGAACCATCAAGTCCCTTCAAACAAGATGACATTCCAGTAAACTAAAGTATTGAGAAAACAGGGCTGTTCTGGGAATGACTAAGGAATTGTTAACTTTTGAAGAATACAATAAAATAATCACTTTACTTCTACCAATCATGATTTAATAGTTCTTACATGATTCAGAAAATCATTTTTTTTCTATTTTAAAATGGCTCAAGGGAAAACATAACTACTTGCATTTTCTCATTGTGAGTGTTAAATAAATGCACAGTATCCATAACTCTGACGATTAAAAGCAGGTGAGAGATACTGCAGCCAGGTCATCTCTGCAGCTAGAATACAGCAGTCACAAGAAGTCCCATAAAACTTAGGCATTTGAGGCAGCTGTGCATTGGCTTCATCTTCCAGCACCTTCCCATTTAGAAAGTACAGCATTTCTCTGCTGTTATTCATGGTCAAACTTCCTCAGAGTGCTGACACTGTACTTTCCCTACATTTCTCCACTTTCTGTTCACTTTTTAAATTTTTGAAAAATTATTAAAGTAGTAAGTTACACATAAGAGGCTAGTAAAACAGACAGCTAGCTACCTATCACCCAGATTTAGAAAATGTTATGACTTTGTATAATTTGCTTCAGAACTTTCTTCAAAGAAATCACTGTTGAATCTTTCAATACCTAATCTATTCTCCTTTCTCCCTCTCATACTGAAGTTGGTATAATACTTTTTCTATACACGTTTTATACTTTCACAACATATGTATATATCCACTTGTAGTAAGTAGCACTATTTTGTGCATTTTTTAATTTACAAAATAGTATCATTATACAGATATTCTGATACTTGACATTTTTTACTCAAAAACTTTTCCAGGTATCTGTTTTTCCAATGTTGATAGTCATTTCTTTCACATAAGGTGTTGTATTGTATCCAAATGTATGATTATGCAAATAATCTATCATCCATTCATTCACATTTAATCAGCCTCCAAAATTCCCTTATTACAAACTTAATAAGTTTCATTGGTGCTTTAAATGGGATCCTTTACATATGTATTAACATACACATATATATGTGTATGCGTGTGTGTGTATATATGTATGTGTGTGTATATATATTTTATATATGCTTATTAAAAATTAATTAACTGAATACTACAAATATTATAATCTTTAAAAAATTATTCGGCTCTAAATATTTATTTCCGTTATGGCTTCTACTGTGACACATGAGTCATTTTGTGCTAATTGTTTTTCAAATTGGAAAATCAGATAAATATTAATTCTATAAAATTTTTTGCATATGGTCAGTTTTGAAAAACAAAATTACAATGTGTGCAATATGGGTGCAATACTCTATTTGTTTCCATTTGACTAAGCTAATAATCAGGCATCTATCCCTCCCCCTTTCTTCATGTCCTTTGCTGCTAGTCAGGATAGTATAACTTGGTCTAGTCAATGGAATGAGTGGAAGCTTCATGTGTCTCTTCTCGGCTGAGGCGGTGAAAAGCCATGCATAAATCTCTGCTCTCTCCTTCCCTTTCTGCAGTGAAAGAAGGCCGCTTGTCCCAGGTGATGGAGCTAAAAGATCGTAAGCCACTATTAGCCTATAGCCACCATTAGCCCCAGGGTTTTTTGGACCAAAGTCCAAGTGAGAAATAAAGCCTATCTATTAAATCATTTAAATTTTGTGGTTAAAATGTTACTGCAGTATCACCGATCCTAACCTCACAAATATGGTTTGTTAATTGTGGTGGTCAAATTTGTCTAGTTCTTAACCAACCTATTATTTACTTAATACATTAATTTCTGACAAATGCATGTTAAAAATATTTTGGTTATATATTTGTTAATTTCTCTAATTTTTGTCAGTTTGGAGTTCATGTAAGTTTGATGCATGCAGATTCAAAATATCAAGTCTTAATGAACTATTTTTGTATCATTATAGAATGATACTGTATCACTAATAACAGCTTTCATTTTGAATCTATTCTGACATTGATATAGCAGTAACATTAATATAATTACCCCAATTTTATTTTGATTAATATTTGCCTGCTATATCATTTTCCACTACATATAAATACATATGTATGTGTATGTATATATACATACGTACATGCACACACATGCATATAAACATTCAAACACATACACATTTGTTTATAAGTTGGAATATGTTTTCACCCACTCTGAGAATCTCTGTCTTTTAATGAATGTCTTTAAGCAATTCATATCCATAATAACTGATTTATTTTTACTCGTTTCTACCATTGTATTTTGTGTTTTTATTACTGCAGTTTTTCTTTACTTTCTTATGCTCCTTTCTGGACTTACATTGGATTAATCATGTATTCTTCTGTCTTTTTACTTTTTACCTTGGCTATTTTTAGGAGCTACACACACACACACACACATACTGTTCTGCTCAAAACTCAATGTCATTTTTCTATCTGAAAATTAAACTTTTCATAAATTCAGGAAATTTCCTAGATTATCTCTGGTAGCCTCGCCAACTACTTCATTGAGAAACTGAGGTCCTCAGGCCCTACACAGAAATCTGGGAATTAAAATATATGATTTCTTTGAACTCAGTTCCCAAAACTCAGTCACCCAGGGATTCCAACTTTGCCTTAGATATTTATATTTCTAATTCTGTCCCCTTCATCCCATCCTCTTGAGCATTATCTTCATTTAGACCTCAGCTTCTCTTCCCTGGGATACAGTGTAGTCCTAACAGGGGTCCCTTAAGTCCACTCACTGAACGGCATGCATAGAGATACCTAAACATCTGCTCTAAAGACCCCATGCTTCCTCAAATCTGCAGGATCAGACTTCTCAGCAAAGCATACAAAATTCCTGGTTGTCCTGCCTACTCTTGGGTTTCCAGCCCATCTTCTGCCACATCCTCCTGCGAACTTCAGGCTCTAATAATACCAACGTACTTGTAGCTCCTGAGGTTGTTTCATGCTCTTACGTACCTCTAGGCCTTTGTGCATGCTAGTTCCTTGTCCTAGTGTCTTGGAACATCCTTCCTATTTTTTAAAACACTTCACAACACTGCATGAATTCTGAGCTAAACCATAGGAAATGTTGCAGATTCACCTTGCTCTCTCGGAATACTCACTCACTAGTAGTACCCAGTCTCCACACTGTGAAGCCCAAGGATGTGGAGAGACTAAGTGCAGAAAAATCAGGTTAACAGTCCCAGCAAGCTCCTAGGTATCAGTCAGAATCCACTGCCAGCTATGAGCCATCCTGAATAACCAGTCCAATCAAACCTTCAAATAACTCCACTCCTAGCTGCCAACTTACTGTGATCCTGCAAGAGACCTCAGACAGGGCTTCCCAGGTAGGCCCAGGCAGCACATGGAACAATGAGATATAATAAGAAATTACTATATTAGCCAGTGACTTTTAGGGTGGTTTGTTATTTAGCAATGATAACCAGAACACTCGTGTAGTAAATACTCGAAAACTAGTTACACTGCTGAAAAGGAAAGTGAAACTTCATACACTTCCATTAGGGTAGCTTACAATTGAGTTTCCTATAACTTGTAAATATAGTTTAGGTCCAGAGAATATAATCCACTCACAAACTTCATTTGAATAAAACATCCAACTGAGTATGTTTACTGAATAAATAGACAATTTATTTTGGAAGTACTTCTTGAAAAGAGCATCAAGTATATCACACTCCTTAGAAGATACAGAGCTAGAAACCATGTAAAAATCCTATACCTCTGCTTGCCAAGCTGGAGAATTAAATGGATTTCACCTACAAATGAGACAATGGAACAGAATGAGGTTATAAAGTCCAGGCCAATTATTATTTGCTTATCACCTTTTGGGGTCAATTTTAAAGCAGAAAGAATGCTCTCAGTGTTGGAGTTCTAGTCAGCTTTATACCTCAGATCCTGAAAGCTCTACCTAGAAGACCAGGGGAGGCAAATGTCAAACTGGAGGCACAGGCAAACATCCTGAAATGGCTCTTTCAGCCTCACTTTCCAGAGAAACAGTTGAAGAAATGCTCAGTATTAACTTCAGTATTAACCCACAAAAATAAAAAAGACTTAGAGGAATCCTTTATCTACTAACATTGCATAACCACTAGTAAAACACATGATTACAACTGGGCTGTATATAAAAGTGAGGTGGTGTGAATGTGATGTTCTCCCCGAAGCTAAAGCACAAAGCTTGGCCTGGATATTGACGTTGGGTCTGCTGAGTATCTTCCATTTGCCCCTTCAGATTCACTCTCCCCAGCTACAAAACCAGGAGGCTGACATATATGGATTTCATCAAGGGATTCCATTGATACCTGACTTCCTATTGTGTGCACACAAAAGCAGGCTCTTGCAAAAGGGCAGAAGGCAGGAGGGAATTGAAATCAGAGTATTGCTCCTCTAGCTCCATTTCTGATGGTTGCTGTCATTTGGCTTTGTTCCTCTACACGAGGCCGTAGCTCCTGTTGGGCAGCTTTATCCATACAGTTCTTTCTGTCTGGATTCCAACCAGTCCTTCCCTTGCCCCTTGTTACCTTTCCTAAATTCTTCCATACTTTTATTAAATTCTTCAAATAACCCAAACTGAATGTGCTGGACTCTGAGTGCTACAGATGGCACATGTCAACATGCCAGTCTGTCCCTACCTCCCCATGACCAAAGGTGTTCCCTATGTGTAGGGTGGAAGGGACCAAGAAGGAGGAGACAGAGTTCCTGGCTACAGCTTCTGCCACAGATTCTTCCTCAAGAACCCCCTCCTAGACAGCTTACCCTGGGGTGGCCAGACCTCTCATTTTAGACAGCAGACTCCAACGTTTAGGTCTCCTGCTCTTGGGCACTGTACTGTTTGCTGCTATTCCTCTCTCCTGGTGAGTGGGGACTGATGAAGAGTGGGCCCAGCTGCATATAACCAGCAAATAGAAGCCATGTTATATGTAAAAGCTGACACATACAGGCCACTAAGTGGAGGAAAGAAAGATCTAAGACCGGGAGCCAAAACAGAGAAATAAGGAGACTCAATAAAAGAGGCACTTCAGAATAGGTAGAAGGGAATTGAGCTGGGGAAGTTCCTCAGCACTTTTCTTTTGTTCCTGGATTTCCTTGTGTGGACACAGTGCATTTAATGGGGCTAAAGACACTGAACAGTGTTTTCCCAGAATTCCCCAATTTCCTCCTTCTCACAAATCCAAGAGATTTCTGTAAAGTTTCCTATTAGTGGTTTCACACTGAGTTCCAGGAAACCCTAGGTTCCATGGAGACACCACAGGGGCCTCTGAGGATGAGGCATCCGAGAAGGTGGGGGTCCAGGTCACCTGGAGCAACCTCCAGACCTAGCCATTCTAATTAGTTCTTTATTTTCCAAACTGGGATCTATATAGCATTCGATCTCTGTAAAGGCGAGAGGCAAGAGTCTGTTACTTAAAAAAGAAAAAGAAAATGAGAACCAGTATTCTTCTCTCTTCCCTTTGATCCACTTAGTCCCTTTAGGGGTTTAAGTGCTGAGGACAATCCCATGATTCTTTTTTTTCCCTGTTTTATGCTTTTCACAGCATGAAGGTGGAGCTGCAGAATTACTCTGAAGCTGAGTATCTCACAGTTGAAGCAACCCTAGTGGTCATCTTCTGTAATATTCCATTTTGTCACAATATTCCTCACAGTGGGACAACCATCCTCTGTTTAAACATCTCCCCTGGCAGGGAGTTCTCTGGCACACAAGAACAGCCCACCTTACTATTCAGCAGTTCTAATCATGAAAAGGCCTGTACTTACAATGGTCCCAAATTACACCTCTGCATGGACTGGGTCATTTTGTCCTCTAGACATGTACAAAGTAAGTCTACATGGCAATGTTTCCAATATTTAATTAGGCTATTAAAGAATAAGTCTCTTCTCCAGTCTAAAATTTCCATTTGAGCTTCTCACTAGCCATACATGAGTCCTTGTTTACCCATACTCACTTTAAGAATTAAATACAAAACTGGAATAATGTAGATGTGGTGTGACCAAGAAAAGTAGAACTAACCTGAGTCTCACACTTGTATTAGAAGAGCCTAAAATGCTAATACCTTATTTTTAACAGCTCCGTCATGTTTAGGATTCACTTATGGTTTGTGGTAAATAAACACAGAAGTCTGCGTTTAAGCCATATTCCTCTATCTTGTTCTTAGCCAAGGTGTTTTTTGTGTGTGTTTTGGGGCAGGAGAGTATCCTTATGTAGGAGTCCATATTCATTCTACCAGCTTAAGTCTATCACCATAGCTTATTGGAATTTTTTTTTATTTGACTTCATTATCCAACAGACTCAACATAGTTTTGTAGCATACCCATAGTTAATGAGTAAGAAAGTTAGTTTATATTTCTTTACTTCAATTAGCATCCAAATCATGAAGTTACCAGTCATGACCCTATCACACCTATGTAAAAATTTAGTCAAATATATTAGAAAATGATAAACAAAACCCCCATTAATTGTTGAAGGTGAATGAATAAACAAGCCTTAAAGTTAAATAAGACCCTATCACATCATGACACCCAAAGGGAAGACTGCCAGGTCTCCCTTAAAAGGAGATAAGGAGTTGGGAACCTTCAGCCAGTGGGCTGGCCTGTCACAAGGGACAGACAAAGGCACAAGAAGAAGCGCCGTTCCAAGGCCCTGGGGCCACGATGCCGTTAGGCCCAACAGCAGAAAATGCTGCTCCAATCCTTTTGAATCCACCGAGGCTGCAGAAACAGGACTGGAATGAGCCCATGGAACTGTCACTGGGTGGTGGCAGCAGAAACAAAGAGATCTTTGCCTCCAGATCAGGATAGACTGGTTTACAGCAGGCACAAATTCCCATCGATAAGAGTACAAATTCTTTACTAAGAAAGAATAAGCTCTGACTGGGATTAAAGATGGTGGTGTGAGAGGTGAGACAGCGGCTTCCTCCTAAAACCACATATAATATGAAAATATAATTAATATGACTAATCCTGAAAGAGCAACAGGAAACAGGGCTGCACCAAACTGCATACACCTGAAGAAAAGAATAAACCTCACAGAACAGGGTAACATACAAAAGCTGTGGCCCAGCAGGACCCAAGCCCTTTCCCCACCTCAGATCACCAGCTGGAGGAAGAGAAATGGAGCAGGGAGGGAGTGGAGGCCTGGGACTGCAGAGATCTGCTCTGGGAGCACAAACCTACATTTCATGGTGCTTTCATAGTACTCTCATGATTAGGGAGTTGGAAAGCTAAGGCAGGCAGAATACCTGGAGAGACTGAGATTCCAGCCACTTGTGGAAAGCAGGGATCCATATCTGGCTGCTCTGAGACAAAAGAAAGGCAGGCAGTCTGAGAGACTTCCTAACATCAAGAGGACTGCTAAAGGGGCAAGGATTGCACAGAGCTTACTGCTCAGGAGAAAGGACAGGTGGACAAAATTGTCCAGGTACACTCTGCCAAGCAGGTTAGGAACTTTCTTGATCTTCAGGTGCTCCAGCTCCCTGCCTAGCTACACAGCTCCAAGGACCCCCTCTGTGATATGCAGCCTACTGATCCTTTCTCCCAGCCAGCCCCACCTGGCTTGCAAACTGTCAAACCCTACCCTGGAATTAGGTTAGACAGAGGGAAGCCCTGTCTACAGCAACTACAAACACAAAGCATAGATGCTTATACCTGTATGTTCAGCTAACTGGTTCTGACAGTGGAGGCAGTCATAGCAGCCAAGAAGCTGGAAACAGCTCTTTCCTCCCCCCAACACCAATACCACTCCCCTGTGACTGCCAACATTGCTTCAGGGGCTGAGAAGCTCCAGAAAGTAGAGCTTCTGGGCACTACAGGGTGCCATATACAAATATGAAACACCAAAGAAACCTGGTTCAAAGTAAAATTATGAATACAACCCCTGAGAAAGATTCAAATGAAATCAACTTCATGAATCTTCCTGAAAGGGAGTTCAAAATAAAAATCATTAACATATTCTTGGAGGTACAGAAAAATATTCAAGAACTCAGGAATGAATTTCAGTCGGAGATCCAATTGTTGAAGAGCACAGTGGAGGGTATTAAAAGCAGATTAGATATGGTGGAGGAGATGATAAATGAAATAGAAATTAGAGAAGAGGAATACAAAGAAGCTGAGGCACAGAGAGAAAAAAAGGATCTCTAAGAATCAAAGAATGTTGAGCGAACTGTGTGACCAATCCAAATGGAACAATATTTGCATTATAGGAGTACCAGAAGAAGAAAAGAGAGAAAAAGGGAAAGAACATGTCTTTGAGGAGGTAATTGCTGAAAATTTCCCCAACCTGGGGAAGGAGATAGTCTCTCAGGCAATGAAGGTGCACAGATCTCCCAACACAAGGGACCCAAAGAAGACAACACCAAGACATATAGTAATTAAAATGGCAAAGATCAAGAATAAGGATGGACTATAAAAAGCAACCAGAGAGAGAAATAAGATTACATACAAAGGAAAGCCCATCAGGCTATCATCAGACTTCTCAGCAGAAACCTTACAGGCCAGAAGGGAGTGGCATGATGTATTTAATGCAATGAAGCAGAAGGGACTCGAACCAAGAATACTTTATCCTTCAAGATTATCATAAATTTGAAGAAGAGATTAAACAATTTACAGATAGGCAAAAGGTGAGAGAATTTACCTCCCAAAAACCATCTCTGCAGTCTATTTTGGAGGGACTTATATAAATGGAAGTGCCCCTAAGGTTTAATAGCTGTCACCAGAGGTAATAAAACCACCAGAGACTCACTTTAAACCCAAAGATATACACTGACTAAAAGTTAAAGGATGGAAAAAGATATTTCATGCAACTAATAGGGAACTGCTAAGCAAATGCAAAATTATCCCCAAAGTCAATCAAGGGATACACAAAGAGTACAGAATATGATACCTAATTTATAAAGAATGGAGGAGGAAGAAAAAGGTGGAGGAAAAAAAGAACCTTTAGATTCTGTTTGTAATAGCATATTAAGTGAGTTAAGTTAGACTCTTATATAGTAAGGAAGTTAACCTTGAACCTTTGGTAACCACAAATCTAAAGCCTCCAATGGCAATAAGTACATACCTATCAATAATCAACCTAAATGTAAATGGACTTAATACACCAATCAAAAGACATAGAGTCACTGAATGGATAAAAAAACAGGACGCATCTATATGCTGCCTACAAGAGACTCACTTTAAACCTAAAGACATGCATTGACTAAAAGTTAAGGAATGGAAAAAGATATTTCATGCAACTAATAGGGAGAGAAAAGCAGGAGTTGCAGTACTTGTATCAGACAAAATAGACTTCAAAACAAAGAAAGTCACAAGAGACAAAGAAGGACACTACATAATGATAAAGGGGTCAATCCAACAAGAAGATATAACCATTATAAATATCTATGGGCCCAACACAGGATCACCTACATATGTGAAACAAATACTAACAGAATTAAAGGAGGATATAGAATGCAATGCTTTCATTCTAGGAGACTTCAATACTCCACTCACTCTGATGGACAGATCCACCAGACAGAAAATAAGTAAGGACACAGAGGCACTGAAAAATACTTTAGAACAGATGGGCCTAACAGACATCTACAAAACTCTACACACAAAAGCAGCAGAATAAACATTCTTCTCAAGTGCACATGGAACATTTTCAAGAATAGATCATATACTAGGCCACAGAAGGAGCCTCAGTAAATTCAAAAAGATTGAAATTGTACCAACCAGTTTCTCAGATCACAAAGGTATGAAACTAGAAATAAATGACGCAAAGAAAATGAAAAATCCCACAAACACATGGAGCCTTCACAACATTCTCCTAAATAATCAATGGATCAATGACCAAATAAAAACAGAGATCAAGCAATATATGGACACAAATGACAACAATAATTCAACACTGCAGAATCTGTGGGATGCAGCCAAGGTGGTGCTAAGAGGAAAGTATATTGCAATACAGGCTCACCTCAGGAAAAAAGAACAATCCCATATAAGCAGTCTATACTCACAATTAATGAAACCAGGAAAAGAAGAAAAAATGAGGCTCAAAGTCAGTAGAAGAAGGGACATAATAAAGATTAGAGCAGAAATAAATAAAATCAAGAAGAATAAAACAGTATAAAGAATCAATGAAAGCAAGAGCTAGTTCTTCAAGAAAATAAACAAAATAGATAAACTCCTAGCCAGACCTATCAAGAAAAAAAGAGAATCTGCACACATAGAATCAGAAATGAGAAAGGAAAATCACTATGGACACCACAGAAATACAAAGAATTATTAGAGAATACTATGAAAAATTATATACTAACAAACTGGATAACCTAGAAGAAATGGACAACTTTCTAGAAAAATATAACCTTCCAAGGCTGACCAAGGAAGAAACAGAAAATATGAACAGACCAATTACCAGCAACGAAATTGAACTGGTAACCAAAAAACTACCTAAGAACAAAACTCCTGGACCAGATGTCTTCACTGCTGAATTTTATCAAACATTTAGTGAAGACCTAGTACCCATCCTCCTTAAAGTTTTCCAAAGAGTAGAAGAAGAAGGAATACTTCCAAACTCATTCTATGAGGCCAGCATCATTCTAATACCAAAACTAGGCAAAGACACCACAAAAAAAGAAAATTACAGACCAATATCCCTGATGAACATAGATGCAAAAATACTCAATGAAATATTAGCAACTGAATTCAAAAATACATCAAAAAGATCATCCATCATGATCAAGTAGGATTTATTCCAGGGATGCAAGGATGGTACAACATTCAAAAATCTATCAGCATCATACATCACATCAACAAAAAGAAGGATAAAAATCACATGATCATCTCCATAGATGCTCTAAAAGCATTTGACAAAATTCAACATCCATTCATGATAAAACCTCTCAACAAAATGGGTATAGAGGGCAAGTACCTCAACAGAATAAAGGCCATATATGACAAACCAACAGCCAACATCATACTTAACAGCAAGAAGCTGAAAGCTTTTCCTTTAAGATCAGGAACAAGACAAGGATGCTCACTCTCTCCACTTCTGTTTTACATAGTACTGGAGGTCCTAGTCATGGCAATCAGACAACAGAAAGAAATAAAAGGCATCCAGATTGGCAAGGAAGAAGTCAAACTGTCACTGTTTGCAGATGACATGATATTGTACATAAAAACCCTAAAGAATCCACTCCAAAACTATTAGATCTAAAATCTGAATTCAGCAACATTGCAGGATACAAAATTAATACACAGCAATCTGTTGCATTCCTATACGCTAACAAAGAACTAGCAGAAAGAGAAATCAGGAAAACAATTCCATTCACAGTTGCATCAAAAAGAATAAAATACCTTGGAATAAATCTAACCAAGGAAGTGAAAGGCCTATAATCTGAAAACTCTCATGAGAGTAATTAAAGAAGATACCAATAAATGGAAACACATCCTGTGCTCATGGATAGGAAGAATTAATATTGTCAAAATGGCCATCCTGCCTAAAGCAATCTACAGATTCAATGCAATTCCTGTCAAAATACCAATAGCATTCTTCAATGAACTAGGGCAAATCATTCTAGAATTCATATGGAACCACAAAAGACCCCAAATAGCCAAAGCAATCCTGAGAAGTAAGAATAAAGCTGGGGGGATTATGCTCCCTAACTTCAAATTCTACTACAAAGCCACAGTAATCAAGACAATTTTGTACTGGTACAAGAACAGACCCATAGACCAATGGAACAGACTAGGGAGCCCTGATATAAACCCAACCATATATGGTCAATTAATACATGATAAAGAGGCCGTGGACATACAATGGGGAAACGACAGCCTCTTCAACAACTGGTATTGGCAAAAGTGGACAGCTACATGCAAGAGAATGAACATGTATTATTATTTAACCCCATACACCAAAGGAAACTCAAAATGGATCAAAGACCTTAATGTAAGTCATGAAATCATAAAATTCTTAGAAGATAACATAGGCAAAAATCTCCTGAATATAAGCATGAGCAACTTCTTCCTGATCGCATCTCATCAAGCAAGGGAAACAAAAGCAACAATGAACACATAGGACTACATCAAACCGAAAAGTTTCTGTATGGCAAAGGACACCATCAACAGAACAAAAAGGCATCTACAGTATGGGAGAATATATTTGTAAATGACATATCCAACAAAGGGTTAACATCCAAAATATATAAAGAACTTACATGCCTCAACATCCAAAAAGCAAATAACCCGATTAAAAAACGGGTGGAGGATATGAAGAAACAATTCTTCAAAGAAGAAATTCAGATGGCCAACAGACACATGAGAAGATGTTCCACATCACTAATCATCAGGGAAATACAAATTAAAACCACAATGAGATATCACCTCATACCAGTAAGGATAGCGAGCATCAAAAACACTAAGAACAACAAATGATGGCAATGATGTGGAGAAAGGGGAACCCTCCTACACTGCTTGCTGGTGGTGATGTAAGCTACTTCAACCATTGTGGAAAGCAATATGGAGGTTCCTCAAAACACTAAAAATAGAAATACCATTTGACTCTTGAATCCTACTCCTTGGAATTTACCCAAAGAATACAACTTCTCAGATTCAAAAAGACATATGCACCCCAATGTTTATTGCAGCACTATTTACAATAGCCAAGATATGGAAGCAACCTAAGTGTCCATCAGTAGATGAATGGATAAAGAAGAGGTGGTACATATACACAATGGAATACTATTCAGCCATAAGAAAGAAACAAATCCTACCAGTTGCAACAACATGGATGGAGCTGGAGGATATTATGCTCAGTGAAATATGCCAGGCAAAGAAAGACAAGTGTCAAAGGATTTCCCTCATTCGTGGAGCATAACAATTAAGCAAAACTGAAGGAACAAAATAGCAGCAGACTCAGAGACTCCAAGAAGGGACTAGTGGTTACTAAAGGGGAGGGGTGTGGGAGGGCGGTCGGGAGGGTGGGAGAAGGGGATTGAGGGGTATTATGTTTAGTACACATGGTGTGGGGGATCACGGGGAGAACAGTGTAGCACAGAGAAGGCACATAGTGGATCTGTGGCATCTTGCTGCACTGATGGACAGTGACTGCATTGGGGTGTGGGTGAGGACTTGATAATATGGGTAAATGTAGTAACCACATTGTTTTTTCATGTGAAACCTTCATAAGAGTGTATATCAATAATACCTTAATAAAAAAATTTTTTTAATTCCCATTGATAATAATCAAAGTTTGATTATCTACAGAAAAATTCACATAATTCAAGGCACCAGAGAGCTTCAAAGCATTGGGGCCTAGAGGGAAAAACAGAAAAGAAGAAGAGGAAGCTATGAACATCATGGTATTTGGGTTTTGAAATACCAATTAGATTAGAACCAGTTCTGGTTTCTGACACTACTGTAGATACTGAAGGTACATCACAATAAAGCTCCATCTTTATGATGCTTACATTCTAGGGAGGGGAGATTATAAACAAATAACTATAATGTGGCAGTTATGTAAAAAACAAGCACCTAAGTGGAGAAGGGAATAGCCAAGGTGTGGGGTGGAGAGGGAGTAGCGTGATATTTTTTATGGGGTAATCAGGAAAACCCCTTTAAATAAGGAGGTTTTTGAGTCACTGAAAGAAATGATAGCTTTTAATATCTTTGTAGCCCTGGATGTTAGGCTTCGATGAAGGAAAAAGAAAATGTTAGCCTACATATGTAAAAGGTAAAAAGGAATAATGAAAACTTGACTGGACACGCATCTCCCAGTGTTTTCACTCTAAGGGGGCTTCCCCTACATATATGGCTAGAAGTACATTATAGGCATGAGGGACATTTGACAAAATTCAACATCCTTTCATGAAAAAAGCTGTCAACAATTTAGGTAGAGAACAAATAAAAAGCCCTATATGACAAGTCCACAGCTAAGATCATACTTAATGGTGAAAAGCTGAAAGATTTTCCTCTAAGAAAACAAAAGCAAGGATGCCTACTCACCACTTTTATTCAACATAGTGCTGGAAGTCCTGGAGAAATTAGGCAAGAGAAAGAAATAAAAGGAATTCAAATCAGAAAGAAGTCAGCAAAATTGTCTCTGTTTACAAATGGCATGATCTTATATATGGAAAACCCTAAAGACTATTTAAAAAAACCTGTTAAAACTAAATGAATTGAGTAAAGTGGCAGGATATAATATTAATATGTAAAAATCAGTTGCATTTCTATACACTAACAATGAACTATCAAAGAAAGACATTAAGAAGGAATCCCATTTATAACAGCAACAAAAATAATAAAATACTTTGGAATGAATTTAAGGAGGCAAAAAATCTGTGCACTAAAAAATTATAAAATGTTGAAAGAAATAGAAGAAGACAAATATATAGGAAGATATCCTGGGCTCATGGGTTGGAAGAAGTAGTATTATTGAAATGTCCATTTTGGGACAAATTATCTAAAGATTCAATGAAATTCCTATTAAAATTCCAATGGCATTTTCACAGAAATAGAAAAAAGTTACCCATTATTCATATGGAACCACGGAAGACCCCAAATAGCTAAAGCGCTCTTGAGCAAGAAGAACAAGCTGGAGCGCATCACGCTTCCTGCCTCCAAACTATGTTTCAAAACTGTAGTGATCAAAATTTTATAATACTGGCATAAAAACAGATACATAGAAAATATGAAACTACATCAAACTAAAAAGTTTTTGCACCACAAAGGAATCAATAAAATAAAAAGGCAATTTGAGGATGGGAGAAAATATTTGCAAACCATCTATTTGATTGGCATTAATATCCAAAATATATAAGAAACTCAATAGCAAAAAAAAAAAAAACAAATGACCCAATTAAAAAATAAGTAAAGGATCTAAATAGGTATTATTCCAAAGAAGACATACAAATGTCCAACAGGTATTTGAAAAGATGTTCAATATCACTGATCATCAGGGAAATGTAAATCAAAACCACAGTGAGATACCACCTCGCATCTGTTAGGAGAGCTGCTATTAAAAAGTCAAAAGATAAGTGTTGCTGAGGATGTGGTGAAAAGGGAACTCTTGTGCATTGTTGGTGGGAATATAAATTGGTACAGCCATTATGGAAGACAATATGGAAGTACTCAAAAAATTAAAAGTAGAACTATTATATGATCCAGCAATTCCCCTTCTGGTATATATCTAAAGGAAATAAAATCACTATCTCAGAGAAATCTGCACTCTCATGTTCACTGCAGGATTATTCACAGTAGTCAGGATAGAGACAAAACCTAATTATCCATCAATAGATGAATGGATAAAGAAAATATATATACATTGTAAGTATGGTGTGGAGGGATGAAGAGAGATACACAATACCTGATTTTCTACAACTTACATTGGTTCATCTATGACTTGACACTAACCTAAATTCCTTTATCATAAGATGATTCTCCTTATTTTGACATTGGTCTGACTTAAAGGAAAAAAGACTTCTCAAAATTGGCTATGAAAATTTGTAAAATTACAGACTTACAGGCAAAGAAAATTACACACAATTAACCTACCACTCCCGCCCTTGTTCCATTCCAGTCCCGAGGCCCACTGTGTAGACAGCACTGCTCTAACACCATACCAATCAATCTCTCAGAAACCTTGAACAAGAACACAGTTGGAGACACTACACTTTCTGACTTCAAACTGAACTAAAGGCAGATTGTCTCTATTTCTCTTCAATTCTTTTCCAATAAAGAGTACCCCTCAAAGAATAAAGTGAATTTGGTGGAGTATGTGATGGTTTAGGCTCAGGGTCAAATTGCCTAGATTGAGTCCTCTTCCAAAACTTTACTAGCATGACCTTGGAAAATATTCTTAAATCTTGTGATTGTGATTCCTTATCTTTAAAATGATGATGATTATTGTATCTACTTCAAAGGGCTTTGGATGGATTAAATGAATTAATAATCAAAAAAATGCATAGAATAGTGGGAATACAAGTTGGTACAACACACATGCTGGCAAGGATGTGGGAAAGCAAAACATCATAGTACTGCTGCGAGTATAAATATCAAAAAGCAGTTTGGTGAGCAATTTTACATTATCTAGAAAAGCTAGCCCCAGTGAGCATTCAATAAAATTAGCTATTGTTGTTAATAAAGCACCAGGTGTTGGAAAGGACTTTGGAAACCCAGTCTTCAAGTGAGATAATGTGTCCTTTATGAATGAAGCCAAGGTAAGGTGGATGGGGAGTGGAAGACAAGAATAAATGGGAAAGCTCAATCTCTTCAGACTCTGCCAGTGAATCATCTGCATCAGGGCATCTGAAGGTTGCTCAGGAGACCAGCATGTATGGTAGTTTGATAAGGGATGTTGGGTATTATCGATCTGGTAAGGTTCTGAGGAGATCTCAACTTCAGAAAGATCATGAAATGAGTGGCACGGTCTTCTACCAACCAGGTGATAAGCAGGGTTCTTGTGCCTGGTCAAGTCCCCCTCGGGATGGCTTTCTTTCGTGATGTTTGCCAGTAATTGACATTGGCGGAGGTTATTCTAGGGTTTGAGGTGATGCAATGACATAAATGAGTTGCTATGTAGTTTTCTCAGAGTTTATAAATGTTACTGTTCACACTGAGAGCCCTTTGGTGAATGACTCGGGCTGTAGAGGCCATTCCCACTACTATTCTTGATGCCTGTAATTCTTTGTCTCTTCTAATGAAGATGGCAATGATGTGTTTCTGGGGCATGGTAGGAGTCATGGACTACAAGATAGGAGGCCTATTTGTTCTGTTCTGGCTATTTTGGGGGCTTTGTAGTCACTTAATTTTTCTTGGTCTCAAGTTCCACATGTGTCACAGGTGTAGTAAGATTACATACTTGCTAATGGTGCTCTCAGCTATAATAGCCTGCCCGCTCTTTGTGTAATATACCCCAATATCTGAAGCGCCCATTCTTTATTAAATATTCACGTATCAGTTTGTTCCTATATTTAATATTTTTGCTTTCTTTTTAACATGTTTTGTTATGAAAATGTTTATTATACACAAAAAACAAAAAAATTACAAATATTCATGCATCTACCATCTAGATTTAACAGATGTTGATATTTTGTTATATTTGATCTAGATTAATTCTTTAAAAATAAACACTATAGATAATAAATCCCCATATCTTCCTTTCCCAGAAATAACCGCTATCTTTAAATTAGTGTGTGTTCTCAATATATAGTTATCATTTTGAATTTATATATATATATATATATATATATATATGCTATCCTACAGTAAGTTTCTTTGTATTTGCTGAACTTTATATTTTCCAGATTTATTCACATTGCCATCTATAGAATTATTCACTCATTCATTCTAACAGTGGCTTAGTATCCCAGTATATGAATATACCACAGTTTATCCATTCTGCATTGATGGCCTTTTAAATAGTTTCCAACATTTTGCTATTAAAAATAACATTGCAGCAACCAGCTGTGTAGAAGTCTCCTTGAGCACACATATGAGAGTTTCCCTAGGGTAATCACCAGGAGGCAGAATTACCTGGTGGCAGGGTATGTTTATGTTCAGTTTTTCTAGATAATGTAAAATTGCTCACCAAACTGCTTTTTGATGTTTATGCTCACACCAGTACTATGACGTTTTGCTTTCCCACATCCTTGCCGTCATGTGTGTTGTAAGACTTTTAAATTTTTTCCAATCTGATGAGTATGAAATAATATTGTCTTGATGTTTTCATGTATTTATTGGCTTTTCAGGTTCCTTCTTTATAAATTTCCTGTTCATATCCTTTGCCCTTTTTTTTTGTTATTTGGTTTAGTTACTGATTTGTGGGATGTCTCTGTATATTCTGGAATCTAATTTTTTTTGTTTGTTTTAAGAGTTAGAAATATTTCCTCCTAATTTGCAGCTTGGCTTTTAATTGTTACATTTGTTTTTTACTCAAAAGTCTTTATGTCTATTGCAGCTGAATTGACCTATCTTTCCCTTTACATTTGGTACTTTTGTGCATTACACAAAAAACCCTTCCTTACTCCAACATGATAAAGATTTATTTATGTTTCTTCTTCTAAAAGTTTTACAGCATTGCTTTGTTCCAATATCTAAATTTTTAATCCATGTGGGATTTATTTTTGCATAGAGAACTAATTTTAATTAATTTATTTTGGATAATTAGCTAATTGTCCTGACACCATTTGTTAAAAGGCTCAGCCTTTCTCCATTGACTGGTATTGCCACTTCCGTCATTTGCAGAGTTTCTACATAGTTGTGTGTTTATTCCACGGGTGTGCTAGGGTAGCCCTGTTTTATTCATGTAGCTTTAGGACAATTCTTGGTACCTAGTGTGATTAGAATTTTTTTTCTTTTTCTTCAAAACTGTCTTGATGAGTCTTGACCTGTCACCCATACATCAAAGTTTTACAATCAGCTTGTCAATTTCCGCAAAGAAAGTGTCAAGATAGTGTTTGAAATGGCATTGAATTTATAGGTAGATTTGAGTAAAATTATTATTCTAACAATGTTGCAGCTTTCCTACTATGTGTCCAGCATATCTCTTTGTTTAATTTTTTCTTGTTTTTAAAATGTTTTGTAATACTTTCCATAAAGTTTTGTCCATATTGTGTTAATATATTCCAGCTCGTAATATTTTTTTGGTGTGTGCAAAGGAATTTTTTTCTAGAATTTTCTGTTCTTTTTCTAAAACTAAAATGTCCAATTTGCTCCTACTGGAGAAGAAACATGTTACTGATATTTTTGTGTACTGATTCTTGCAAATTTGTTGTTCTCTGTTCATTCTAATATTTTTGTCTATAGAATCTCTTGAATTTTCTATTTAGGAAATAATATCATCTGCCAATACTTTTTTCCATTTTTTTCCTTTATCTTCGTTCTGTATCTTTTACTTCTTATCTCTTCTCCTAGTCTTACTATGCTAGCTGGAATCTCTATACAACACTCAGTAAAGGGGGTGAGCGGGTGATATTTGCCATTTTCCTGGTGCGAGATGAACCCCTTCTACTGATTCATCCTTTGGTATGTAATTTATATGGACTCTTGATTGGGAGCCCCTTTAAAACATTCTAAGCCTTTGAGTGTCTCTTCTGCTCTTCTTTTTCAGCAGTTATTCATGTTGGAGGGTGAGCTCCAATCAAGCATACATTTGACTCTTCAAGTTGTGGAGTTATTTATCAACTCAGCAATACGTTGATTTAGTTCTTATGTTTGTGACTTGGGGTAGTAAATATTGGGCCAGATGAGACCTACACTGTGAATTTTCTTACAACACAGAAGATATTTTTCTGGAAGAATGTAGGCCATGAGCCACAGTGCTCTGTTTTGTCTCAAAGGTCTGACTATACCTCTAGATGGGAGATGAAGGTGACCTTCGTGTGGAGGGCTTAGTGTGGTAGATGACTGGCCTCTTCGGGCCCACCCAGGCCATCAGCCTTCAGTTATTTTGGAGAGAGATGTCAGAGAGTACTGGACTATGATTATTTTTATAACATATGCTGAGTGATATGGCTAAAGAGTAAACTCCTAGGAGAGATCCAGCATGTTTAGCAATGACGTGTGAGAGAGCTTCTTGATTACAAATAAACATAAACCCAACTTTTAAATTTTATTCCTGAACCTAACTGCCTAACAAGAAGACATTGGACTGAGGTTAATGGTACAGAAAAGTAATTTTCTAAAGTAAAAATTCATAAAATCATGAGAGTATACAGTACTAAAATCAGTATGATGCAGAGCCACTGTGGAAGACCTGGAGGAAGGGAGTTTGTCATAAAACAAACTCACCTGTAGCCCAGTCCCCTGGGAACGATGCCATGGATGGTGTTTTAAGAACTCAACAGTGAAGTGCAATGAAATTGCCAGAGAGATGTCAGGCCACTGGATTCCCAGGAGCAGAAGTCTTGGAAGGCACTGGGCACATTATTCCCTCATAGAAGAAACACACAGAATGCCAATGATTTTACTATGTTAAGATTCCTCATAACTACTTCTACTGGGGAGCCACTTATAAAGAAAGGAAGGAAGAAAGGGAGGGAGGATGGACTGAAGGAAAACAATGGTGAATAGCATAGTTTATAAAAGTCATCACCAGTTATCTGAAAAAGGAATTCAAGCTATTGTTGATTTTATGTCAGGCATCACCTAATTCTCTGAGGTGAGGTTCTTTCTTACCTGAGTCTCAGTGGTGATATAAAAGTGATAAAGCCACACTTAATAGCCACACTTTCTCTTCACTGAGGATGACCATATATGCTGGTTTGCCTATGACAGACTTTTCTTATGTGTTTCTGTGGGCATATTAGTATTGCAACCCTTTAATCTACAGTATGTCCTTGTTTGTACTATAAGCTATGTGATTATCCCATCAACAACTCTTCAGAACCCCTCTTGTAAATACATTGCACTATCTGTTCATCTACTTCACTCCCCCATTAAAAAGTGAACCCTTTGAGGGTAGAAGCTATATTCTATTTGTCTTTCTGTACCAAATTTTTATCCCTGTACCTGGCATTTAATAAGCACTCAATATTTCAAGAATGAATGGATAAAACGCCACCTCTGAGTATTGAATTAATTAAAGTACCTTTGGGAGGCGACATTTGTGTTCCTTATAAACACTTCAATCAAGTGCTTAGTACTGGATTGTAAGATACGCCACCCCGACCACCTCCATCAAGAAGAGGAACATGGAAGCTACATGAGCAAGTACTTTAAAAAGCTGCTGTTTAAGAACAGAGATAAATCCTGTATGCTTTGCAGTTTCTGGCCAGTTCCAACTTTGAGCCTCTCTTTCTTTGTGATGCTGTTTTTAAAAAGTGCCATAGTCAGAATGATTCCACCAGCCTTTTGAGATCTTAAAGAGAGCTCTCCAATTCTTAATGGACCCCAACTCTCAGGCTATAGTCATTTTCTCTGAAATAAGAACATCATTTGGGAAAGATACCCTCTTTTCTGCACTTCATGCAATTCTTCAGATAGAATTATAGATCTACAGCTGGAAGTGGCCTTAGACTTTCTAGTTCCAACCTCTTATCCTCAGACAGAAAATTGGCTCAGACAGGTTGAGCAACTGGCCAAGCCCACAGAGCTAGTTCATGTCAGAAGCCAGTTCAGGTAAAGAAGAGCTCTCTCTAGGGTTCTTTCTGTCCTCAAATATCACTGTAAGTCTAATTTTTATTTCTTTCTTGAGCATCCTGATTTCAACCCCTTTCCTGTTCTCTGAGATCTACATGAATTAGGCTTTGCCAGTTGGCAAAGTCATGGCTTCATCAGCAGAACTCAGTCTGCACTAAGTGAGAATTCAGGGGCTCAGAAGTGGAGGAAAACATCGCAGACCAGTTTCCAAATAATTTTGGAAGGACTGAATAGCTTTGATTCCCTACTGACTCTCTTTGAAGGGGAGATTGCTTGTCCCACACATCAAAAGAATAGTGAAGGGAGCCCTCAGAAAAATTTGGGGGTATAGAAGGGGATGTAATTTCCCACAGGATGAGAGGGAGGATTGTTTCCATACACATATGTTAAATTGACGACGACTTCCCATGTGGCCTCTTGAGGTGAAGGCAAACCTTTCCTTTTGTGTGTAACCCTAGCATAAAAACTGACAGGAACAGATGTTCCATCCATGAATTCTGAAGTTTGGCAGTTAATAAAGGGTCCTGGGACGTGGCATAAATGAAGGCAGATCATCTTGGCTGCCCATCCTGTCATGTGGATGGAAAAATGTGCTGGGTAGAAGTAAACAGCCTTCAGGACACTGGGCTGGCTTGGGATGGTGGTCCCCAGAGTGGACTGGGAGGCAGGCCTTTCCTCCCAGCTCACTCAGACCTGTCTGTGTGAACAGCCGTAGGGAGGGAGAAACGGCTTGAAAATGAAATTCACAGATGATTCTGAATGGAGACATGTGACAAACACCAACATAAGCAAAGAAATAACCTAAAGGAATTAGGAAAATGGAAAAGGCAGGGACAAATTGCGAATCATCATGGAAAAATGCAAAAGGATATGTCTGGGGAAAAATAATCCACAAACCAGATATTCATTGGGCAAGAAAATGTTGAAGCGCACTAAGAATAGAAAAGTCTGCTATGAAATGGTTGCTTCTGACGGTGTGAGAGACCAAGGTGGAGGGAGCAGGCGCAGTGGTCCTTGCAGGAGGCCTTCTTACAGGTGGAAGTGACCTCAGGGTAGGGTCTGCTCCATCCTTCTTCCCACTAGACGCACCTGTGGCCTGTTCTGATGTCCCTCGGGGTCGGTGGAGCTGAAGAGCATGGCTTGTTGGCACTGTGAGGTGTGCGTCTGGCGTAAGCAGGTGGCGTTCCAACCACCAGCCATCTGCTTCGGAGGGAGCCTTCTGGACTGTATTCCTTTGTCCTCTTTTCACTTTTAGTTTATTACCTTTTTCTTATAAAATAGACTTCATCTTATCAGAGAACATCCAGACTATTCTTTTTCTTAAATTGAGGTAAAATTGGTATATAAAATTCTATTATTTTCAGGTATCCAACATAATAATTCAATATTGCTTACACTACAAACTATAAAGTGATCACCACAGTAAGTCTAGTTACCATCCCTCACCCTACAGTTGATCTCCTTCACCCTTTTTGCCCACCCCCAGCCCCCTTCCCCTCTGACACCCACCAATCGGTTCTCTGTGTCTATGAGTTTTGTACTGTTTGTTCATTTGTTCTGTTTTTTAGATTCCACATATAAGTGAGGTCATAGGGTATTTTTCTTTCTCTGACTTATTTCACTCAGCATAATACATTCTAGGTCTATATATGTTGTTGCAAATGTCAATATTTCATTCTTTCTTATAGCTGAGTAATAGTCCACATATCTTCTTGATCCATTCATCCATAAATGGACATGCAGGTTGCTTCTGTATGTAGGCTGTTGTAAATAATGCTGCATTGAACATGGGGGTGCATATATCTTTTTGAATCAACATTTCTATATCTTTTGGATAAATAACCAGAAGTAGAATAGCTGGATCATATGGTATTTCTGTTTTTAATTTTTTAGGACCATACATACTGTTTCCTTAGTGACTGCACCAATTTACATTCCCATCAACAGTACACAACAGTTCCCTTTTCTCCACATCCTCGCCAACGTTTGCTGTTTTTTATCATTTTGATACTAGCCATTCTGATGTCCCATTATGGTTTTGATTTGCATTTTCTTGATGATGAGTGATGTTGAGCACCTTTGCATGTGCCTGCTAGCCATCTGTCTTCTTTGAGAAAATGTCTTTTCAGATCATCTACCCATTTTTTTAATCAGATTATTTGGTTTTTTGTGTTATTGATTGTATGAGTTCTTTATATATTTTGGATATTAACTCTGTATCAGAAGGTTGCCTTTTATATTCTTGATGGTTTCCTTCACTGTGCAGAAGTTTTTAGTTTGATGTAGTCCCACTTGTTTATTTTTGCTTTCATTTGAAGCCACTGCCTTTGGAGTCAGATCCAAAAAAATATGCCAAGAACAGTGTCAAGGAGCTTACTGCCCATGTTTTTTTCTGACTATTCTTTAGAAGAAAATGAGTGAAAAGGAAGTTCTATCAAAGAACAAACATGTCCTATTTATGTCATGCAGAATAACAAATTTGGGATAATTTTCCCTTTGTTATTTTCATTTGAGAAATTGTTACCAAAATCCTTCCTTTAAACCTAACTTGTAAAACTTCAACAATTACTAACTGATGATGACCAGTCTCACATTTTCCAAAACAGCCAGCATGTTTATGACTGTGGAAATTGCTGTTTTGGAAAGTCCTGCCTAAGATCCCACTGAAGTGCTGTGCATTGATGAGGCCTCCAGGCTGAGGACCCCTGAAGAAAACCAGCTCCCTCCACCCCTTTCCTGTTACGGTGGCATTGAGGCCCCTGGCACAGGCCTAGACTCCCTGAAAGTTCACACCTTGTTTTGAGTGGCTCTTCAGTTTTAAAAGCTAAGCCAGAAATCGAGATCTTCTAACTGCTGACCAAAATCACTAAAGAAGGTATGATAACAGCAATACGGATTCCTGGGAACTTTTTTTAGCCTGAGTGGATCATCCAGAGAAATTATTCCAAAACTAGAAACTGAGATGTTATATTTAAGACTGCATATTTGAAGAATATGCTTCTCGTTGCAGTAGGAAAGTAATGAGATTTGGGGGGGTTTCTTTTCAGATCTCTTTCCATCTGCCTTTAAACACGGTGATTCTCAACCGGGCAGCAGATCGGAATCACCTGAGCAGCTTGTTAAAAACTCGGGACTTGGCCCCCAGGACGGGGCTGTGGTGAGTGGAGTGGGGTCTGGGGGTGGAGCGGGGTGAGGGAGGCGGGTTGCAGAGGATAGCAGAAGCTTCCCAAAGCTCTTTGACCTCCCCATCGCGGAACTTACCTGGGCTCACAGGCCAAAGATCACCTAGATCTAATCACCTCCTGATGAGGCGCTCGAAGGGGCAGCTGGAGACATTGTTTCTGGGAGTCTGGCTTTTGACTCACTTCTAAGTCGCGGCTTATGTAGACAACCCTGGGATCTGGTGTCAGAGGACGGTCTCTGGAGTCGCATGGCTCAGCTTCCTGTCGCTCATGCCCACTATTCTGTGATGACCCTGGAAAGCTCGGTCCTGGTCAGTAGCTGAGCTGGCCCACACTGGGGTGGGCTCCCGGGGCTGATGCTTGGTTGGGTTGAGTCTGGAGGAGAAAGACAGGGTGAGAGTTTATCTCTAGAAAGCCAAAATCTGTTGTTGATTCCAAAGGGCCAGAAACAAGAGCCAAAGCCAACAGGGTGTGAGGAAGGGTGAACACTGCAGTTAAAAGGGGAATGAAGTAAGACTCAAAGAGATTGCTCTGAATAGCGGAAGAAACCTAAAGCTCAGTTTTATGTTTTCCAGTGAGTGGGTGGGTGACCGGCTCTCGGCTCTGGAGTGCTTAGGTGGGCTTGTCTTATTTAGAAGTTTAGGGTTAAGACTACTGCAGCTGACTGCATCTCAGCTGAAAGCCCAGCTCTGTAGAGCCCGAATATGGCCTCCAGGAAGCTTTGGACCCCCACAGGGAAAGAAGTGAGAGAGGTCCAGCGGGGTCAGCCCCAGGTGGCTCCGTAACCATGAAACAGCCACTGTAATGTCAGGTTCACACCCCAGGACCATAATGGGTAGAACTGAGCTACTGGGCTTCTGAAATGGGTGACTGGCTGGGAAGAATGTGAAAGCAAAGAAGGTTCCGTGGGTTCACCCTGGGAGTTGGCAGTCATTCGCACTAAGGTTTGGTCAGGAGCAAGGTGATAGTGGGTGGAAGCAGACAGAAAAAGGTGGCATCTGGGGCTGAGAAGCATGTAGGTACACAACTCCAGCTCAAGGCTGCCATCCGCCGTTTTTTTTCTTTGGTTTACTTCTGTTTCTTTTCTCAAAGTTCTATGTACTAATTATGGCTTTAATAGATTGACATGCTTTTAATTTTTCTCTGGAGAAGAGGTAACCCTGGGTGCTATTCTCTTATTCTCAACATAACACCTATGGCTACCTGATATTTTACTTATATTTGTTTCTGAACTGTGTCTTCCCCACAGGAATGTTTTCGCCAAAGAGTGGGAATTGTGACACTTTTTCCCATTGTGGCCCTGATGCATAATTGGCTCTTGATAGTATGGTAGCTGAATGGTTTGCTGCCTTATGTTCTTGCGGGTTCTTTTCTTCTCCTACAATGACCTGCAGTCCTTGTTATTACACAGACATAGCAGTCATAGCCAGGCAAGAGCACAGAGATAGGAGAAGCACTAAGAGAGAAAGCTGTACAGCCAAGTGAGACAGAAACTATTAAAAAGTAGTTCCGGAAGTCAGTATCCTGAGGATTTTATTGTAAGAAGAAACTGTTGTGGTAATCAGCTGATACATATGCAATTAAAAGTGGATTTGGGGAATATGTATAATAGAACTCTTTTTTTTTCTTTTTAATTCCTTTACGGTATTTTTTTAAACTTTGTTGTCATTAACCTACAATTACATGAAGAACATTATGTTTACTAGGGTCCCCCCTTCACCAAGTACCCCCAAAAAACACCATTACAGTCACTGTCCATCAGCATAAGATGCTGTAGAATCACTACTTGTCTTCTCTGTGTTGCACAGCCCTCCCCATGCCCCACACACATTATACATGCTAATTTTAATGCCCCCTTTCTTTTTCCCCACCCTTATCCCTCCCTTCCCTCCCATTCTCCCTAGTCCCTTTCCTTTTGGTAACTGTTAGTCCATTCTTAGGTTCTGTGATTCTGCTGCTGTTTTGTACCTTCAGTCTTTCTTTGTTCCTATACTCCACATATGAGTGAAATCATTTGGTGTTTGTCTTTCTCTGCCTGGCTTATTTATACCCTCTAGCTCCATCCATGTTGCTGCAAATGGTAGGATTTGTTTTCTTCTTATGGCTGAACAATATTCCATTGTGTATATATACCACATCTTCTGTATCCATTCATCTACTGATGGACACTTAGGTTGCTTCCATTTCTTGGCTATTGTAAATAGTGGCTTTTGGATGTAGAGTTCTATAGATGTCTATTAGGTGCATCTGTTCTAGTGTGTTGTTCAGTGCCTCTGTGTCCTTATTTATTTTCTGTCCGGTGGATCTATCCTTTGGAGTGAGTGGCATGTTGAAGTCTCCTAAAATGAATGCATTGCATTCTCTTTCCTCCTTCAGTTCTGTTAGTATTTGTTTCATATATGTTGGTGCTCCTGTGTTGGGTACATATCTATTTATAATGGTTATATCCTCTTGTTGGACTAAGCCCTTTATCATTATGTAATGTCCTTCTTTATCTTTTGTTACTTTCTTTGTTTTGAGGTCTATTTTGTCTGATACTACTGCAACACCTGCTTTTTTCTCCCTGTTGTTTGCATGAAATATCTTTTTCCATCCCTTGACTTTTAGTCTGTGCATGTCTTTGGGTTTGAGGTGAGTCTCTTTTAAGCGGCATATAGATGGGTCTTGCTTTTTTATCCATTCTATTACTCTGTGTCTTTTGATTGGTGCATTCAGTCCATTTACATTTAGGGTTATTATTGAAAGATGTGTACTTATTGTCATTGCAGGCTTTAGATTCATGGTTACCAAAGGTTCAAGGTTATCTTCTTTAGTATCTTACTGTCTAGATTAACTCACTTATTGAGCTATTTTAAACACTGTCTGGTGATTCTTTATTTTTCTCTCTTCTTATTCCTCCTCCTCCATTCTTTATATGTTGGTTGTTTTATTCTGTACTCTTTTGTGTTTCCTTTAACTGCTTTTGTGGGTAGTTGATTTTATATTTTGCCTTTAGTTAGTATTTGGTTGGTCTGCTTTCTTTGCTGTGATTTTATTTTCTCTGGTGACATCTATTTAGTCTTAGGAGTGCTCCCATCTAAAGCAGTCCCTCTAAAATACCCTGTAGAGGTGGTTTTTGGGAGGCAAATTCTCTCAACTTTTGCTTGTCTGGGAATTGTTTGATCCTTCCTTCATATTTAAATGATAAGCATGCTGGATACAGTATTCTTGGTTCAAGGCCCTTCTGTTTCATTGCATTAAATATATCATGCCATTCTCTTCTGGCCTGTAAGGTTTCTGTTGAGAAGTCTGATGATAGCCTGATGGGTTTTCCTTTGTAGGTGACCTTTTTTCTCTCTCTAGCTGCCTTTAAAACTCTGTCCTTGTCCTTGATCTTTGTCATTTTAATTATTATGTGTCTTGGTGTTGTCCTCCTTGGGTCCCTTCTTTTGGTGGTTCTGGGCACTTCTGTGGTCTGATCGATTATTTCCTTCCCCAGTTTGGGGAAGTTTTCAGCAATTATATCTTCAAAGACACTTTCTATCCCTTTTTCCCTCTCTTCTTCTTCTGGTACCCCTATAATGCGGATATTGTTCCTTTTGGATTGGTCACACAGTTCTCTTAATATTGTTTCATTCCTGGAGATCCTTTAATCTCTCTCTGCATCAGCTTCTATGCGTTCCTGTTCTCTAGTTTCTATTCTATCAATGGCCTCTTGCATCTTATCCATTCTGCTTATAAATCCTTCCAGAGATTGTTTCATTTCTGTAATGTCCTTCCGGATATCATCCCTTAGCTCTTGCATATTTCTCTGCAGCTCCATCAGCATGGTTATGAGCTTTATTTTTAATTCTTTTTCAGGGAGATTGGTTAGGTCTGTCTCCTTCTCAGGGTTTGCCTCTGTGATCTTGGTCTGTATCAAATTCTTCTGCCTTTTCATGGCGATAGAAGTATTTGTGGGGAGCTGGCACATGTGTTGGCTAAGAGAAAGTTCCTTCTTGCTGGTTTGTGGCCTTCCTCTCCTGGTAGAACAGCAACCCCTAGCAGCTTGTGCTGGGTATCCGTGTGCAGGCAGGGTTTTTAATTCTTGCCCGGCAGCTGTGGAGCTCAGCGGTTGCTGTGGGCATGGCCAGCCAAAGGAGTCACGTCAGAGGGGGAACGAGTGGGAGGCTGTTTATTGCTGTGAGGGGCCTCCGAGCTGTGCTGCCGCCCAAGGGGTTAGGGCACCCGGTGTTCCCTGGGATTCCCAGCTGCTGGGCTAAGTGTCCTGGGATGCTTCCATCCAGCAGTGGGGTCCCTGTCCCTTTAAGACTTTCAAAAAGCACTTGCTTTTCTTTGTCCCGGGGGCGCCGGCTGCGGGGACCTGCTCACAGTTCTTACTGTCCTGTTTCCCTAGTATCCAGGACCCCATGCATGCACTGTGTCTGTGCTCTGGTGCGGATGGCTAGGGCTGGCTATTTAGCAGTCCTGGGCTCCCTCTCCCTCCCCGCTCCGACTCCTCTCCTCCCGCCGGGAACTGGGCTGAGGGGTGCTCGGGTCCCGCCAGGCTGCAGCTTGTATCTTACCTCCTTCATGAGGCGCTGGGTTCTCGCAGGTGTGGATGTAGCCTGGCTGTTGTCCTGTGTCTTCTGGTCTCCCTTTTAGGAATAGTTGTATTTGTTCTATTTTCAAAAATATATATGGTTTTGGGAGGAGATTTCTGCTGCTCTACTCATGCTGCCATCTTGGTTCTCTATCTGTATAATAGAACTCTTGCAACTCAATAATAAAAGAAAAAATAACCCAATTTAAAAATGAGCAAAAACAGGTGGAGAAAGACAAATACCATATGATTTCCCTTATTTGTGGCATATAAAAACAAAGCAAACAGAATGAACAAAACAGCAATAAACTCACAGATACTGAGAAGTGACTGGTGGTTACCATGGGGGAGGGGTTGGGATGGGTGGGTAAGGAGGGTGACAGGGATAAAGGGGCACAAAAATTCACAATCACGATATAAGTTGGTCCCAGGAATGGTAGTACTGCACAGAGAATATAGCCAGTGTTTCTGTAACATCTTCCTATGTTGATAGATAGTAACCACAGTGGGGGCAAGGATTTAATAATATGGGTAACTGTTGAACCACTGCATTGTATATTTGAAACAAATATAAAATTGTATGTCAACTATACTTTGATTTTTTTTAAAACATGTCATTAAAAAAAAGAAGTAAAGGCAGAAAGAAGGAGCCCCAGAGAAAGGAAGAGATTGAAAACTTGCAGTGTAGGGTAGGGAGTGGACATCAGAACAACACTGACAAAAAGGCAGAATTGGTGATTTTTTTTTTGGCTTGTTTACTCACAAAATAATTTTGAAAAACTATGTAACCTCCTCATACATTTTTAAGCTGACATCCAAAATAAATTCTTTTTATGTTGAAAAAAACAAATGGGCAAAAAAATTGAATAAACATCTCTCCAAAGAAGTTATGCAAATGGTCAATAAACACATTTTTTAAAAAGTCAACAGTATTTGAGAAATGCAATCAAAACCACAAGATACCACTCCACACGCACATTAGGATGACTATAATCAAAAACACAGAGAAGAACGGTTGGTGAGAATGTAAAGAAGCAGAAACCCTTCTACACTGAGGGTGGGAATGGAAGATGGTGCCATCACTTTGCAAAATAGTCAGACAGTTTCTCAGAAAGTTAACAGAGTTACCACAACCCAACAATTTCACTCCCAGGTATATACCCAAGAGAATTTAAAACATATTTCCACACAAAAACCAACTTGTTCAGTTTTCATAGCAGCATTATTCACATAGCCAAAAAGTAGACATGATCCAAATGTCCATCAATTGATGAATGGATAAAAGGTGTGGTATGTTTGGGATATTACTCTGCCATTTGACAGAATGACATTCTGATTCATGCTACAATATGGATGAACCTTGAAAACATTATACTAAGTGAGAGAAGCCAACTGTAAAAGGTACAGACTGTATGATCCCATTAAATGAAATGTCCAGCATAGAGAACTCCCTAGAGATAGAAAGTACATTAGTGGTTTCCCAGAGTTGAGGGGAAGAGGAAGATAGGGCATGATTGTTAAATGATGTGAAGTCTCTTTTGGCAGTGATGAAAATTATTCTGTAATGAACAGTAATGGCTGCACAACTTCGTGAATATACTAGAAACCACTGAGTTGTACATTTGAAAAGCATGAATTTCATAGCATGTGAATTATATCTCAATACAAAAAGTAAATTTTGAGTTACTGCAGTTTAAGGACCCCCAAACAAGAAAGTGATCAAGTCCAGCATGGATGGCATGAGATATGAACAGCAAGGGTCACCCACAGGAGGATTAGCTGGGGCTACAAAAAATTTAGATTGAGACAGATTGGTAGCTTCCCTATTCAGCATCCTAACCAGTGGTTCTCCCCAAACCTCAGTGGACTAGAACTGAACAGACTCCAGATCAATATCCTGGCCACTCCCATGTTGGCCTGTGATGGCCTCCATCCTTCATTCCCACCTGGGAACACACTTCCTTCTTTGCTTTCCCAATTTGCATCTATCACGTCAGTCAACAGCAGGATCTGTTTAGGTGTCAGATGTTCAGTGCACTAGCCTTGAATCACAAATATGTTTGGGGTTCAGTAGAAATCAAAACAACATTGCATGCAGAAAGGCTAGTCATGTTTCCTTATTATCTGAGGCAGTATTATTTTGGCTATAGCTGATTTCTTCAGGGAACCCTCCAGTCCCAAATAACTTGCCTCTTGAATGTGTTTGCATTGATTTGGGGAACTAATAGGTACCTAAAAATTAAATACAAAAAAATTTGGATATCAGGGCATAAGAAATTAACCATACATAGTCCATCCTCTCTGTAAGTTCTTGGGTTAGTCAAGGGGTTAACTCATGGATGAATAATTGAACAAGGCAGCACATGACACACAGTGCTAAAGTGATTACTTAATGTCTGTCACTCAGTGGAGCCATGGTGGCTAATGGGCAGGAGACTCCTTTCAACTAGACTTCAGGGACCAGGGAAGTTCCTCTGAGGAAGAGATGTTTGAGATGAATCTTGAAAGCTGGATTTGGCTTAAATAACCAGAGAGAATGGAAAGGGGACTCCAGGCCAGGGGGAATGGCAGACATAAAGGTATGGAGGCCAGAATGCCACAGATGTCCTGGGAAGTGTGATTTGAGCAGCTTGCCAAGGAAGATTTGCTTTGGGAAGTAATGATTTAGAGGTTTGAAAAGGGATGGAAAGGGGGAGAGAGAGAGGCACAGGAGAGACATGTTCTATTGCTTCTTTTGTGAGTCGGGGCTAGTTTGTTCCTCTCACTGCATGGAGGAAAAATGAAGCTAAGGCTTTCAGAATGTTGGAGTTGACTACGTTTCATTAAAGAATACTTTCCTCTCCAGGGAATAGAAAACCTCAGGCAACACAAACAGACACTGTCTAATGCTTGCGATGATATATATTAAAGGCTTTCTTTGAAAAAGTCTCGTACTAGTGGTATTTGAGCCCAGTATTTATTCTATGATGCAATTGTCCTCACACAGGATACTCATGGTTTCCAGCTTTGTCCACAGTGATGCCAGGCACACATGTTGGTGTGATAATATAGAACAAGTTTTCAGCACTGCTGACTTACAATTGGCTCCTAGTCGGATTCACAGTCCGGCTTGCACTTCAAAAAACAAGCAATTTCACAAAACTCAAACAGAAAATCTTTGTCCCTATGGCATCACCTTGAAAGAAATGTGCCATTTATGGCTTAAGTTCTTGGCAATTTAGGGCCTTTTTCTTTGGAGATGTGTAACATGAGGCTTTGGCCATTAGGGCAACTCCTTTTGCACTCTGATCCAGGAAGGGTGCCGTGGAACACTGGGGGGATGGACATGACCTCTTTAAGCACATGAGTTTGTGAATATTTCCTTCAAGTTAGAGACCTCCTCTTTATTAAAGAAACTCGCCTATCCCTTAGCGCAGGAAAATCCTTAATTTACAAAATTGTGCATGGAAAACTGATGCTTCAAGTAAAGAATGAGGAAATGAGCTGTTGTCTCCTAATTTCTATCCTTGATTGTTTTATGGTGGTGGCAGTGATGGGCAAAGGGCCACATGAGGTACCTTCTCTACAAGAAAAGTTCTCTGTGAGCCATGGAGGCCCGTGGATGGTGTCTCTGGACAGAGGATATGTGTTTCCATCCAAATAAAACTCAGAGCTTCAGGTGGGCCGGCCTCCTCCTTGCCACCTCACTCGTCACAAACACTTCTCTACACCTCTGCGTGTACTTCTCCTCTAGTGAAAATACCCTCCGCTGGCCATATTTCATCTCTCTTTCATGCTCTGAATCCCATGTCATCCCCCTCATGAAGTGGCCGCTGGTTATTTCAGACCACAAGAACACCCCCCCATCTGATTCCAGCTGCCTCACGTGGTCATCCCCCCACATGCCGTCATGTCTGTATTTGTTGTCTTCCTGACAGGACAATAAACACCTTGGGCTCAGGGTCTTTGATGGATTGAATTGCAATAATTAGAAGGAAAGTGAAAAACTGGGTCTTTGTAAGAAGACAGTAACAGCATTTACAGGTTTATTTTGCTTCTATCAAGAAATGTAAGTCATGCAGGCATTGCAGAAACTATTCTGTTAGTAGAACATTATCCAACAGCTATCAAAAGGCTGCCTGCAGTCCTGCATTCTGGTTGTGGAAGCAGTGTCTTTGTCCTTCCCAAGCATCTCTCTTAGAAAAGTGGAAAACAGAGGTGTGGGAGCCGAGGTTGGGGCTGATGTCACCTACTGCTGAAGTCACAGTGTCTAGAGGGAGTGATGGACAAGAGCAGCAATAGTGTCCAGGATCTGGAGCCTGTGCCCACAGGTGTAGGTCACTGGGACTCTCGGCCCTGCTTTATGGTGATTTTAGGCTTGTAAGGGGTGGGGACTGGAACTGTCTTGCCCTCCATTATTTCTCCACTACTAATAAAGGATCTGGCGCCTGTTCAGTGAATATTTGTTAGGTGAATCAAAAATAACAGAAGGGTGTGACCTGTGAGAAAGGAATAGCTAGTACTATTGAAAACTAAGCAGAGGTCGTAGGCCTCCCAAAAGTGTTCCTGTGTTTGCAGATATACGAATTGTGGCTTAAATAGGGGACCTTTCTGGTCCATCCCAAAAGAAGAGCCCAGGTGGTCATTTCTGAGCTTTCCCTTGAGGGAATTCAGGACTAGCATCTGCTAGAAAAGGTCAATTAAGTCTCTGTTCAGTCTATTTAACCACTGTTTTGTGTTTTAGTCCTTGAGACCCTGGGAATTCCAGTGAGCCCTAACACCTATACCTTTTGATGTACCAGAGAACTAAGAAAATGATAGTTGATCTTCTAAGTCCCATAGGCCTATAGCAAAAAATAATAAAAAGCTTGTGTTTAGAATGAGCCAAAGACAAAATGATAGCGACCTGTATTATATATCTTGGCTTGATTGAGATTTAGGCCTGCTCTACCACACCCCAAAAGTTTTGCAGTTGGTATATTTGTGCCTTACAGGGAATTTAGGGCTCCAGAATGTCCAGGGAGGTCCTGTGACCCACTTTCACACAAAGGTCTTTGTTGCTCACAGGTGGCATGGGTCCCTGCAGCTAGCTAGTGATCTCATCAGCCAGGTCTCTCAGGAAATTCCAGGTTACCCACAAGCATTTCAAGAGTCCTGGGAATTCTCTAATGGACTAACCCAAACACACAGACGGAAGGTTTGAACAGGGCCAGATGGACACAGAATGCTTGGAGGTATTTACTCTGTTGGGCCCCTGTGTGTGCTGGGGGTCCAGGATAGGAGCCTCCTGCTGGGGCCTTGCGCTGGCGTCCAGCAGCCTGTGAAGAAGACGTGTCTGCTTGGTGCTCTCCCATCCTTCCAGATCTCCACAAAGTGTGTTTAGCTGCAGTTTCCAAGCACACAGCAGGCGGCAAGAGCCGACAAGAATCTCTTGGCTCCTCTGGCCACAGCTCCTGTGCCCGTTGTCCCCAGCCTGAATGCACACCCAGAGGAGGGTGTCCGCAGGGAAGAAGAGTGAGGGGCAGGCTCCCCTTACTGTTGGCTTCACCTCTGACCACAAGAATATTTTCCACCATTTCCATTATTTCTGGCATAGAGCCACACCATAGCAAGACAGACTTTCTGTTCGGAGAAAAGGAAAGATGGGGTCTGGTGAGGAAGTAAGAGAGGCAGGCAGGGAGGCAAGGAGAGGGGGAAAGCAAGAAGAGAGAGACAACAGGCAGAGAGAAGCAAGACGTGCTGGTGCTGACAGGCAGGGCCAAAATGTCTGGGCAGGTCTCTGAATAGCAAAATGTATATAATGAAGTTAGATTTGTCTAGTTAATTATGAATCATGTTCAGTCAAAACATTCTGACCTAACTATACAATGCTAGAAATTCCTTTTAATGCAATGTCACTCAAAGTAGCTTCAGTATTCATGATGGGAAGGACTCTGGGCCTCAAGTTTGCTTGATTCGTTATTAGAGAAAATCAGGAGTGTTTTTCCAAATAGCTCCATGATGCATTTCCCATCTCCCACCCCTTAAACAATAAATACACATGTGAGCACACTGCTTTGTAGGCACCCAGACTGGTGGTGGGTTATGTTCATTTCTGATTCACTTCTGCAATTTTGTGGCTTTCTCTTCTACTCCAGAAAACACTGGAATGCAAAGGGTGAGGATTACTGATTACAGGCGTGACTTGCAAACCTCTCTGAATTTGTTTTTCAAGAATCATCATTCACAAACTTTGATGCAAAGATTATTAATGCTTGAAAATTTGTTGCAGTGTCCCTCAGAGAAGGTGGAGACATGCTGCCATGACCTAAGCTGTGCGGCTCCCAGAGCCACTGCCTGGATGTGCAGGGACACCAGGAGGCACTTGCCCTCGGTCCCAACAGGAGCTACACTGAAGGAATTGATGCCATCTCAAGTTAAACTTTAAAATAAAAGCACACAATGAATCAGAGCTAAAAGAATCAAAATTCTGAGGCACTCCATGTCCTGGGAAAGACAAATGAGAGGGAGGATAGAGAGATATACAGTTACAGAGAGGAGGTGCCAAGGTACCAAGCATTTCCCCAGGCAAGGAGGAAAAGATAGTGCACACATACCATTGCCCCGAAAAGAGAATAATAGTAAGTTGGCAGAACAAATACAGTGTGGAGCATGGCGCTCTCCTGCCCTTGAGGAATTTAAAAATTTCTTCCAATCATGATCATCACAGTATTTCAAAGGGTGATCTTTTCAACATACATCCCACCCTAAAAAAAACACTTCTGGAAAAGACTGTTAGGAACTTTGGTCATTAAGACAATTCCTCCATTTTTTTTCATTAACAATTCCCTTTTAACAATTGGTCTTTTGTTTATAAGATATACATTGTCATTACTCCTGTGATTTATTTTTTGAAATTTTAAATTTAACAAAGTCATTATGGCATAATGAAGTAGTAAATAAGACTTTGAAAATGTAGATCAATATTAGTTTTAGTATTTATTAACATTCAATAATATTTTCTCTTAACCTCTAAAAATTTGCTATTTAAATCAGGAGACTGTGGGATGGTCCCAGGCCTGCCCTTAACCATTTAAATCTTAAGATTTTCTTTATCTACTCAAAGGCCAGTCCAAGCTTGGCTTAAAATTAGGGAGCAAAAAAAAGAGAGAGAGAGAGGGTTTATTCAGCACTTAATACCACTGCTGGTGCTAGGGCCAAGCGCAAAGAATCCTGGCAAATTAAAGCAACAAAAGGTACTGGTGCCTGCTCAGTGGGCCAGCGGAATTTTAAAAGTATAATTAGTGTCTGTCACCTTTTATCCTGGGTCAGTGGGCACGTTCACCCCATGGCCAGTCCGTTTAATCATTCATTCTCTTCAGTTGAATGTTAGAGAACTCTTTGGTGGATAGGAGTTTAAATCATTGATTTCAATTAAAAAACGAGAGGGAAAATGGTTTTTAAACTCTTAAGACAATTTGTTTAAAACTCACTACCTAGTGATAATGATGGCATCCTTCCAGCAATTGTCCGGAGTCCACAGGCACTGTCCGCAGCCCTGGCAGGCCACTCTGTACCTACGGCCTACAGGAGGGAACCCCACCACCAAGCACCACAGCTGCTGATGCACCAACATGGGCCTCTCACCTAAGGCCATGTTCCCCCACCAGGAAGCTTCGGAATGAAAGCCCCAGGGAGTCCCCCCCACGCACATCTTGCCTATTTCCTGATGTGCCCCAGCCTAGCACAGCCTCACAGGAGGCTGGCTTCACCGGGTGCACAAATGAATGGCCATTGCCAGTTGGGCATTACCAAGTCTGTTCACAAACATCTCCAGACGCAAACTCAGAATCTCCCCGTTTTGTCCCCCAGACACTATTCTACAGAAAGTCAAAATTTGAAACTTGCAGTCAGCTTATGTTCCTCTTCTCTGGGGCCTGTATTAGGTCCTACCAACTTCTCCACCTCAAGCTTTTTTAATATAATAATAGTTCTCCTCTGATTTTCCATATTCTCCCTGTTCAAGACATCCAGCAACATGGTACTGTACTGTGGCAGAGCTTCTTCACTTCCCAGCCTACAAAGGCTTCGTGTTTATGATCAGGCCTGGCGCGGAGGCAGGAAAGCACCAAGGAGCGAGTCCTGAGGGACCCTCCTGCCCCAAGAGCCTGTGAGACTCCGGGAAAGGCCTTACCCCCCTGAGTCCCCACTGCCTCAGTTGTAAGATGTGAGGTTTGGAATGGATGTTTCCCAAAGATAGGATGACACTGAAAATTGCCATTGGTATCCCACCAGCTCCACAACATCCCCCATTAATTTTACGTTCCTTGTGCCTTTATACCGTCCCTAGCGCAGCTCTGCTCAGGTGAGTCACCCTCTCCTCTCTGCTTCCTTAGTCTGCGCCACGAGGCTCCATTCCAGCCCTTCGTCCGGGCTCCTCTGGCTGTTTTCTCCACGTGATACACTCCACCCCGCCTCCTCACTCATCCAAATTCTGCACTTTGTTCCAAGTCCAACCCAAGTCCCACTTCTATGACCTTCCCCACTCACCTGTCTACAGGGACATCCCCTTCATGCAGCTGCCTGGGGCAAAGGGCCAGCTTGTCTCCCTAAGGCAGTAATCCTGGAGAAGAGAACCTCTGCAGGGAGCAGCCATGAGCCTCCAGGGCCGGAGGGGGCAGTAGGTTCCAAACTTCTAATAGCATGTCCCCATGTTAAACATCTACAGCTGATTCTTGTTCACTGATGTTTTGCTTTAAAGCCTCATGAATAAACATGGAGAAAAATTTATCGTCTTGGTAATTAATACAAAAAAGCTTTCTTTTGCAAGAATAATGTGTGGGCTTCAACACATAAGGGGGATACTTTGAAAGGATGAAACCCAGAGAATATGCTCAAGTAACCATAGATGAATCCCTAAATGCCCTCTCAGGAAGGTATTTCCTATTAATCATAGGACCTTCATTTTGCTGAGCACTAAGACGAGTGGAGTATTCCATTATAACAGGATATGGAATGGGGCTTTTCCTGTTGTCCAGAATTTTTGACATAGTCCCAAATGGAGAACAATAGAGGGAAGGTAGCCTCACATTCCAAGGAGAGATGTAAAACACACACAGGACTTAGTGAAAAGTGGGGACACTGGCCCTGTGCTTCCTAAACCTCACTGCGTACCTGCTGCCTATTGAGGAGAAGTATGGAGACAAATCTGAACAAAGAAATTGGGCCTATTTCTCACTTACCGAATTGCAACTATGTAAGCCTTTTTTGGGGGGAAAATCAGATTGAAATCAGGTTTTGTATGATAAACTACAAGCAGAATAGGATGGAACGCTGTTTAAGAACTTGGCCTTGGGATTCTACAGCCTGGGTTCAAAGCATGGCACTGCCATTTACAAGCAAGAGAATCCCAGGGAACTTCATCCTTGTGGGCCCATTTCCCCATCCTTAAAAATGCAGATAATAACGGCACCTACCTCACAAGGTTTTGTGAGGGTTAAAGTGATACTTGTACTGTTCTTAGCCCAGAGTGTGTCCCTGAGTCAAGGAATGTGAGCTGTTATGAACCGACACTCGACCAGCCAGCAGCAGCAACTCAGCTTCATCTAGAACACAAACATTTCTCTATATGAAGAATTCCTTTCCTGTTTCATAGGAGATTTTGCTCCCCAAGTAGACAACTGTAAATCCCAAGTACACATCTGGATCACAGCGGCTAATAAAACCAGTAGGCAACATGCAAAAATGATGCAAAACCTGTTTTGCAGTTTCCCTAGAATTTTGCAGCTGATGGGGGCCCTCTGGTGGGAGAATCAGGTGAAGAGTCACATACATAAAACCCTTGAGTCAGGAAGCACAGGTTCATACAACGTTCATCTTAGGGAGGTGGTTACCCTATATAGACAAAAGTGGCTCTGCCACTGATGACATCACTAAGCGCCTGTTCTATTAAACATAAAGGGACATTGGGCCGTGCTCTTTCGATCTTTCCATGTTGTTACCAGTAACTCCCGTCTTGCCTGGGTTAGAGCACATTCCTCTTGGTGCCTAGAACACCCAGGTCCTCGCTTCTCTAACTAGACTGATCTTGCCCCAGAGGGTCACTGTGACATTGGATGTCTTAGAGTCATGCTCAAACCATCTGAGCTAATTGGCTTACACACTCGGGGATGACGCAGGCACCCCCACCTCTGGGATAACAACACCCTATTTCCAAAACAGCCTGTGGGAGATTTACAGGGTCATGGTCATGTTATTTACATGCAAATAGGAAAAGAAAATCCTTTCCAGCAGGCCACATTATAACTACAAATACCAGAAGAAGTCATAAATACACACGAGAAAAACCAAACAGTCTGTTAGTATTATCTCAGAATTCCTAGGAAAATGAGTCAAGTGCATTCATGCTCACAAAGGGCTTGTGCAAAATCCTATGTTCTTTGACATCAGATGTTCTCCTTATGCTAATTTGGCAGGTAGCAATTTTTGCCTACCATTTTCATGGTTAAACCAAAAAGAACATAAAATACATATATTTTTTAGAACCCTATTTATATTGTAATCACTTCTCTGTGCTGCTCTTAGAGGAGCAGTAAACCCCAGATTGGTCTCCAGCCTTCCTCAAAAGTTTTCTTTGACCTCTTTCTCAACAACTGGAAGTTACCAATAAACACTTAACTTACTATGTCCTCCAAGTTCAAGTTCAGAGTGAAGTTCAAATCTGATAGCTTTATTCTTTTTTTAAATAAATAGCATGAATTGTTCTCAATTTTTTTTTGTTTTTAAAATTTTTTATTTAGGTACATATAATAAAATGCACAAATCTTAGTGTACAGCTCGATGAATTTTGACATGTGTATACACTCATGTAACCATCCCCCAAATCAAGATATCAAATATTCTAATTCTTTTCCGCTTTCATGTATTTCACCCATCCCTCTCCCCTCTCCCCTAATGAAACCATCAGTCTGTTCTCTGAGTTTACGAGTCTATTTCTGTTTGTTTGTTGTGTTTTTTGGATTCTAAATAAAAGTGAAACTATATGGTCTTTGTCTAACTTATTTCATTTAGCATAATATGCTCTAAGTCCACCCATGTTGTTACAAATGGTAAGATTTCGTTCTTTTTTCTGGCTGAGTAACATTCCATGGTGTATATGTACCACATCTTCTTTATTCATTCATCTATCAATGTACATTAGGTTGTGGCTATTGTAAATAATGCTGCAATAAACATAGGGATGCATATATCTTTACAAATTTGCAATTTTCTTTCAGTAAATACCCAGCTGTATTTACTCAGGAATTACTGAGTCATATGATACTTTTCATTTTTGAAGGTCCCTCCAGTACTGCTTTCCATAGTGTCTGCACCAGTTTACATCCCATCCACAGTGTAGGAAGGTTCCGTTTTCTCCACATCCTTGCCTACGTTTGCTATTTCTTGTCTTCTGGACACTAGCCATTCTGACTGGTGTGAGGTGATGTCTCATTGTGGTTTTGATTTGCATTTCCCCAATGATTAGTGATGTTGAACATCTTTTCATGTGTTTTTTGGCCATTTGTATGTCTTTGGAAAAATGTCTATTCAGGTACTCTGCCCATTTTTTAATTAGATTATTTGGTTTTTTTGGTGTTGAGTTGTATGAATTCTTTATATATTTTGGATATCAGACCCTTAGATACATCATTTGCAAAAAATACTCGTACAATAGATTTCCTTTTCATCTTGCTGAGAGGTTTCCTTTGCTGTGCAGAAACTTTTTAGTGTGATGTAGTCCCACTTGTTTTTCCTTCTGTACCCCTTGCCTGGGGACATATCCAGAAAAAAATTACTAATGCCATTGTTCAAGAGTTTACTGCCTATGTTTTCCTCTAGGGTCTTATGGCTTCAGGTCTTATATTAGGTTGTTAATCCATTTTGAGTTTATTTTTGTGTAGAGTATAAGTTTCATTCTTTGCACGTAGCTGTCCAGTTTTGCCAGTGCCATTTATTGAAGAGACCATCTTTTCCCCATGTCTTGCCAATGGGTTTTCGCCCTGGGAAAGTTCACTGTGGATTCAGTGTAACCAAAGAAATGACAGTAGAACGTTCTTGGGGTGAAAGGGTTATACCCAACTTTATTTCCACGGTGGCAGGTCAGTCACTAAAATCCCGTTTACTCAGAGCAAGTCTGCACACAGCAAGCCAGTCTTTGCCTCTGGGCTTCTCTGCCCACGCAGCAGTCCTCTGGGCCTCTGTCCTCCGCGCTGCCACCACTCCAGCCTCTGCTCTGCTCTCCTGCAGCCTTGCAGCCATGCCACCATGTCGCACACAGCACTGGGCAGGGCTCTCTATATAGAGTCAATAACGATGCATTGCCCACACGTGTGTGGTGAACTGGCCAACCAGAGCCAGGTGAGAATCCTGGCCACAGGAACCTTCATTTTATCCACACCCCAACTGATATATTTGCCTCCTTAGTCATACATTAATTGACCATGTAGATGTGGGTTTATTTCTGGACTCTATATTCTTTTCCCTATATGTCAGTTCTGATGGTCCATTATTATCTTTCATCACTAGCTAAAAGTTAAATGATTTTTTAAAGGTTTCATTAGTTTATTAGCCCAATAGGAAAGGAATAAAGGCTATAGCTCACGGTATAAACTCACTTGGGTTATCAAAAAACCACCTGCAGTGCGGACTGTGGGAGAAAAATTGGCCCACAGCGCCATCTCCTGGTCACATGAGGTGTGCTGCACTGACGGAGTGAGAAGCATCAGGGAACAGCTAAACAGTTCTCAGAGTGACTTTCAGGCCATTAAAGTACCCAAGCCAGCAATGATGTCAATGAACTACACCTAAAATGTGAAAATGTGAGTGTGGCCCTCCAGAAGTCCCCAGGACATCAATTGGTGTCAAGTATTAAAATCCACCAATGTGATGTAAACTAAGGTACACTAAAATCTGGCAAGAACATGCAGGTTAAAAGAGAAAAATTTGAAATCCTCTGTAGCAATGTGAGATAACTTCCAGTAGAATACTAATAGGAGAATAAACTTAGAGTATCGGTTATAAACATAAGCATTTCAAAAGAAAGGAATGAGGAAAAGTTAATGGGATGTATAAAAATGGAAACCAATATGGCTGATTTCTTTTTCTCTTAATATTCCATATGTATGTGCAGTAAATGAGGATGCATAGAAATTAGTTATTGTTTGCATGAAATTGTAGTAGACACACAAAAGTCTCACTTCATGATGGTGTCTCATACTCACAAAATAGTCTCCCAAATGGAAGCAAACCACGTGCTCCCCGCTCCCAGCTGACATATGGTGACCACTCTCAGCTCTGCCCAGCAAACCATTCTTCTGCCCTCAGTCAGCAGCAGATCATGTGGGGAAGAGCACCCCTGAAACCAAAATCGTGTGGGAGCATTAACCCTAATTGCCAGGGGCCTTCACCTGCCAATCACACAGTCCCTGCAGAAGTCATTTCCAAACCTAGCTTACACAGAATCCCCTCAAGAGCTTTTTAAAAACAGATTTTCAGGTCCTACTCCCACATCTACTGCAACAGAATCTCTAGGGCTGGAACCTAAGAACTGCACGGTCCAAAATGCTCTCCAGATGATTCTAAGTGCAGCTAGTCCACAGCTCACAATTTGGCCCATGAGGAGGTGGGCGTGGGGTGGGGGAACCACAGCTGTCCCTTATTGAAAAGGGAAAATGGACTCAAAATCCTTGCGTTGTCAGACTTGCACTGCTTACCGGAGAAGTGCTCACTGCACCTCCCGGCCACCAAAGGTATGCATTCTTTCCTACAAAATCTGCTAGTTAATGATTTCAGGTAGACCATTTTTGAATGAAGAAATAACCCACTTGTATAATGGTCTATGGTTGTTTTCTTCCCCAAAGCTTCCCATATGAACTATGAAAGGATTGTTTTTATGTTGACCAAAGTCTGAATGCAGGGAAGAAAAATGACTTGGACGAGGCAGAGTGGGGTACACACAGTTACCCAGAGAAAGAACCCCTGGTTGTCAAAATCAGTCTATCCCAGCATTTGAGTTTATCCCATCCTCACATCCCCAGCAGAGTCCACATATCACAGTATTAGATTTAATTTCATCCTGACTCTCTGTCCAGCAGATTCTGGTGCTGGAGAGGGCAGTTCTCCACTATCACCTCTGCACACCTTGTTGCACTCAGAATAGGAGCTTGCACACAAGGGAAGCTTCTAAATGTTAGCTAAATTGTTGAAAGAATTTGGTAACTGATTTGGTTAAGGAGCAAGAAAATGTTGCCACTGAAGGTGTTGATTAGAACCAGTGCTATTTTTTAAACAAGAGCTACAATTCCTAGTGACAGAAATTACAAGGGAGGTAAGAGAGGCCATAGCAGAAGTTGTCCACAGTACACGTGGCTGGGCTGATGGGAGTGTGAGCCCAGGACAGACCCTCAGAAGCAGCTCATCTGGGTGCAAAGCAGAACAGGGTTACGGCGGTGAGGAAACCCCTCCGTTTGCCCCCATTTGTCTGAAATCTCACAGCCTTCTGACAATGAAGAGGAAAGGATATGTGGAGATGAGGTTCTCTGAGGCCCCGGGAGATCGTGTCCTGGAAGCTGCGGCCTTCTGCCCGGGTGGCTCCGCGGGGCCTGTGAACGACCCGCCGACCCTGCCCGCAACTCCGCTCTTCCTTGTGCTGGCGGCGGGGATGGGAGTGAAATCTGCCACGCCGGAAACACAGGGGGGCGGGACGCGGAATCATGGCTGGGAATAGTGGTGTTGTTTTCCTGTCCATGAAAATACTTGAGTCACTTACATATGTACCACTAGTCAATTTCACACAACACCGTTTTACTCTGTTTCTCCCCAGAATCCCCACTAAGCTGTAGGACATTAACTTAGTCCTGTTAATCAGTCCGTAAGCACGGACTCTGATCGCCTACTGTCGCCCCGTGTGCTGAGTTCCAGCCTCACAAAGAGGATGAGCTGGTCTCTGGCCTTGAAAGGAAAGGAGCGACACACAGCAGCAATTCACTGGAGAATTCCGCTTTCTTAGGGAAAGGTGCTGGGTTATATAGGAAGGGGCATGGAGTGATTGTGGTGTTACTTCTACGGGGCTGGTGGCTATTGGCTAGGTGCTGGGATTAGGGGGGCGAGGGGTGATTGGGCTTCAGGTGGTGCCGGCAGGAACCGAGGACCCGGAAGACAAGCGGGAGGTTCGCCATCTTATGGGTGGGGGCCCTTCAGGCCTCAAGGGCCCTCTTCTGTAACTAACGAGACACAGATTCATGAAACTATCAGCAAAAATACCACACAGACTCCTTGTGTGATGTAGTCAAAACAGGACTGTATACAGTAAGGTATACATTTAAAGTACTTTTAAAAGATAATTTAAAGTCATTGGTTACAGCATGACCTCATTTATATACATTCACACTGTAGGTATGCCCTTCCCATATATCTTGCCAATGGGTTTCAGACCCCGGCAAGTTACCTATGGATTCAGTGTGACCAAAGAAATGACAGCAAAACGTTCTCGGGGTGAAAGGTTATACCCAACTTTATTTCCAGGTTGTCAAAATCAGTCTATCCCAGCATTTGAGTTTATCCCATCCTCACATCCCCAGCAGAGTCCACATATCACAGTATTAGATTTAATTTCATCCTGACTCTCTGTCCAGCAGATTCTGGTGCTGGAGAGGGCAGTTCTCCACTATCACCTCTGCACACCTTGTTGCACTCAGAATAGGAGCTTGCACACAAGGGAAGCTTCTAAATGTTAGCTAATTGTCAGTCACTAGAATCCCGTTCACTCAGAGCGAGTCTGCATGCAGCAAGCTGGTCTCTGCCTCTGGGCCCCTCTGTCCGCACAGCCGTACTCTGGGCCCCTCTGCCTGCACAGCCATCCCACCCAGTTGTCCCGCACAGCCGTCCTCAGGGCCTCTCTGCACAGTCATCCCACACAGCCATCCTCAGGGCCTCTGTCCTCTGCTCTGCTCTCCTGCAGCCTTGCAGCCTTGCAGCCCTGTCACTGTGCCATGCGCAGAGCACTGTTTGGAGCTATTTATGTAGGGTCAACAGCCATGTATTGCCCACAGGTGTGCAGTGAGCCAGACAACCAGGACCAGGAGAGAATCCTCGCCACAGGAACTCTCATTTTATCCACACCATATCAAGCAAACCTGATATACATAAAATTTAGATTTACACCAGCTATTAATTAGGGTGATACTGTTCTGCTTATAAAATAAATATAAACTTTAAAGGAGGATTTACATAGCTCCTTTGAAATCGTGAGCTCATGGTATGATTTAAAAGCAAGTTCTGGTGATTAAGAGCCTGGCAGCCAGGTTCAATGTGAGCTCCACTAGTTTCTTGCTGTGTGATTTCAGGCAAGTGAGGCAACATTTCTGTGCTCGGTGCCTTTGTTTGTAAAAAAGGAGATAATAATGGTATGTTCCCAGAAGGAGGTTTCAAAGATTAAATGAGTTGATGTAGTTCAAGTTCTTGGCAACCTGCCTGGCCCTCATCTGTGGGAAGTGGGGCCCAGCACTGTCAGGGCCAGATGAGGTGGAAACATCTGGATCACATAGAAAATTTGGTACTGCATAGAAAGTTAGCTCCTCCAGAAAGATCACAAAGTAAGTTTTTGTATGTCTTTTTGAAAAGTAACTAAAAGATATTCCTTTGGGAGATGCAGGAAGAAATCATAAGTGCTACATTAGATACATACTTTGCCCTTTAATCTCAATCTTAGAGCAGGTATACTTACTCTTTGATGTCAAATTCATGACAGGACCTGCCCACCCACTTCAGAGTCAGTCCTAACCAGCTAGAAAGAGAAGGAAGTTTCCACAGCAAGGAAATCATAGAAATCCCATTTCTGTTTGATGTGGACTTCTTCCCATCAGGAGTGAAGATAGATAGATAGATGACTGAAACACAGACTGATAGTTAATAAATTGCTCCTTAATGCTGAATGATCATTATACACAACTTTTTTTTTTTTAATAATTATTTTTTATTGAAGGGTAGTTGACGCACAGTATTACATTACATTAGTTTCAAGTGTACAACACAGTGGTAAAACATTTATATACATAATTCTAGGTTCCAGCTATCACCCTACCAGGCTGTTACAATATCTTGACTATATTCCTTATGCTATACATTACATCCCGGTTACTTATTTATTTTACCATTGGAAGTCTGTCCTTCTTTTTTTTTTTTTTTTGTGAGGGCATCTCTCATATTTATTGATCAAATGGTTGTTAACGACAATAAAATTCTGTATAGGGGAGTCAATGCTCAATGCACAATCATTAATCCACCCCAAGCCTAATTTTCGTCAGTCTCCAATCTTCTGAGGCATAACAAACAAGTTCTTACATGGAGAACAAATTCTTACATAATGAATAAGTTACATAGTGAACAGTACAAGGGCAGTCATCACAGAAACTTTCGGTTTTGCTCATGCATTATGAACTATAAACAGTCAGTTCAAATACGAATACTCATTTGGTTTTTATACTTGATTTATATGTGGATACCACATTTCTCTCTTTATTATTATTATTTTTAATAAAATGCTGAAGTGGTAGGTAGATACAAGATAAAGGTAGAAAACATAGTTTAGTGTTGTAAGAGAGCAAATGTAGATGATCAGGTGTGTGCCTGTAGACTATGTGTTAATCCAAGCTAGACCAGGGCAATAAAACATCCACGTATGCAGAAGATTTCTCTCAGAACGAGGGGGTGAGGTTCTAAGCCTCACCTCTGTTGATCCCCAATTTCTCACCTGATGGCCCCCCTGCGACTGTGCCTGTCTTAGGTTGTTCCTCCCTTGAGGAATCTTACCCGTCTCTGGCTAACCAGTCATCTTCCGGGGCCATACAGGGAAATGTAAAGTTGGTAAGTGAGAGAGAAGCCTTACTCTTTGAAAAGGTTAGCTTTTTACTTCTTTGCATATTTATGCCCTGTGGCTTCTATGCCCAGCATTTGTCTTGAGGTATCTTTACCACTTGGAAGAATTATGATACTCAGTAAATTTGATATGAGGCACAACTTCTACTAAAGGGTTGTAATTAGGAAGGAAGAAGAAAAGCTATAGAAGTAGCAGGCGGAAGAAAACATGGGAAGATTGATTATTTCTTTGACATATCTTCTTGTAGAGTAACTTCAGCATGTATAGGTTTTAAGCTACTACTTATATTGCGCACACACATTAACATAATAGGAGTATAGTTACATAACCAAAGCATATCTGTAATTACCAGCCATCTCCAGTGAAACCAAGAAAACCAGTTAGGCACCTTAGGCATTTGTGAAAACTTATCTATGATATGGTGGATATTGTCCAACTGAACTTGAACAGTCTGAGAGAAATCAGACAAATTAAAACAACCCATTCCTGGGGACTGTTCACATGCCATATGTTCTTTTAACAGTAAATAGTCTGTAGTTGTAAGACTTTGGAGTGCTACAATTTGCACTTCTCCAAATTCTTGGTTGAGTTCCAACAGTATAGATCCAGTCAAATTTGTTGTTTTACTGTATGCACAGGCCAACTTAGATATCTCCTTCCTCATTCCCATGGCAAGTCCAGGAACTGGTGGGATGAGTGCATCTACAGCTGTAGCAGTGCGTGGATCTTTGTTGGGGTTTTTTGATGATCATCTTCTGGCATGAGTCTTCCAGAGAGTGCAGATGTTGGAAGTTCTTTTTCATATCGTATCTTAGTTCATTTTTGGGGTAGCCCAATTAGGCTTTGATCCTCTGTATAAACACAAACAGACCCTTTGCCTACACTTTTATATGCCCTTTATACCCTTGTGTAGAACTCGTTGGAGGTTACCACACAGGAACTGCCCTTTTTTTTCTTTGCTTTGTTTTTGGTATCACTAATCTACACTTACATGACGAATATTATGTTTACTAGGCTCTCCCCTATACCAGGTCTCCCCTATAAACCCCTTTACAGTCACTGTCCATCAGCATAGCAAAATGCTGTAGAATCACTACTTGCCTTCTCTGTGTTGTATAGCCCTCCCTTTTCTCCTACCCCCCCATGCATGTTAATCTTAATACCCCCCTACTTCTCCCCCCCTTATCCCTCCCTACCCACCCATCCTCCCCAGTCCCTTTCCCTTTGGTACCTGTTAGTCCATTCTTGAGTTCTGTGATTCTGCTGCTGTTTTGTTCCTTCAGTTTTTCCTTTGTTCTTATATTCCACAGATAAGTGAAATCATTTGGTATTTCTCTTTCTCCGCTTGGCTTGTTTCACTGAGCATAATACCCTCCAGCTCCATCCATGTTGCTGCAAATGGTTGGATTTGCCCTTTTCTTATGGCTGAGTAGTATTCCATTGTGCATATGTACCACATCTTCTTTATCCATTCATCTATTGATGGACATTTAGGTTGCTTCCAATTCTTGGCTATTGTAAATAGTGCTGCAATAAACATAGGGGTGCATCTGTCTTTCTCAAACTTGATTGCTGCGTTCTTAGGGTAAATTCCTAGGAGTGGAATTCCTGGGTCAAATGGTAAGTCTGTTTTGAGCAATTTGATGTACCTCCATACTGCTTTCCACAATGGTTGAACTAACTTACATTCCCACCAGCAGTGTAGGAAGGTTCCCCTTTCTCCACAGCCTCGCCAACATTTGTTGTTGTTTGTCTTTTGGATGGCAGCCATCCTTACTGGTGTGAGGTGATACCTCATTGTAGTTTTAATTTGCATTTCTCTGATAATTAGCGATGTGGAGCATCTTTTCATGTGTGTGTTGGCCATCTGTATTTCTTTTTTGGACAACTGTCTGTTCAGTTCCTCTGCCCATTTTTTAATTGGGTTATTTGTTTTTTGTTTGTTGAGGCGTGTGAGCTCTTTATATATTCTGGACGTCAAGCCTTTATCGGATGTGTCATTTTCAAATATATTCTCCCATACTGTAGGGATCCTTCTTGTTCTATTGATGGTGTCTTTTGCTGTACAGAAGCTTTTCAGCTTAATATAGTCCCACTTACTCATTTTTGCTGTTGCTTTCCTTGCCCGGGGAGATATGTTCAAGAAGAGGTCACTCATGTTTATGTCTAAGAGGTTTGTGCCTATGTTTTCTTCCAAGAGTTTAATGGTTTCATGGCTTACATTCAGGTTTTTGATCCATTTTGAGTTTACTTTTGTATATGGGGTTAGACAATGGTCCAGTTTCATTCTCCTACATGTAGCTGTCCAGTTTTGCCAGCACCATCTGTTGAAGAGACTGTCACTTCCCCATTGTATGTCCATGGCTCCTTTATCAAATATTAATTGGCCATATATGTCTGGGTTAATGTCTGGATTCTCTAGTCTGTTCCATTGGTCTGTGGCTCTGTTCTTGTGCAGTACCAAATTGTCTTGATTACTATGGCTTTATAGTAGAACTTGAAGTTGGGGAGTGAGATCCCCCCTACTTTATTCTTCTTTCTCAGGATTGCTTTGGCTATTCGGGGTCTTTGGTGTTTCCATATGAATTTTTGAATTATATGTTCCAGTTCATTGTAGAATGTTGCGGGTAGTTTCATAGAGATTGCATCAAATCTGTATATTGCTTTGGGCAGGATGGCCATTTTGATGATATTAATTCTTCCTAGCCACGACCATGGGATGAGTTTCCATCTGTTAGTGTTCCCTTTAATTTCTCTTAAGAGTGACTTGTAGTTTTCAGAGTATAAGTCTTTCACTTCTTTGGTTATGTTTATTCCTAGGTATTTTATTTTTTTTTGATGCAATTGTGAATGGAGTTGTTTTCCTGATTTCTCTTTCTGTTGCTTCATTGTTAGTGTATAGGAAAGCCACAGATTTCTGTGTATTGATTTTGTATCCTGCAACTTTGCTGTATTCCGATATCAGTTCTAGTAGTTCTGGGGTGGAGTCTTTAGGGTTTTTTATGTACAATATCATGTCATCTGCAAGTAGTGACAGTTTAACTTCTTCTTTACCAATCTGGATTCCTTGTATTTCTTTATTTTGTCTGATTGCCGTGGCTAGGACCTCCAGTACTATGTTAAATAACAGTGGGGAGAGTGGGCATCCCTGTCTAGTTCCCGATCTCAGAGGAAATGCTTTCAGCTTCTCGCTGTTCAGTATAATGTTGGCTGTGGGTTTATCATAGATGGCCTTTATTATGTTGAGGTACTTGCCCTCTATTCCCATTTTGCTGAGAGTTTTTAACATGAATGGATGTTGAACTTTGTCAAATGCTTTTTCAGCATCTATGGAGATGATCATGTGGTTTTTGTCTTTCTTTTTGTTGATGTGGTGGATCATGTTGATGGACTTTCGAATGTTGTACCATCCTTGCATCCCTGGGATGAATCCCACTTGGTCGTGGTGTATGATCCTTTTGATGTATTTTTGAATTCGGTTTGCTAATATTTTGTTGAGTATTTTTGCATCTACGTTCATCAGGGATATTGTTCTGTAGTTTTCTTTTTTGGTGGGGTCTTTGCCTGGTTTTGGTATTAGGGTGATGTTAGCTTCATAGAATGAGTTTGGGAGTATCCCCTCCTCCTCTATTTTTTGGAAAACTTTAAGGAGAATGGGTATTATGTCTTCCCTGTATGTCTGATAAAATTCCGAGGTAAATCCATCTGGCCCGGGGGTTTTGTTCTTTGGTAGTTTTTTGATTACCGCTTCAATTTCGTTGCTGGTAATTGGTCTGTTTAGATTTTCTGTTTCTTCCTGGGTCAATCTTGGAAGGTTATATTTTTCTAGGAAGTTGTCCATTTCTCCTAGGTTTCCCAGCTTGTTAGCATATAGGTTTTCATAGTATTCTCCAATAATTCTTTGCATTTCCGTGGGGTCCGTCGTGATTTTTCCTTTCTCGTTTCTGATACTGTTGATTTGTGTTGACTCTCTTTTCTTCTTAATAAGTCTGGCTAGAGGCTTATCTATTTTGTTTATTTTCTCGAAGAACCAGCTCTTGGTTTCATTGATTTTTGCTATTGTTTTATTCTTCTCAATTTTATTTATTTCTTCTCTGATCTTTATTATGTCCCTCCTTCTGCTGACCTTAGGCCTCATCTGTTCTTCTTTTTCCAATTTCGATAATTGTGACATTAGACCATTCATTTGGGATTGCTATTCCTTTTTAAAAATACTTGGATTGCTATATACTTTCCTCTTAAGACAGCTTTTGCTGTGTCCCACAGAAGTTGGGGCTTAGTGTTGTTGTCATATGTTTCCATATATTGCTGGATCTCCATTTTGATTTGGTCATTGATCCATTGATTATTTAGGAGCGTGTTGTTAAGCCTCCATGTGTTTGTGAGCCTCTTTGCTTTCTTTGTACAGTTTATTTCTAGTTTTATGCCTTTGTGGTCTGAATAGTTGGTTGGTAGGATTTCAATCTTTTGGAATTTTCTGAGGCTCTTTTTGTGGCCTAGTATGTGGTCTATTCTGGAGAATGTTCCATGTGCACTTGAGAAGAATGTATATCCTGTTGCTTTTGGATGTAGAGTTCTATAGATGTCTATTAGGTCCATCTGCTCTACTGTGTTGTTCAGTGCTTCCGTGTCCTTACTTATTTTCTGCCCAGTGGATCTATCCTTTGGCGTGAGTGGTGTGTTGAAGTCTCCTAGAATGAATGCATTGCAGTCTATTTCCCCCTTTAGTTCTGTTAGTATTTGTTTCACATATGCTGGTGCTCCTGTGTTGGGTGCATATATATTTAGAATGGTTATATCCTCTTGTTTGACTGAGCCCTTTATCATTATGTAGTGTCCTTCTTTATCTCTTGTTACTTTCTTTGTTTTGAAGTTTATTTTGTCTGATATTAGTACTGCAACCCCTGCTTTCTTCTCACTGTTGTTTGCTTGAAATGTGTTTTTCCATCCCTTGACTTACAGACTGTGCATGTCTTTGGGTTTGAGGTGAGTTTCTTGTAAGCAGCATATAGATGGGTCTTGCTTTTTTATCCATTCTGTTACTCTGTGTCTTTTGATTGGTGCATTCAATCCATTAACATTTAGGGTGACTATTGAAAGATATGTACTTATTGCCATTGCAGGCTTTAAATTCGTGGTTACCAAAGGTTCAAGGTTAGCCTCTTTAGTATCTTACTGCCTAACTTAGCTCTCTTATTGAGCTGTTATATACACTGTCTGGAGATTCTTTTCTTCTCTCCCTTCTTGTTCCTCCTCCTCGATTCTTCATATGTTGGGTGTTTTGTGCTGTGCTCTTTCTAGGAGTGCTCCCATCTAGAGCAGTCCCTGTAAGATGTTCTGTAGAGGTGGTTTGTGGAAAGCAAATTCCCTCAGCTTTTGTTTGTCTGGGAATTGTTTAATCCCACCATCATATTTGAATGATAGTTGTGCTGGATACAGTATCCTTGGTTCAAGGCCCTTCTGTTTCATTGTATTAAATATATCATGCCATTCTCTTCTGGCCTGTAGGGTTTCTGTTGAGAAATCTGACGTTAGCCTGATGGGTTTCCCTTTATAGGTGACCTTTTTCTCTCTAGCTGCCTTTAACACTCTTTCCTTGTCCTTGATCTTTGCCATTTTAATTATTATGTGTCTTGGTGTTGCCCTTCTTGGATCCTTTCTGTTGGGGGTTCTGTGTATTTCCGTGGTCTGTTCGATTACTTCCTTCCCCAGTGTGGGGAAGTTTTCAGCAATTATTTCTTCTAAGATACTTTCCATCTCTTTTCCTCTCTCTTCTTCTTCTGGGACCCCTATAATACAGATATTGTTCCTTTTGGATTGGTCACACAGTTCTCTTAATATTGTTTCATTCCTGGAGATCCTTTTGTCTCTCTCTATGTCAGCTTCTATGTGTTCCTGTTCTCTGATTTCAATTCCATAAATGGCCTCTTGCATTCTATCCATTCTGCTTATAAACCCTTCCAGAGTTTGTTTCATTTCTGTGATCTCCTTTCTGGCATCTGTGATCTCCTTCCGGACTTCATCCCATTTCTCTTGCGTATTTCTCTGCATCTCTGTCAGCATGTTTATGATTCTTATTTTGAGTTCTTTTTCAGGAAGACTGGTTAGGTCTGTCTCCTTCTCTGGTGTTGTCTCTGTGATCTTTGTCTGCCTGTAGCTTTGCCTTTTCATGGTGATAGGAATAGTCTGCAGAACTGGTATGAGTGATGGCTGGAAGGACTTCCTTTCTTGGTTTGTGGCCCTCCTCTCCTGGGAGAACAGCGACCTCTACTGGCTTGTGCTGCGCAGCTGCACGCAGACAGGGTTTCTGCCTCCTGCCCGGCTGCTATGGAGTTAATCTCCGCTGTTGCTGTGGGCGTGGCCTGGCTCGGGCAGCTACTCCAAAATGGTGGAGTCGCGTTGGAGCAGGAGCTGCTGGGAGGCTATTTATCTCCTTAAGGGGCCTCCCTGCTCCCTGCAGCCCAGGGGTTAGGGTGCCCAGAGATCCCGGATTCCCTACCTCTGGATTAAGTGACCCGCCCTGCCCCTTTAAGACTTCCAAAAAGCACCCGCCAAAACAAAACAACGACCACCAAAAAAAAAAAAAAAAGAAAAAAAAATTTTTTAATTAAAAAAAAAAGTTTTTAATTAAAAAAAAAAAAAAAGGTGGTTGTTCATTTTTCTTTATTCTCCGGTGCCAGCCTCAGGCCTCTGCTCACCGGTCTTTCTGCCCTGTTTCCCTAGTATTGGGGTCCCTATCCCTTTAAGACTTCCAAAAAGCGCTCGCCAAAACAAAACAGCAAAAAAGCAAAAAAAAAACCAAAATGGTCGCGCGCTTTTCTTATGTCCTCTGGCGCCCAGCCTCCAGTGCCCGCTCACTGTTCTTGCTGCCCTGTTTTCCTAGTATCGAGCACCCTGCACTCTGACCCGGATGGCTGGGGCTGGGTGTTCGGCAGCCCTGGGCTCCGTCTCCCTCCCGCTCTGCCTGCTCTTCTCCCGCCGGGAGGTGGGGGGAGGGGCGCTCGGCTCCCGCGGGGCCGAGGCTTGTATCTTACCCCCTTCGCGAGGCGCTGGGTTCTCTCAGGTGGGGATGTGGTCTGGATATTGTCCTGTGTCCTCTGGTCTTTATTCTAGGAAGGGTTGTCTTTGTTATATTTTCATAGATATATGTGGTTTTGGGAGGAGATTTCCGCTGCTCTACTCACGCCGCCATCTTCCGCCCCCTCACAACTTTTTTTTTTGAGAGGGCATCTGTCATATTTATTGTTCAAATGGTTGTTAACAACAATAAAATTCTGTATAGGGGACTCAGTGCACAATCATTAATCAACCCCAAGCCTAATTCTCCAACAGTCTCCAATCTTCTGAAGCATAATGAACAAGTTCTTACATGGTGAACAAGTTCGTACATAGTGAATAAGTTCTTACATGGTGAACAGTGCAAGGGCAGTCATCACAGAAACTTTCGGTTTTGATCACGCATCATGAACTATGAACAATCAGGTCAATTATGATTATTCATTTGATTTTTATACTTGATTTATATGTGTATCCCACATTTCTCCCTTATTATTATTTTTTTATTTTTAATAAAATGCTGAAGTGGTAGGTAGATGCAAGATAAAGGTAGAAAACATAATTTAGTGCTGTAAGAGGGCAAATGTAGATGATCAGGTCTGTGGCTATAGACTAAGTATTAATCCAAGCAGACAAGGGCAACAAAACATCCATGGATGCAAAAGATTTCTCTCAAAACAGGGGGGGTGAGGTTCTAAGCCTCACCTCTGTTGATCCCCAATTTCTCACCTGATGGCCCCCCTGCGACTGTGCCTGTCTTAGGTTGTTCCTCCCTTGAGGAATCTTACCCATCTCTGGCTAACCAGCCGTCTTCTGGGGCCATACAGGGAAATGTAAAGTTGGTAAGTGAGAGAGAAGCAATATTCTTTGAAAAGGTTAGCTTTTTACTTCTTTGCAGATTTATGCCCTGTGGCTTGTGGCTTGTCTTAATGTATCTTTACCACTTGGAAGAATTATGATACTCAGTAATTTCAATATGAGGCACAACTTCTACTAAAGGGTTGTAATTAGGAAGGAAGAAGAAAAGCTATAGAAGTAGCAGATGGAAGAAAACATGGGAAGATTGATTATTTCTTTGACATAACTTCTTGTAGAGTAACATAAGCATGTATAGGTTTTAACAAACTACTAATTAAATTTTATACACACATTAACAGAATAGGAATACAGATACATAACAAAAGCAGACCTACAATTACCAGCCATATCCAGTGAAACCAAGAAAACCAGTTAGGTACCCTAGGCATTTGTGAAAATATCAATAATATGATGGATATTGTCTAACAAAATTTGAATAGTTTGAGAAAAATCAGACAAATTAAAACAACACATTCCTGGGAACTGTTCACATCCCATATGTTCTTTTAACAGTAGATAGTCTATAGTCGCACGATTTTGGAGCACTGCAACTTGCACTTCTCCTAATTCTTGGTTGAGTTCCAACAATATAGATCCAGTCAAATTTGTTGTTTTACTGTATGCACAGGCCAGCTTAGATATCTCCTTCTTCATTCCAACGGCAAGTCCAGGAACCAGCAGGATGAATGCAGCTACAACTGCAACAGTGCCAGGATCTTTGTTGAAGTTTTTTGATGATCATCTTCTGGAATGACTCTTCCAGAGGATGTTGATGTTGAAAGTTCTTCTTCATATCGTATCTTAATTCGTTTTCTGGGTAGCCAAATTAGGTTTTGATCCTCTGTATAAACACAAACAAACCCTTTGCCCACACTTTGATATGACCTTTATACTCTTGTGAAGAACCTATCAGAGACCACCACACAGAAACTGCTTTTTTTTTTAAGAGAAAGGAATATTATCAGAAAATTGTACTTCCATAGCTGATCATCCGACACCCTTTAAAAGATCAAAATTAAAGATATGTAAAGCATGAATTAATGGTTGATTTGCAGTTAATTTTATCCTATCAGAGAGTAATCCCCCCCTTTTTTTGTTATCATTAATCTACAATTACATGAAGAATATTATGTTTACTAGGCTCTCCCCTACACCAAGTCCCCCACACAAACCCCATTACAGTCACTGTCGATCAGCATAGCAAAATGTTGTAGAATCACTACTTGTTTTCTCTGTGTTGCACAGCCCTCCCCTTTCCCCAACCCCCCACATTATACATGTTAATCATAATACCTCCTTTCTTCTTCCCCACCCTTATCCCTCCCTACCCTCCCATTCTCCCCAGTCTCTTTCCCTTTGGTAACTGTTAGTCCACTCTTGGATTCTGTGCTTCTGCTGCTGTTTTGTTCCTTCAGTTTTTCCTTTGTTCTTATACTCCACATATGAGTGAAATCATCTGGTACTTGTCTTTCTCCACTTGGATTATTTCACTGAGCATAATACCCTCTAGCTCCATCCATGTTGTGGCAAATGGTAGGATTTGTTTTCTTCTTATGGCTGAATAATATTCCATTGTGTATATGTACGACATCTTCTTTTATTCCATTGTATATATGTACCACATCTTCTTTATCCATTCATCTACTGATGGACACTTAGGTTGCTTCCATTTCTTGGCTATTGTAAATAGTACTGTGATAAACATAGGGGTGCATCTGTCTTTTTCAAACTAGAGTGCTGCATTCTTAGGGTAGATTCCTAGAAGTGGAATTCCTGGGTCAAACGGTAAGTCTATTTTGAGCATTTTGAGGAATCTCTATACTGCTTTCCACAATGGTTGAACTAATTTACATTCCCACCAGCAGTGTAGGAGGGTTCCCCTATCTCCACAACCTCACCAACATTTGTTGTTGTTTGTCTTTTGGATGGTAGCCATCCTTACTGGTGTGAGGTGATATCTCATTGTGGTTTTAATTTGCATTTCTCTGATAACTAGCAATGTGGAGCATCTTTTATGTGTCTATTGGCAATCTGAATTTCTTTTTTGGAGAACTGTCTGTTCAGTTCCTCTGCGCATTTTTTAATTGGATTATTTGCTTTTTGTTTCTTGAGGTGCATGAGCTCTTTATATATTTTGGATGTCAAGCCTTTATAGGATCTGTCATTTACGAATATATTCTCCCATACTGTAGGGTACCTTTTTGTCCTATTGATGGTGTCTTTTGCTGTACAGAAGCTTTTCAGCTTGATATAGTCCCACTTGTTCATTTTTGCTTTTGTTTTCCTTGCCTGGGGAGATATGTTCATGAAGAAGTCACTAATGTTTATGTCCAAGAGATTTTTTGCCTATGTTTTTTTCTAAGAGTTTAATGGTTTCATGACTTACATTCAGGTCTTTGATCCATTTCGAATTTACTTTTGTATATGGGGTTAGACATTGGTCCAGTTTCATTCTCTTACATGTAGCTGTCCAGTTTTGCCAGCACCATCTGTTGAAGAGACTGTCATTTCCCCATTGTATGTCCATGGCTCCTTTATTGAATATTAATTGACCATATATGTTTGGGTTAATGTCTGGAGTCTCTAATCTGTTCCACTGGTCTGTGGCTCTGTTCTTGTGCCAGTACCAAATTGTCTTGATTACTATGGCTTTGTAGTAGAGCTTGAAGTTGAGGAGTGAGATCCTCCTACTTTATTGTTCTTTCTCAGGATTGCTTTGGCTATTCAGGGTCTTTTGTGTTTCCATATGAATTTTTGAACTATTTGTTCCAGTTCTTTGAAGAATGTTGCTGGTAGTTTCATAGGGATTGCATCAAATCTGTATATTGCTTTGGGCAGGATGGCCATTTTGATGATATTAATTCTTCCTAGCCAAGAGCATGGGATGAGTTTCCATTTGTTAGTGTCCTCTTTAATTTCTCTTAAGAGTGTCTTGTAGTTTTCAGGGTATAGGTCTTTCACTTCTTTGGTTAGGTTTATTCCTAGGTATTTTATTCTTTTTGATGCAATTGTGAATGGAATTGTTTTCCTGATTTCTCTTTCTATTGGTTTATTGTTAGTGTATAGGAAAGCCACAGATTTCTGTGTGTTAATTTTGTATCCTGCAACTTTGCTGTATTCCGGTATCAGTTCTAGTAGTTTTTGAGTGGAGTCTTTAGGGTTTTTTATGTACAATATCATGTCATCTGCAAGTAGTGACAGTTTAACTTCTTCTTTACCAATCTGGATTCCTTGTATTTCTTTGTTTTGTCTAATTGCTGTGGCTAGGACCTCCAGTAATATGTTAAATAACAGTGGGGAGAGTAGGCATCCCTGTCTTGTTCCCGATCTCAGAGGGAAGGCTTTCAGGTTCTCGCTGTTCAGTATGATGTTAGCTGTGGGTTTATCATATATGGCCTTTATTATTTTGAGGTGCTTGCCCATTTTTCTGAGAGTTTTTATCATGAATGGATGTTGAATTTCGTCAAATGCTTTTTCAGCATCTATGGAGATGATCATGTGGTTTTTGTCCTTCTTTTCGTTGATGTGGTGGATGATGTTGATGGATTTTCGAACGTTGTACCATCCTTGCATCCCTGGGATGAATCCCACTTGGTCATGGTGTATGATCCTTTTGATGTATTTTTGAATTCAGTTTGCTAATATTTTGTTGAGTATTTTTGCATCTACATTCGTCAGGGATATTGGTCTGTAATTTCCTTTTTTGGTGAGGTCTTTGCCTGGTTTGGGTATTAGGGTGATGTTGGCTTCTTAGAATGAGTTTGGGAGTATTCCCTCCTCTTCTGTTTTTTGGAAAACTTTAAGGAGAATGGGTATTATGTCTTCTCTGTATGTCTGATAAAATTCTGAGGTAAATCCGTCTGGCCCGGGGGTTTTGTTCTTGGGTAGTTTATTGATTACCGCTTCAATTTCTTTGCTCATAATTGGTTTGTTTAACTTTTGTGTTTCTTCCTTGGTCAGTCTTGGAAGGTTGTATTTTTCTAGGAAGTTGTCCATTTCTTCTAGGTTTTCCAGCTTGTTAGCATATAGGTTTTCATAGTAGTCTTTAATAATTGTTTGTATTTCTGTGGAGTCTGTCGTGATTTTTCCATTCTCATTTCTGATTCTGTTGATGTGTGTTGATTCTCTTTTTCTCTTAATAAGTTTAGCTAGAGGCTTATCTATTTTGTTTATTTTCTCAAAGAACCAGCTCTTGGTTTCATTGATTTTTTCTATTGTTTTATTCTTCTCAATTTTGTTAATTTCTTCTCTGATCTTTATTATGTCCCTCCTTCTGCTGACTTTAGGCCTCATTTGTTCTTCTTTTTCCAGTTTCGATAATTGTGATGTTAGACTATTCATTCGGGATTGTTCTTCCTTCTTTAAGTGTGCCTGGATTGCTATATACTTTCCTCTTAAGACTGCTTTCGCTGCGTCCCACAGAGGGTGGGGCTCTGTGTTGTTGTTGTCATTTGTTTCCATATATTCCTTGATCTCTATTTTAATATGTTTGTTGATGCATTGATTATTTAGAAGCATGTTGTTAAGCCTCCATGTGTTTGTGAGCCTTTTTGTTTTCCTTGTAGAATTTATTTCTAGTTTTATACCTTGGTGGTCTGAAAAGTTGATTGGTAGAATTTCAATATTTTGGAATTTACTGAGGCTCTTTTTGTGAGCTAGTATGTGGTCTATTCTGGAAAATGTTCCATGTGCACTTGAGAAGAATGCATATCCTGTTGCTTTTGGATGTAGAGTTCTATAGATGTCTTTTAGGTCCATCTGTTCTAGTGTGTTGTTCAGTGCCTCCATGTCCTTACTTATTTTCTGCCCAGTGGATCTATCCTTTGGAGTGAGTGGCATGTTGAAGTCTCCTAAAATGAATGCATTGCATTCTATTTCCTCCTTTAGTTCCATTAGTATTTGTTTCACATATGCTGGTGCTCCTGTGTTGGGTGCATATATATTTAGAATGGTTATATCCTCTTGTTGGACTGAGCTCTTTATCATTATGTAATGTCCTTCTTTATCTCTTGTTACTTTCTTTGTTTTGAAGTCTATTTTGTCTGATACTAGTACTGCAACCCCTGCTTTCTTCTCTCTGTTGTTTTCATGAAATATGTTTTTCCATCCCTTGACTTATAGACTGTGCATGTCTTTGGGTTTGAGGTGAGTTTCTTGTAAGCAGCATATAGATGGGTCTTGCTTTTTTATCCATTCTATTACTCTGTGTCTTTTGATTGGTGTATTCAGTCCATTTACATTTAGGGGGACTATTGAAAGATATGTACTTATTGCCATTGTAGGATTTAGATTCGTGGTTACCAAATGTTCAAGGTTAGCTTCTTTAGTATCTTACTACCTAACTTAGCTCACTTATTGAGTTGTTATTTACACTGTCTGGAGATTCTTTTCTTCTCTCCCTTCTTATTCCTCCTCGTCCATTCTTTATATGTTGGTTGTTTTATTCTGTGCTCTTTCATGTTTCCTTTAACTGCTTTTTGTGGGTAGTTGATTTTATTTTTTGCCTTTAGTTAATATTTGGTTGGTCTGCTTTCTTTGCTGTGATTTTATTTTGTCTGGTGACATCTGTTTAGTCTTAGGAGTGCTCCTGTCTAGAATAGTCCCTCTACAATACCCTGTAGAGGTGGTTTGTGGGAGGCAAATTCCCTCAACTTTTGCTTGTCTGGGAATTGTTTAATCCTTCCTTCATATTTAAATGATAAGCATGCTGGATACAGTATTCTTGGTTCAAGGCCCTTCTGTTTCATTGCATTAAATATATCATGCCATTCTCTTCTGGCCTGTAAGGTTTCTGTTGAGAAGTCTGATAATAGCCTGATGGGTTTTCCTTTGTAGGTGACCTTTTTTCTCTCTCTAGCTGCCTTTAAAACTCTGTCCTTGTCCTTGATCTTTGCCATATTAATTATTATGTGTCTTGGTGTTATCCTCCTTGGGTCCTTTCTGTTGGGAGTTCTGTGTATTTCCGTGGTCTGATCGATTATTTCCTCCCCCAGTTTGGGGAAGTTTTCCGCAATTATTTCTTCAAAGACACCTTCTATCCCTTTTTCTCTCTTCTTCTTCTGGTACCCATATAATGCGGATATTGTTCCTTTTGGATTGGTTACACAGTTCTCTTAATATTGGTTCATTCCTGGAGATCCTTTAATCTCTCTCTGCATCAGCTTCTATGTGTTCCTGTTCTCTGGTTTCTATTCCATCAATGGCCTCTTGCATCTTATCCATTCTGCTTATAAATCCTTCCAGAGTTTGTTTCACTTCTGTGATCTCCCTCCGGACATCATCCCTTAGCTCTTGTATATTTCTCTGCATCTCTGTCAGCATGTTTATGATTTTTATTTTGAATTCCTTTTCAAGAAGACTGTTTAGGTCTATCTCCTTCTCAGGTGTTGTCTCTGTCATCTTTGTCTGACTCAAATTCTGCCTTTTCATGGCAATAGAGATAGTTTGCGGAGCTGGCACGAGTGACGGCTGGGAGAACGTCCCTTCTTGTTGGTTTGTGGACTTCCTCTCCCCCTTCGCGAGCCGCTGGGTTCTCGCAGGTGTGGATATAGTCTGGCTGTTGTCCTGTGTCTTCTGGTCTCTCTTTTAGGAAGAGTTGTCTTTGTTGTATTTTCAAAAATATATGTGGTTTTGGGAGGAGATTTCTGCTGCTCTACTCAACGCCGCCATCTTGGCTCCACCTCCTCTCTCTATACACAACTTTTGTCCACAAAAGTCATGCTTTCTGATCTTCCATGTGTTAGCAGTAATGTGGTTGAAAAACAATGATCATAATAATTATTCTTTTCCTTGAAATGAGGCCAGTTTAAAGCTATATTTAAAGATTAATTTAGTGAAAACTCAAGGCAAATGAAATACTAGTTCAGAGAATATTCTTAAGTTTGGACTTTGGGCATAAAAGAGTTTAAATATAGGGTCCAAATAATTCTAAGTGTTTTCTTATAAACAATATGGTAACATTCAAAATACATAATTTTGAAGATTTTCTGAATACTGGTTCAAATTCAATTTATTCTATATTTTTGTTTCAGTCCTGGATGCTTATAACTTTTCTTTAGTGTGTCTTATCCCTTTCAAACTAAGTTGTGCTTGAAAAATTGAGAGAGGCCATGTCCCCTCTCTTTTTAAACTTTTATATTCAAATATGATGAAAACATAGAAATGTACAGATGATAAACATACAATTCAATGAATGTTCACAAACTAAGCACAGCTGTGTAATTAGTTCCCAGATCAAGAAACAGAACTCGCCAGCACCTCAGAAGCCTGTTTCATGCCTACTTCAAAGTCATTACCTATTTCCCAAAACTAACCTTTATCCTGACTTACCTACATAATTTAGTGTATCAGCTGGCTGTTGCTGCATAACAAACAGCTACAAAACTTCAGTGGCACACAAAATCAAGACTGGGGTAGTTGTAGAGGCAACTCTGCTTATCTTGGCTGGGCTATTTCCCATGTCTAGGGACAGGGGACAGCTCTCCTCCAGCAGGATAGCCAGGGCATAGCCAGGGTGATGACAGAATAAGAGAATGGTCAGAAATATGTAAGCCTCCTATTTACTCAAGACAGGAGCTGACAGAGCCAGAGCTAATAAAGTAAGTTGTGCAAGTAGAGGATCAGCTCTTGTCTTTATTGAAAATTTTGATATTTTGTACACAATTTTTTTGTATTAATTTTTATTTTAATAAAGCATTGCCTTAAAATCTTTTGGGTGATACCTTAACTTCAGTGCCCTGGAGAAATGCCTTGTCTCACTCTAGTCCCAGCCCTGTTGGGGAAATGCCCTCCACATCTGGAGTGAGGGGAGCTATAGTCATGGAGAAGGGCGCGGCTATCAGGAAAGACAAAGGACCAGAGCTAGCCATGTAAATGATTATGGCCATGAGTTTTGGCCATTTTTATACGTTATTAATGGGAATTGTACAGTATGTATTCCTTTGAGTCTGGCTTCTTTCTATGAACATTATGTTTGTGACATGCATCCACAGTGTCGCGTGTAGCTGAAAATCATAACCTCTCTTTGCTGTATAGAATTCCATTGTGCAGACACCACAATGTTGATGGGCTTTGAATAGTCAGTTTACAGCTATTACAAATAGTTTGGCTTTGAACAATCTAATATAAATTTATGTTAAATATATATGCATTCTGGCTGAGCACATACTTAAGAGGGCACATTTGGGTCAGAGGGTGTGCATATGTTCATTCTTAGTATAAGCTGCCAGTTTTCTAATAATTAGTTCCTTTAGCTTTATTACAGTCTTGATATCCGGTAGTATAAATCTTCTCATTTTGTTCTTCTTCATCAAGACTGTCTTGGCTGTTCTTGGCCCTTCATATTTCTCAATGAGTTTTAGAAGAAACTGGTCAATTTCCACAGAAGAAAAAAACTTAGTATTATTACTGGGTTTTCTTTGCACCTATAGACTCATCTGGGAAGACCTGTTATCTATACAACATGCCTTCAGTTCTTAAATTTCTGTCAGTGTCCCATACCATTGTGTGTCTTCTTTGAATAAAACAGGCAACCAATACATACATAAAATAAATGGTGAATAACCACAGTGTTGGTACAAGACTTTAGACTCAGTTATATTTCTTAGATGCCCTGATCTCTTCAACTCCTGAACTTGACCTTCTCCTCCACCCCTGTGGGCCTCGCATGTGATCTTCTGTCATGCAGGTGGAATTCCCTTCCTGCCTCTCTCATTCCTACCTGACAAAATCTAACCTTTCAGTGCTCCACAGAGGGAGCAGGTCTTCCTCATGGCCTTCCACTGCATTCTCCTTTACCTGGTCTGGGTACCTTTGCAGGTTTTGAGGTGAGCTGCTCTCGTGCCCATTGAACTTTTAGGTGCTGACCAGAGCCAGCCAAGCACTTGGTAGATACACATGGGACAAAGAAAAAGCCTTTCCATTTTCCAAGTTGTTTGGTCTAGGTTGTCTGTTGGTAGGTTGGCTTATTGTGTTTTTGTGGGACTTCGTTTGGATTTAAGTTTAGTCAAAGAAAAAGATGTCATGTCCTAGTTTGGTGCTCTGGTGCCTGTCAATCTGATTTTTGTTTCACCTTTCGTTTTTGATTTGATAATATTCAGATGTACTCAACCTCTTATCAGTAGGGTTTTGAAGCTGATACATCGTCTGGTCTGATTCTTGTCACAGCTTCTAAGTTAGTTTAAAAGAAAACCATTAGTATCTGAGTTTTTTCCAGATACTAGTAACAAGACAGCTCATGAAAAGGCCGTCATACCGCTAATGACCGCTAGGTGGCAGTTTCACTCCCTGTGATCAGCTTGACCATGCCGGGAAGTCTGGGCTAGGGAAGACGGATGGTGGCGCGAAGCTTAACTAGGCCTGTTGCAGGAAAATGAAAGCCAAACGTTAGGACTGAGGAAAATGGAGTTATGGGACTACAGCACGTGGATAATAGAATGAAATGCCATTAGGCATTATTTCAAATGCCTAGCATTTGAAGGTTAGCAAAAACCTAAATGAAACACATCCCCTAAAAAAGTAAGAAAATGTATGCAGGACCAGAGACAGGCCAGACAGTGTGGAGAGGCAAAGGAGTTTGCTGTCTAACTCCATAGTTGGAGCCCAGCCCCTTGAGGTGAAGTAAGGGGAGAAAGGCTGAAGGCATGTCGCTGGCAGAACTGAGCCCTGGTCATGTTACTGAATTCTCCTGGGAGGAAGGGGGGTTAGAGGCTTTACGCAACATTGGATGGGACTCTATCCAATTTTTTTTTTGGCTGAACCTTGTCACCCCCAAAGTTATAGGAAGACCATGTTAGAGTTTTGCTCTGCATTTGAGGGGTGGAGGCAGAAGACACGTATTAATCACCTATTCCATGCAAGGAACTTTATGGATTTTATTTCACTTAATCCTCACAACAGCTTAATGCATTGGATAACCTCTCCATTTTGCAGATAAGACACCTGAAGCATAAAGCGAGCATATAACTCAGTTGAAGCCACAGAGAGGTTGGGGATTGAAACCCAGCCCTGACGCTTACTGTGACCCCAGGATGATTTCCAGGAAAGGCCACTCCTTCCCCTGGGGATAACGAGAGCATCACCCTTCTCTGTTTGCTGTGGGCTGAAGGGAGATAATGCTGACAGCCTGGCACATTGTCAGGGCCCAGTCAGAGCTCAGTAAGTAAAGGTTCCAGAGGACAGGGCCCGTCCCCCCAAGACCCTCCACATGGCAGCTGCAGCCATCTTCTCTGGACCCTCAGAAAAGGCAGCAGTCTGTAGCTGTGTCTCACAGTTTTGCCCACGTTGATCTTGCCTAAACGCGAAATCCTCACCACTCAAAGAGGAACGCCTCGGAGGTCCTGGGGGAGGGAAACCAAGCCTGGTGGCAGTGGTTGACCCTAAATAACTGATCTCAGTTGTCTCTAACCCAAGACTAGCTGTTGCTCCTCTCTGGGGAACTACAAAAGGAACCTCAGAGGAGCTCTGTTTAGTCTTTAAGTTTGACAAGAGACTTCCCAGGCTCAAAGTGTAAATCAGGGCCAGGGCTTCTCTCTACAGAAAGCTGAGGTTGCTCCTACAGCAGCCCATCCAGACATTTCATGGGTCCATCCCCAGGAGGCTACCCATGGGCCCTGAGGAAACTGACTGAAGAATAAGCCCTGGCAGGCTAAAAGCATCGACCATCTTCTCTCAGGACTGGATCTTTTATGCCACAAATTCCTTGTGGCCTAGAATAGGGAAACTGAGTCCCAGGGGAAGCAAGGGATGCAGAGAATCCAGCCTGTGTGATTAAGAAGAGCCCTGAGACCTTGGAAGGGCCTGAGGAGCCAGAAGCCCCTGGCAAAGCCGTTCTGCGACATCCTCGTTGTTAAAACAACAGCCACTCCTGAGCCTGTGGTCAGGTTTTAATTTTTGTGCATAAAGAACTTGAGGAATCAAATTACCTATTCTTTTTTCTTTCTCGGCTGCCAACCCCACAAACACTGCTAAGAATAAAGGCATTTGAGTCTAGACCAAACAGCTAGATTCAGAGACACCACCACCACCAGCTGGAGTTAATGACCGCTGGGGGTTACCATCTATCTGTGTGGACAGCAATGGCCTCCTTCTCTGGGCTCCTGCTGGGCTGTGAGCTGTGAAGGAGACTAACAAGGAGAGGGAGAGAAAAGTTTAAAAGAAGAACCAAAAAGAAAGGGCACGTAGTTTCTCCCTTGCCATCTGTTGGTGACGTCACCCCTCAAGCCTGGTCCAGGTCCCCCACAAAGGATCTGCGGTGGAGAGGTTGCGAGCTCTCCCCCAGCTGGAGTCTCTGCAGCAGCAGCCCCTGCAGACACACCTCCCCGCTGGGTCGCGGGGAGAAAGAGGGTGGGGAAAGGACGAGTCTCAGTCAGGTGAGACGGGCTGGGTGCCACTTCTGGGCTTCCCTGGAGTTGAGTTGTAATGGAGAAGGTCCATGAGTTTCTTTGGACCTTGCGTGGCCTGGAGGTCGTTAGCTGGAACCTGATACACCTTCCCAGCCCCAGGGGATATTCGGGCGAGCAGAGGGACAGGGATGGGTGCAGACCACCTGCCTGAGGGGCCAGAAGCCGCCTCTCTGAAGCTGCAGAGATAACGGGAAGCAGAGAGCCCTATGTACTTCCGCAAGGGGCAGCCCCTAGCTGCACCTATCCCAGGGCCAGGCTCGTGGAGATACCAGCAGAGAAGCAGACCCGAGTGTGCCTAAAAGGACATAAGACCAGCAGGGAGGACGCCCTCCCTACCACCAGAACACAGCCAACCATGAAAAAGGACTTTTCCACCACTGGTGGCCACCAAGGAAATTGGGGGTGCCAGAGGCAAGAAAATTATGTTCAGTTATAAAATATCTTCCACTTTGTAGCTGTTTATATTCATTTTCTTTTGCTGCCCTAACAAGTTACCGTAACTGTAGCAGCTTAAAACACAAATATATCATGTGTTAGTTCTATGGGCCAGAAGTCCTATGAGTCTCGCTGAACTAAAATCAAGGAACTGGCAGGGTGGTGTTCCTTGGTGGGGGCCCTAGGAGAGAATCCATTTCTTTGCTCGTTCAGGTGGTGGCTCCTCCATGGGGTTGTAGGACTCAGGTCCCCAGGCCCTTGTGGCTGACGGCTGGGGCTGCCCTCTCTGGCCTTTGAATGTAGCCCCTTGTGTCTCAGACCCGGCACAGGCTTCTCTTTTTGCCTTTTCTTCCCCAGCCATCTCCCTCTCTGCACCCATGGTAGGCTGTCTGCTCTAAGGACTTGGGATTAGAACAGGCCCACCTGGATAACCCAGGATGACCTCTCCATCTCAAGGTCCATTACATTAGTCACACCTGCAAAATCCCTTTTGCTACGTGTAGGCACATATTCACAGGTTCCGGGAGTTGGGATGGGACATCTTTGGAGGCTGACATATTCTGTCTGCCACACCATTATATACTCAAAAGTATTTTAGTGCTTTAGTGGGCCAAGTACAGTGTGAGGTGCTGATTTAAAATGCCAGGCTTGGGGCATTAAGCTGGGAAGAAGCTAGCAGTGTGCAGCACCCTGGGACATCTGTCTCAGGGCTCCTTGGCAGTACCCCGGGGGGCTCCATTTACATAAAGCACAATGTGGATTTTACCCCCTTGACTCCCCAGTCCTCATCCCTGAGTTAGGCAGGCTGCAGCCTAGTCTGTGCATTGCTAGAGGTCTCCGGAGAGAGTCAGTCCAGTTCTCTAGGAAGCAGCTGCCAAGTGGACCAAGGGACTGAGATGGGCACCTGCTGCATTCAGGTCCAGCCATAGCAGAAGACCAACAGAGCAGGGATGGACGCTCAGCATCTCAGAGAGGTCTGGACGCAGATGCTGCTCCTGCATCCTGTTTGCAGACTGGGTTCCTGGTCCCCCTACAGGACTAGAGAGGAAAATGCCCAGGATCCTCTTGGGCCCCATGTGACTCCCTATCATAAAAGTGAGCTGGGAGAGGGCAGGAAAAGGTTGGTTTCTTACTAAGTGGAGCCCCCTTCCAGCTGAGGTTCCCTGGCCTATATTGTGCAGCTCCAGGGCTCATGGAAGCCACCCCTTGCTGTTTTTTTCTCAACCACGATTGTGGTGAGTCAGCACAGAAGTTAACTCTAGCAGAGCGGCAGCCTTCAGCAGAGCTCCTTCCTGATCAGCCTGGCCAGTGGTCCTGTCCGCCTGTTCTTCCAGTGCTGGGCCTCCCTGGGCCAACTAGCACCCTGGCCACACACCCAGGCAGCCATTCACCTGAGTGCGGAGCTAACACAGCCATGGAATGAAAGGTTAAACTAGATAAACTAGAAAAGAGGCAATCAGCCCAGGCTGATAAGCACAGGCTAGCATCTCACCCACAGCATCTCAGGCTCTCTGCTCCAGCCCACACAGGAGAAGGAGTGTCGGTAGGGGCTTCTGCCTTCCTCTGCTCTAGAATCTGTTTCTGGAAGCCAGGCCTGACAGGTGTCCTCCAGACACATCCACGTCACAGCCCCACACTTGAGCCAGCCAGACTTGAGTGACAAGGATGGCTACCAGGAGAGCACAGTGCTCCCTCACTTACATGGCTCTTAATTATTCACCCCAAAACCCAGAATGCCAGTGGTCACTGCCACTTCTGCTCCTACTGCTTGCTAGGGGAGACTTTCAGGGGTTGACGCCCTCAGGAACACAGCATCCTTGTTCTGACTTCCCTGGACCCCTCTCAGGGCTAAGTCACCAACAGCAGCCCTGAGTGGCCCAAAATAAATGGACAGCAAAGAGGAAACCTGTCAGCAATTACAAGCTCCAGACAACAGCTGTGTGACTAGAAAGACTTGCTCGGAAGAGCCCCCACCCGCCCAGCTTGGGTCACTCTGTCCAGCAGGTCCCACAGGCTGTGCCCCTGGGTTTCTGCTTCAGGACCGTGGCCCAGCGAAGCCTACGAGGGAGTTTTCCTCTCTGATCTTCCCCCAAAGAGCACCAGTACAACGGCCAGAATAGCATGTCTCTAACGACGTGAACACGTCAGCTTTAGGAAGGGAGGAGGGCAGCTCTGCCGCCGCCTGTCAGCAGGAAATGCAGTTGTTTGAGCCTCCGCAGTCTTGACTGCGGATGACAGGTAGGTGTGGCCTCTGTGAGTAAAATTCCACACAATTTCCCTCTTGCTCCTGATCTGTTTTTAGTAAAACTCCCCTGGAAAACTTTGCACCTCCTTCACATATCCAACACGTGGGTATCTTTACATTTTCCTACCGATTTCCCACACTTTAGCTTCAGTGGATCTGACAAGCTATTACATAAAAGGGATTAGAGCCCCCCCGACCCAGAGTGGAAGAAATCCTTGACCTTGACCCCTGCATTTTTGCACCACCTCAAAACTGCTGACTTTATCTCAACCACCTGACTTTTGGGGTGTCCTTTCTTCCGTTCCAATGTGGTTCGTCCGTAGGTCGTGGGCCCAGTTCTTTAGAGGGGACATAGGCTAATCGTCTTAGGCACGCAAATTAGGAACCAAAATAAAGTCCCATGTTACAGAATAGCTTCAACTTGGAAAATTCAAGAGTTCATTGACTGAGCATGTCTGCAATGTTCACCATCCAGGAATGTACAGAACAGCTGCCCACCAGTTCTCATCAATTGAGAATGTAGGACCACTCTCGGAGTGCAGGAGAACGTCCCATGTCCTATCTCAGGAATAGCAATTCACGTGTAAAGTATATCAGAAAACAGCAGATTTATAATGACGCTGAAGCAGGGTGACTTAAGGAATGTTGCTGGTCCTGGGATTGAAGGTGAGATCCTTTTGGTGGGCAGGTGGAACTGGTCAACGCAGTCACTGGGAAAGTCTCATGTGCCCTGGGAAGACAGGCTCCTGCCATAGAACACCTAGGAGATTTCTCAACTGTCACATACCTTTCAGGAACCCTTAACACAGGTGTCCGTCCATTCCTGGGGTTGGCCTAAGCCCCACGTGCACCCTTGGAATGAGCTTGGAGCCCAACCCCTTTACCCTAGCTGCTAGCTTCTTACAGGCCTTTCTTGCTGTTCCCTCTGTCTGGAACATCCCTTCCCCACCCCACAAAGCTCTCTGCATGTCTGGGTCCCTCCAGCTGGTCAGGCCTCAACTCAAACATCTCCCCGCAGAGAGGCCTCCCTGACACCCACACTGAGGTGGCCCGCCCACCCCAAGGGTTCTCTGCCCCACCGTCCTCTCCTGTTTCCTTCCTATCTCTGATGCTGTCTGATGTGGTTGCTTACTGTCTGCTGTTCCATGTCACCCTGCATGAGTGTGAGCAGCCTGCAAGCACGGCCTGTCTGTCTTGTGCTCAGCTGTGTTCCCAGAGCCTCAGATGGTTCCTGACCTGTTGTTGTCAGCCAGGAGACAGAAGGAATGTGAAAAGCATGTCCAGGTGTGTGATGGCCTAACAATGCCCATAGGAGTCAGAGTTGAGGGGGAGAGAAGATAGCCGGACCCTGGGGGTATCTCCTGAGTGGGCAAGGACTGTGGGGGACGGGGTGGGACAGGCAGCTGGGCTTGGGTGTCAAAGGGATGACTGTTATGGGTCCAAATAGGGCTACATGTGCCAGAGCCACCTCCAGCCTCACCCCAGGGAAGAAAGTACTGAAGTGTACATTAACTAGGGCCCAAAGCCTGCATGGAAACCCTTTGAAAAGAGCTTACTGCCAGGGAGCGTCGGCGAAGGAGACTTCTGCGAACAAAGACACCAGATGCTACCGGGCTGCATGAAACAGGCTATGTTTCCCTGTGTGATGCCTGGAACCCTGGACATCGTCTTAAGAACAAAGCTAGTACACTAAGTTTGGCAGAGAAAAAAGAGGGGAAAAGACTGGATACCTGAGGTATAACTGAGGAAATGAATGACCTAACCCGGAAACTGCCCTCCCTCTGGACTTTCTGTTTAAGTGAGTTAATAAAGGTCGATTTGGCCAGTTTCAGCTGGGCTTTTCATTGTTTTCAGCTGAGAGCTTCCTAAATGACATAGCCATACAGAAAGGCGCAGAGCCGAAAATCAGGCCAAATCAAACTCTACGGCAGCCAATGGAGACCAAGAGTAAGAGGGGCCCAGGGGACAACTGAGAGGTTGTTTGGATCAGATCACTGGATTTCTGAACAGTTTTCAACTAATGAAAGGTAGTTTTTAAGCTTATGATATATTACCTTGTTTTCCTTCTTTTTCCTATTCATCAGAACCCCTTTCTGAAAATGAAGAAGAATATCATCCAGATAGTTAATTGTCTGCTTCTGGTTTAAAATACTAAAATTGGAGAGAAAATCCTGATTTGAAGTTTGAAAAGTTACCAAAGTTAATAACTAAAATAAGGAATCTGGTTATCTTGGACTTAGTTAAATATCTATTAATCTACTCACCTAGCCAATAACCTCGGTGACTAATGAGTCTAACCAGTTTTTCAACAGAATTTGTGTCTTCAGTCCAATAATTTTCCATTTGGGAATCCCAAGTTAAACATTAGAAAGGCCCTTTCCTATTTGGTCATTATAAAATAATCAAATCTCCAGTGAAAAGCAGTTGCCAGGAAGACAAGTGTGCTTCTTGGAAAGTGGTGGTACCGTATCCCTGTGGGCAGTGAGGGGAGGTGGTTGCACCTTTCTGCTTGAGATGGCTAGAAATTTCCAGGACAGTGCTAAGGCCCTGCCTGAGGGCAACAGGGTGATGGCGTTTATCCGGCTCTCTCAACCTCTGGGAAGATAAAAGGCAAGGCTGAAGCTAGTCTTTCTTTTCTTCCCAATGAAGGTAATTGCCTTAAGCTAACACACAGCAGAAGACGGTGTCGCACAAAAAGAATAACAAAATTATAAAAGGTATAATTTGGAGGCTTTGTCAAGAGCTATGATGATAACACCCTAATAGTTATAAGTGCTCTGAAGCAGAATGCGTGGTGCCCAGGTGCCTGAAGGAGGAACAGTGCCTGTGTTAGTGTTCAGGCTCTGGAAAGGAAAAGGCTTTTTCATCTGCAATTACTGGCATGCTGTTCTTTACTTGAGAACACGCCTGATGGCTCTTTTTTCAGACATGCTTTTCCCTGGTGGTTTTACATGTACAATTCACATGGGTAAAATGCGCTTTTTTGCACTTTGCTGGGTGTTGAATTTGCTGCCTGGTGGAAAGGTTTAGATCCTTACCTTACAGTGGCTTTCCCTAACACTCCGTTTGTGAAGCTGCAAAGCTAGGGACACACTTATCTAGACAATTGTAAAGCCACCAAGTTTGCATTTTCTGTCCTGCTTCCCTAGCCTGCACCCTCATGTGTATCCCACTTACCATTTTTCCCTTTGAAGCCCTGTGAGAGTGTCCTTGCTTCCCTGGAGAGTAAGCTCCTTCCAGAACAGGAACTGCTAATACTTTCTCTTCTGTTACTTGGGCTGCAACAGATCTCCCGCCTACCTTCGTGGTTCCATTGTCACCCACCACCCCACACCCCAGTCCTTTCCCGCCTTGAACCAAGACCAGTGTGGACTGGCTCTCCTGGGCCCTCTGAGAAGGTCTCAGTCCCTGAGCTACAGTTCCGGTGGTTCTCGGCTTGTTTCCTCAAAGATCAGGTCAAATCTACTGAGGAGAGCTCTTAGGAGGATGAAGTTAGAGTTACCTCCCCAGAACACCCCACCCCAGATCTGAGCAGGAAACTCTTTCTGATCCCTTACACCTTCAGGGCTCAACTGGGCTAGACCATGAATGCAGAAAGGTGACCAGATGGAGACTGATAGAAGGGCCTGCAGGAAGCGCTGGTCTAACCTTACTACTTTCTGTGGCTCCTGAAGCTATGCTTCTTATGAGAAGAAAGGTCTTCCCTTTATCTTCTCTCCACTTCTTCTGCCTGACAGCCAAGCCTGGCTTTCTGCCCCCTACCCCCTTGGACTTCTTTCTCTCAGGGTCGTCATCCTCCCAAGGTTGCCTCCAGAGAGGAGCAGCTCAGAAGAGGGAAATCAAAAGGCAAACTTGTGGAAAGGTGGTGAGCCACAAAGGGGGCCTGAGAAACCTTTGGCTGAGAAATGCATTTTCCTCCTAGCGCCTCATTTCATTCCCTTAATCCACATGCACATTTTGAGTTAAATAGATGTCAACACAATCCTCAGTACCTCCTTTTTCTGAGCAATACTTGTAACCCAGACTGACTATAAGTCTGTGAAGGAGTTCAGTTGAATACAATGATCCACATCTTTTTTCTTACTTTGTATGCCCTCCCATCCATAAGCACTTTCAGGACAAAAGTGAAGGCTAGGACAACCTCTCACCTGTGCCAGGCAAAGGATATATAATATTTTTCATTACCTTTACATTTGAAACTCTCCTGCGTCTCCATAAATCTGGTCAAACTCTAGAGGTCAACAAGGCAAGAAAGACACAACTGGAAGGAGCTGGCCTCTGTGCCTTAAATCAGACCCCAGGAGGCCCTGAGTCAGAAGTGAGCCGTCACGAGCTGCAGTTCTCCACTTCCTCACTAGAGGGAGTCTTAATACATTTGTTCTTCCCAAATTACCTGCATTTACCTCACGTTTACTCTGCCCAGCCACTCCTTCCATGTTGCTTGACTCCCTCACAACAAATGACTGAACAACCCTACCTTTTGTGTGCTTAGTGTTCAGAGTACTTTACATGTTGTCTCAGGGAGACTTGAGGCTGGTGCCATCTTTCCCCTCGTTCAGTGAGGGTTGGGGGTGCTGTGGCCCAGGGAAGATAAGCAACTCCCAAAAGGAAGTGATGTAATAAGTTATGCATAAGGCACATGGGAACATGGATGAAAGGACAATAAAATGAAAAGTCCTCACTAATGTTTTTTGAGCTCTCTGTATCAAATCCTGTGCCAAATGCTGCAGAGACTTTAATCTCTCTCCTACTAGTCCGGAGGTCACATCAGAAGTATGGGCAGGTTCTACAACAAGGGGAGTGAACACATTTTAAAGGTCCTGTAGACCACCTCCTCTATTGTCTCTCGTTCTGACCACTAATGTGTCACGTGTATTCTGAACAGACTCAGCTTTCCCATGGCCTTCTCTAAAGCGCACTCACCTGAGTCTTAACGGCGGTCATGTCTGAGACAACCATGGTGTCCCTTTCGCTTCCCCCCAGAGCCTCTAGCCAGGAATTATTATTAGTCCCAGTTTAGAGATGAGGAAACTGAAGCTCAAATAAGCTAAGTAACTGTACAAGTTCATTTGGCTTATACAGGAAGAATTCAGGGACCAGGGGAGGAACGTTTATAAACCCAGTGTCCAGCTCCAGAGCAAACAAGGGAAGTTAGGGCATCGCAGGCAAAGGAAACAGCCCGGACAGAAGTGTGAAGAGGCGTGTTCGATCACAGTCCCAGGTGGTGTGCGCAGTGGGCGTGCAGGGCAGCTGAAAGGAGTGGAAGGACATGACCTTGCACTTGACTGGTGAAGGAGCTTGTATGCCATGCTGACAGGGGGCGCTATCCTGTGACCAAAGGTTTGTAGGTGGAGATTTGCTGTGATCAGATCTACTTATTGCTAAGAACTTTGACCAGAATATTTCAAATAATGTACTTCTTTTATTGATTTAGTCAATAAAACCCTTGAGGCAGGGTTCCAGTCCTCCATCCCCATTGTACTAATAAGGAAACCAAGGCAGAGAGTTTGAATGATGTGCTTAGGATCATAGATTGTCAGTGACAGGGCAAAACTCTGTCCTTCTAACTAACCTCCTGACACCTGGCCCTGAGCTCTGACCCTAACAGTGAGCCAATGTTTGACTCCAAGGAAACTGCCTCCCTGGGCACACTTAGTTTGTGCTAAAAGGCATGAAGGCCTGAGCCGTCTGTCCCCCCACCTTGCCTCACCCAGCGCCTCATGCTGCATGGCCAGGGTGCGTTCCTTCCCACAGTGCTGCAAGGAACTTTCTGCCACCCTCAGTCTTTTTTGTGTTTTTAGGTGCAGATGTATTTACACAGCAAGGAAGACAGTTCAGAGCCCAGCTGACCTTTTTCGTTCTGAATTGCTTATTGTACTTTCCCTGTCCAGGTCACAGGAAAAAATAAGTAACCTTCAGAAGACTGGCTTTCAACAGTTTAAAACCATTTCACTGAAGAAGATACACATCGGTCTGGTGCTTGAACTCCTCGGTGATACCCTGTAACACTGTATCTCCGGGTAAATCCTTTGAAGAATTCTGAGAACCTGCTCACAGGAAGGGTGGCTCTGGGGCCTCTGGCTGTTCTCTCTGGGTAACTTGGACCCAGAGTTTTGAAGTGTGGGTGGGGAATCAAAAAGGTGGTTGGGGGAGGGGTAGGCAGGGAGGATTGGCAATCAAGGGACAGAAGAACCAGCCATGCAAAACCTTGGTCAGCCAAAAATATCATTTCTGGGGACAGTGAGCCCCTCCTTCATTCATGGTTCCATCACCTGCCCCCAGCAGAGCGAATAAATATATTTTGATGATGCTGATTATGGCTCTACATCACTAGGCAAGGAAGAAAGGAGTGGGGAAAGGCAGCATTTAGGGAGAAAGTGGACCTCTAGAAATGCTAGTGATGTAGGAGCTAGGATTCAGCATACAGGAAAGGACAGCATAACAGCCATGTGAGCCCCCCGTGAAAGCCAGGACTCTGGAGGCAGCAGGCCTCGGGTGGAGTCCTGGTCCCACCCCTCCTGACTGCGTGACTTTGAGCAAGTTATAGAACCTTCTTGCGCCCACTTATCCTCTGTAAAATGAGGATCATAGCAACATCTACATCACAGTGTACCTGTGAGAACTGAGATAAACCATGCAGAAGCCTTTAGTGCCAGTACCTGCCACCTACCAAATGCCTAAGAAATGTGTTTTATTATTAATTAAAAATTCTAGATTATCCTCTGTCATTTCAAAAGGTCTGTCACCTCAGTGAGCTTTCTCTCATAGTTTTTCTTTATTATCCCCAGCAATGGCATTCGCAAGGAATATATTTATAATTTTTCACTCGCCACCATCTCCGTACTCAGGCAACCAGTCCCTTATAGACAGAGCAGACTTCCCAGCCTGTTGTGTTGGCATAAGGGTTGCATCACTGCCTCTTTCTTTCTTCGTTGTATAACTAAGTTATGTTTTGTTTCTTATTTTCTGGGAAATGTTTGCCTTAGACCTCTCCTCCCCAGAGCCAGCAGCAGGCACCACCATTTCCATCTCACTAAGCACATAATGGGGCATCCTGGGGAGATAATGGATTCTGGGGAGCAAGGGGCCACTTACAGAAGAGCCAGCCCAGAGGCTCTGGGTGAAGGATGGCAGTGCAAACACCTCACTAATGCAGTCCACCCATTACAGTTCTCCCACTATTACCTTCAATTAAGCTCTGCTCTTTGAAACCCTCAGCCCCCCAGGGTCAGCAGCTCTCATCTGCACAGCAGTCAGCAGCCAGATTCTGGCACTTCCCAGAAATCTCAAAGTTTGGGCCAGATAATTTTTTAGAAACCTCTTTAACATGGTTTTTTACCTTAAATGTTTTCAGCTTTGACAAAAGCCACTTGAGCATGGATCCTGAAGCAGTGATGCACTGGAGAAAAAAATGAGGTCACTAGCTTTGTCTGTTTTCTGTCCCTGATCCTGAGGCTAAGGAAATCAGAGTTGAAGTGTACCAGTAAACGGATTTATTTTGCAGGGGATTTAGTAGCTTTGGGTAGATTTTAGAATTATATTTGTCATGACATTTTAACTCATTTTGTCTCCTTAAAACTCTGAAAACTCAGGCTGTGTCAATCGCTCTTTTACCAGCCAAACTGGGGAAGAGGCCAAATGGGGGTAGGGCCAGAACAGACAGGATAACTGCCCTGTGATGCCCAGGCATTCTCCCTCTAGAGCACTTGTCTGCTGAAATCTTGGACCATCTTTCATTTCTAACACTTTGTTCTACTTCCCCACACTCCCACCTGTACCCCGCAAATGAAATGAAGTCTGGAGTCCTTACTCTACTTAAAAGTAACTGCTCCTGTAATATGGGCATCTTGCCACCAGATGGCATCAAAGGTCACAGTTCTTCTGGGATACTTTGTGCCAGATAGCTTGCTGGGCATTAAGAATCCAGTGGTGAGCAAATAAAGAGTCCCCGCAAAGGTCCAACTCTAGCAGGAAGATAAGACACTAAAAAAATGTTATAGTTAAATTGCAATAGTGGGAGGAAGCATCCACAGAGTAGTGCTGGGAATGAGACAGCAAAGCTTCCCACATGTTCTATGGGCTTGTCCACATTCTCCAGCCACCTTACCATTAGGTGGGGCTTTGTGACCAGTTCAGGGCAATGGAATGTAAGTGGGAGTCACATGTGACACTGTAGAGCCAAAGCAGAGGAGAGTGAGTATAATTTCTCCATGCTGCTTTCTTCCTTTGCTGAAATAGCTGGTGACATGACAGATAATAGAGACTCTCTTAGCCTGAATCCCTGAGTGTCTGTGTGGAGGAGAGCATCACTAATCCCCATGCTGCTTGACCCCAATCTTCCACTGCTCATTTGGGATAGATAGCATAGACCTCTACTGAAGCAAGCCACAGAGATTTAGGGATTAATTTGTTTTGCAGCATACCCCAGCAAGTGTGTTAGTCTGACTAAGGACTAACTTTCTAGTTGCAGAAATGGAACTAAGAGTGATGTCTTTTACCTCTGAGTGGGCCTTCCACAAAAAGCACAGGCTGGTGAGGATGGAGAAAGTAAAAGCAAACTGCATTGCCACCTCCAATTCTCCTGAAACTAGTGGGAAAAAAGAGGCTAGATAAGATTATCATTCCTTTCCATTTAGCAGGATACTGGGCACATGATAACAGACCAGAAGGGTATGATTTTTCTAGCAGGCCCAGATTCAGACCAAGGAATGTCAGAAGTCTAGGCAGCTGGTCTCAGCAGGAGTAGCTGTGGTCTCAGGCTGGCCACAGAGATGGCCCAGAGGTCTCTCTGTTTTTAGCAGCCACAAACAATGCAAGAGAGTAGTCAGGTATATAGTGTTTGGGCTCGCCAGGCACCAGTGACCCACCAGTTGGCTTTCATGTCAGTAATATATTTTTTGGAACTTCTCATTTTGATATAATTTCACATTTACAAGGGAAAAAATGGAGTAATAGTAGAAAGAACACCCATTTATCCTTCACTTAGATTCACTAGTCCACTTAAAAAAGGTTTCTAAAACCCAGTTGATCACTTTAACATCAGACATAGCTTTAATGCCTAACTAAAATGTCAATACGTGAAATTTCATAAGCCAGTTTTATATTTAAGATGTACAAAATATATGGAGTATCCTTAATATAAAAAGAATTATTTCAAATACACGAAGAAAAAGTAACACCCCTTGGAAAAAAATAGGCAAAAGCGTAAATAAAAGTGGATAAAAGTCCAGCTGACAAAAGAAGTAGAATTGACAAGGCTATGAAAAAATTCAGCCTTTTTAGTAACTAAATAAAATACACATTGAAACCTCATTTTTCCACCTAGCAAACTGACAAAGCTTGATGTGGATGATAGTACTTGGAGATGATAAGAGGAAATGGGCACTCTCATGCAACAGTGCTGGTTCTGGAAATTGGTACAACATTCTGACTGGCTTATCTGGCAACCCCAGATATCAACAGATATCAAAAGGTTTTAAAATGCACTTGCCTTTTAATATGGCAATTTTAATTCTAGGAATTGATCTGAAGAAAATAGGCAAATAAGTATCATTGACCATCCACCAAGTGAAAGGGTATTCATCACATTATTTTCTTGAGAAAAATGTCAAAACGTAGGTGTTTTGGTTAAATAAATAATGCTGTTTCATGCAAAGTACTAACACCACCTACTTAGCACTTACTGAATGCCAGGCTCTGTTCATAACATTTTGCATATATTAACTCATGTAATCCTCCCAATAGATAGGTACTACAATTATCATCAGCATCTCACAGATTATGAAAGTGAAGTACAACAGCTCACTACCTCATCTGAGGCCGTATAGCTAGGGACTGTGCAGCTCACACTGACTGCACCCTGGCAGTCTGCCCACAGAAGCTGCCCTCTGAGCCACACACCATCCAACCTCTCTTGTGCCGTGTAAGGCTCTCTACAGCCATTCAAGTTGCAAAATAGATTTATAGTCACTGTCATGGAAAAATGTTAATAAGATGTGAATGAGAAAAGTAGACTATGAAACATTACAGTGTGAAAGTATTTTTAAAAAGGAATTATGTATACATTTATATAACATATTTTATAATGTATAAAACATATTCCTCAAACAAAATATTAACCATGTTGCAATTTTTGCTTCATTTTGGCTTCCCTTTATTTCCTAAGTTTTCTATGATAATCATGTAATTCTTGTCATATAAAACTTTAAGGGACTTCTCCCATTACCAACCCTGCTTTCTCCTCTTCCCTGCCATGGCTGTTGGTCCCAGGGACCCTCCCGAGTAAGCATCCTACACACTGAACTCCTCCTCAGAGCTGGTTTCCCAGAGAACCCAAACTGTGAAGGCTGGCCCAAGAGTGATCTGAGAAATTAGGCAACAGAATGATGTTTAGGGGCTGGGGACTCAGCCTCCAGCTGACAATGGGGACCCCATTACTGGAGGCAGATGAAACACAGAGAGCCCTGATCCAATTATTGAAACTTTCTCCGTGATCAGTCAAGACAGTGCATAGGTAGAAGGTGACACAGGAGCCGGTGCTGTGTATTTGGTGTTGGAAAAGGACCAGAGAAAGAGGAGACTTAAGGATGATAAGAGGGTGCCTATTGCTACACTCTTGAAGTTCTATGAAAAGAATATAGTTTGACAAAAGGCTGAGAGCAATTAACAGGCAATTGAAAGTCAAGTTCAAAGCCAGAGGCTCTCCATGGAGGCAGATGGAGAGCCTCTGTGCCCCTGCAGAGGAAGGACAGGGGGAGCGTAGGGGGCTCCATCCCAGACCCAGGCCATCACAGTAAGTGTCACCCAAACTCCAGTGAAGGTTAAAATTTCCAATCAGGGCAGATTTGTTATGCCAAAGTCAGGAACTTTGTTATGGGGAAATGAGTCCTGACCCATGGGGTGGAATGTCTGGGTTGATTTTCCACAAACTCTTAAATTTCCAGATTCTTCTAAACCCTTTGAGCCTGAAGAGATGATTCACCTGTCTGTCTAAGAACTAGGACCACTCCTTGCTTAAAGACAATGCAGAGGCTGGCCTGTAACTAGGATTAGGTGGCAGCTTAACCTAGTGTAGACATTCTGGGTCTGGTAAAGGAGAAGAGGGAACATACTCCTGAGGGGGCTGGAAGACCTCCCTAGCAGGTACACTCGTGAGCCTGGATTCCGAGTGTACTTGATCAGGGAGGCCTGAATATAATACTGAATAAGGGCAAATGTATTGATTTGGCAGTACTCTTGAAACACAGATTTTTAGCATCCTGGCAAGACCCCCAAGAAATGGTACATACTCACTACTAGGCTGCTTCCTAGATGCATGGAAAAAGCAATGGTTTTTGGTAAGTGAGGGTAAAATGGCAGCATTACCATAGATGCCAGAGGAAGGGATGGAAAGACTCAGAGAAGTGGATGTGCTGGAGCGTGTATACTATGTTAGGCCAGAACACCCACCAAAGGATTCTATTCCCAGGAAAGTATATGGGTGGTAATCACATGCTGACATCTCAGTGGTGACTCTCCATAGACCAGGCTTCATGTGGCAGTAAGAATGACAAGCTGCTGATATCAGGTATCATCAGAAAAATGCATGTTAAATTAACAATGAGACATCATTTCATACTCACTAAAATGGCTATTACCAAAAAGGCTGGCATTACCTAATGTTGGCCAAAATGTACAGCCTTTGATTTGAGGATCAAAACTCAGCCCCATAATCTTCAGGTGGTAGACCTGGTGTCCAATCACATGATCAGAGGCCATCCTGACCTTCTCCAGACCCAAAGAAGTTCGCAAAGGGTTTGGGCTTCTGGGGGGACTTTCATCCATGGCTTTTAAAAAAAATTTGTTTATTTAAAAAATCTTTAATCCCACCATGAAGATATATAACCTCTGAAAACATTTTGGTGGTAACCTTCTGGACTTTTATCCAGGCTGTTTAGTAACTTACTTTTTTTTTAGACTTAATTTTAGATTTACAGAATAATCAAGAACATGGTGCAGACAGTGCCCATATGCCCCTCACCTAGTTTCTCCTATTATGAACATCTTACATAGACATGCATTGTTATAATGAATGAACCAGTATTTATATATTATTATTAATTAAAGGCCATGTCTCCTTAGTTTTTCCCTAATGTCCTTTTTCTGTTCCAGGATCCCACTCAAGATAACATGTTTCATTTAGCTTTGACAGTTTTGAGGAGTACTGGGCAGGTGTATCATAGGGAGCCTCTATATTGGAATTTGTCTGATGTTTTCCTCATGGTAAAACTGGGGTAATGGGACTTCTTTGGCTTTTTTTTTAATCCTGTTCTGGATAACTTTGAAATGGTCTCTATTGCTGATAAGAAAGAGCTCTTCCTGATCTCTGGAAAACCTCAGTTTCTTGCTACTTTAGCAGGTTGAGCTAATGTTCGATTCTGAATAGAGTCACAAAAAACTGAAAAAGAAGTCTTGAAATATTTGCTTTTGTAAAGGACGTACTCTTTGCACTGCAGAACCTATAAAGATGCCTGGCAGTTATCATTAGATTGTATTTAATTAGCATTGCATTGAGAGGTGCCTCTTCCTTCACTGCAAGGGTACATAAGTCTTACTTCAGCTAAATAAAGGTATTTTTCTAATTACTTTATAATCCTTGTATTTTAATAAAACACCAAAGAACAATTCATTTTTGTGAAGGTTATTGGCATTAAAATATTACTTGTGCTTGAGATTTTGGAATTTTTTTTTCCTTTCAACACACAAAAGTAGAATCACATGAGGGAGAAGACAAATGTGTGCATACTTAATTGACTAACAATAGAAAAGCTGGCAGCTGCTCTTGATATAAATTTGTGGCACATTTGTTGTCTTATAAATACCTCATGCTGAACAAATGAATAGCAAATTTGAGGAAAAAAAGGTTTGCTGTATGAATAATATCTGAGTTTTGTTTATATTGAGATATAACTTACATTCAGTAAAATACAGATCAGTGACCAATTTGAGGAGTTTTGACAATTGTACACCCATTATCCACTACCCCAAATAAAACAGGGAACATTTCTATTACTCCAGAAAGTTCCTTTGCACCCCTTTCCAGTGAATTTTCCCTTTCCCCTTCCCAGAGGAACCATTTTCAGGTTTTCATCACCGATTTATTTTGTTTATTCTTAAACTTCATTTAAATGGAATCATGCTGTTTGTAATCTGTCTGGTTTCTTTCACTTAACATAGTATTTTGAGATTAACTAGCTGTAAAAGCAGATCAATGCCCAGCTCAAGAGAGAGCATAGCCCCACCAGCCTCAGTGCTAGGGAGGCACTTCGGTAATATTTATTCCTGCAGGACCACTCTTTTAGGGGGACACTGACTGAGGAGCAGCCGAGAGAATTCAGACTTATACAACAGACTTTTATGAGAAAGAATAGAGAAGAAAAAAAGAGAGAGAGGCAAGAAAATGGTCGCACATTAGAAGGGCTTTCATCTGAAAGAGGAAATAGATTTTGTGTATGTAGTTCCAGAATTAGAATCTGTGGGTGGAAATTACTGGGAGGCAGTTTTCAGCTCTATATAAAGAGAAACATCTTTCAACAACAGGTCATTGGGGTGCCTTGAAAAGTTGTTGAGTTTCTCATCACAGACACTGTTTGAAAAGAGGCTAATAGCCATTTATCATGGATGCTGTACAAGGAAATCCCCCATGAGGTGGGAGAGGGCATCTTCCTAGGACTTGCGATTTTTGACTTACACAAAGCTAGGTTTTACCTCTACTTTATTCAAACTGGTCCATGTCCACTTCTCATGGCAGCAGTCATATGGTGCCCACTCTAAGTATCTCCAAACCAGCTGCTGCTTTGAAAACTAAGCCTGAGTATTGGGGACCTCAGATGGATTTGTGTTCTCTTTTTCAAGGCATTCTCTACGAGAAAGGGTCCCTCCCTGCCTTGCTCCCCAGGGACCTTGCTGGACAGCCCCAGGCAACAGAGGTCTTCATCCCTAACAAACACCAATGTGGCATCCACAAGGGCAAATGCTCTTGAAGGGTTTGCCTTATCCTCTTTCAAGCAAGCTCCAGCTTGCAACTAAAATCAGAGCTCTGCAAATCTTCTGTGCGGTGCCCTTAGTGAGCTGTATACATACAGAAGAGGAAGTAGTAAGAAGAAAGGAAATGTTTATAAGAGAAGGTGACTGTCCTTCAGGTAGCTGAAAGGTCTCCTTAATCTGGCTGCAATATGTGCACACAGCCTTCCTCCCCCATCTCCCAGCCCACTGCTGGTGAGCCGAGGTCTGCCCTAGATATCTGGATACAGGCTCCACCCCAAGCAACTGTCCTCAGAAGAAATAAGTTGCTGTCCCAGCAGGCCCCCAGCTGGCCTTTTATCTCTTACAAATCTGTTTTAACAGGCATCTTCACGGTCCTCAGTCTGTCTTTCCCCTCCCTACCTTTGCACTGTCGCTCTCACAGCTACTTTCAAGCTCTAATCCATCAAAAAATAATTTCAACCATCTATACCATACCTGGAACTGCCCTCCTTTTTTTCAAAACACTGTCTCTGAGAAGCCTGCAGGGAAGCTCACCTGCTTGCTTCATTCTCTGACCCCACCTTTCACAGTTTGTAAACAGCCAGTGCGACCTCATTTATATATTGCCTTTTAAGTACTGCAAAGTCATTTGCAGAGATATCCATGATGTTTCTTAATACTGACTCAACAAAACCTCATTTATTTTTCAATCCACAGACATTTGATGATGTGATCTTTAGAGGAAAGCAAAAAGGCCTCCCACATTGCAGCCTCAAGCTGTTCGCTGAGAAAATGCACTTCCAGTGCCTCCTTCCAAGGAGGCTTGGTTGAAGGTGGCTCTTGGCCAAGAGAGGTCTGATGCTTGTAGTGGCTCCTTTCTCCCACAACATTTGCGTGAGGCTCTGCCCCAGCCAGACCCGTTCAGGAGAACTAAAGGGCTAAGGAAGTGTTCAGATGGGCATGCAAAACAGGCAAAGCAACCTGGGCTTTTCAGAGCCAATTCTGCTTTCAGAGACCACCTAGCTGGCCCAGTCCAGCATTCAGAAAGGAGAACGGGCTTTGGTCAGGCCTCCCCCTGTTAGTGAGGGGCAGAGCTAGGTCAGGAACCCCCATTTCCCAATTTGTGCATAACTGACTTTCTGTAAAAAGCTGAACATGAGTAAAGAAAGGTTATTCTATCAGCTCAGCGGGAACCTAGGTAACACACAAAGAACTGAAACTGACTACACTGTTTGAATTTTGAATCCAATTTTCTCATCTGTGAAATGGAATATTAATGCCTCACTCGTGACTTTGGTGAGGAATGAAAAGGGCATGATGCATGTAGATGTCCTGTCCCTTACTGACATTCACTGCAGGAAGATTTCTGTCTTGCTGTAATTTAACCAGCCTCAGGCATTTGTGGCAGGTTTAATGTCACCCCAAAAGATACGAAAAATTGTCTCCAGTATTTGAGATACGAAGCTTAACTAACTCTATGTGCCACATTAAAATTGTATTCTTGAAAGCAAATGTATTTTAAGTTATTTTTCTAGATTGGGCTAGAGTAAAAAAAAAAGTAGGTAGATTTGTTTAATGTGTTTTGTGGCTTTGGAAACATCTGGGGCTTGTTTTTCACCTTTGAAGGTGATATTGCCTTGTAATTTTCTATCTCATAGGGCACCACATACATTAGCATGTTGGCAAGAGGTAACACATGTGAGAAAACAATCCTGATTGAACTGAACCTGGACGGAAACGTCTCCTCTTTGAGAATCCCTTACTTTAATTTGCACGTACATTTACAGAGCATAAAGGCCCTGCCAGCATTGTGAGGAGATGGTGGAGAGAGGGGAAATAAAGCTGTGCTTTGTTGGTAGGAGGTGGGAAATAGGGGAGTCAGAGGGATCTGCAGTCACCCTGAAGGTGAGGCGAAGGAACTTGGAGCCTAGGCTGGGCTTGGGGATATTCCCATCTGTCCCCTGGCTGTGTGGTGACTCACTGAGGCAGGAGGTGTGGAGGAGGTGAGGCCATGAGCTAATGACTGAACATGCCATCAGACGAGGCCAAGAGGGTGGGCTTGCTCTCCCCCACAGCCCTTCTGCCATAAGCACACACATTCTCCTGTCCCTAAGTGCTGGCCAGTCCTTGTATAACTTCCCCTTCCAGGCTGCCTCAGTGTTCTTCATAACCTGATTTCACTTCTAAAAAACATGTTGTGGGGGAGCAAACACCCAGAGGATTCTGCCCCAGCTCTGTATCACCATCCCCCCCACTCCAGATGGTTCTGGTTGTGAAAGTTTACATTCTGGGCTTTCAGATATGTTTATATTCTGCCTTGAAAAAGCTCCACATCCCTTCCATCCCTAGTCCTTCAGAAATCCCTGCCCTCTGCTCTGGGGGACCCACTACGTGTGCCCTTTTAAGCACAGGGTAATTGATGTCATCTCATCCCCCTGCACACATGATCACTTTTCAATCCTGACCCTAAGAAGCACGTACCATTATCCTACTTTTAGGGAGTGAAAACAGACTTTAGAGAGACTATTTTCTCAGTACAGAAATAGGATTCTGTCTAAATTGTCTCCATAATGTTGCCCAGTCTATGATAATTTCTCCCTAAACTGAATCTTCAATTAAAAGGAATTTTTATTTTCTATGTTAAGAAAATAAACTGATACCATGGATTCCTTTTTAAAGCAATGCAATGACATTTTTGGCTGCCTATCCAAAATTTTATTACCACATTCTTTCTCCTAATATAAACCCATCTTTGTTTATTATTCCACAAAGCCCAGTCCAGGTCTCTTGGGAAAGTCCATCCCACCTGCAGGACCAGGGTGGACAGACTGGTATCAGAATAATCACATTCCTCTTGTCAGTGATTGACTCAGAAGTGGGCATGAGATCTGGTTCTGGTCAGTAAAACATGAAGGAAGATTTGATGGGGTCTTTGAAAAAGCTTCTTTCTTGCTCTTAAGAAGGAACAACAAATAGTAACTCCCACTGAATGTGAACAGAGAACCAAACAGCCATGAGTACCACTGGGAGCCATCCTGCCATTAGAGGTGGAGCTCAGCATGAAGCCCATACTTTGGATGTCACAGAAGAGGGATGGGAATTATCACACACCACTTGGTGATGTCACTAAGTTTTCGAATCAACCGATCCTGAAGGCCACCCTCCACTATGGACTTCCTGCCTAATAAGCAAATACATCTTCATATGATGTTAACCGACTTTACTGACGTTTTCTCTCCTTCACAGCTGAAAGCATCTTTAACTGATGCTGGGGTCTATCATGCCTCCTGCACCCACATACATATGTGCTCACCACTCACATCATGCATGATGGTCATGAAATGCACAACCTTCCATCGACAACAAAAGGTTTTGGATGTGGCAAGTTTTGTGTGGTACGTTAAAGATGACCACAAATTCTTTGTCATTGGGAGACCATTGAGAGGGGAAGTCAGTGTTTCTTTCTCTTGAGTCTGGGCTGGCTACATGACCTATTTTCACCAACAACATGAAGTAGAGTGACACTGGGTACCTTCCGAGGTTGGACCTTATGACATTTGCAGTTTTCATCATGCCACTTGGAAAACTCTCAGAACCCAGTCACCCTGTAAGACATCCACGCACTCTCTAAACACCATGCTATGAAGAAGCTCAAGCTAGCCAAAATGTCAGAGAAAAACCCTGTGAAGGAGCACTCAGCTGCCAGACATGTGATAAGCCTTCTTAAATGCAGCCAAGTGAACCCCAGCAGATGCCAAATAGAGGAGAAGAACCACCCAGCTGAGCCCTAATCCAATTCATGACTCACAATGAAATGGTTGTTTTAAGCCACGAATGTTTGTGATGGTTTGTTATATAGCAATAGATTCCTGAAACAAGAGAGAAACATAGCAACTCCTTTTTCATAAGCTTCAATAACAGAAACAAAAACTTTCTGCCAAAGCTTTATCTAGAAACTTCATTAGGTAGCATGCTGTATTTCCCAGGTGCCTCAGCTAACTCCTGGTTTTAAGAATGTGGCATGAGTACAGTCAATGTTGCTCTCTCCCATCCCTTCCTGTTCTCCTCCACCATAATCAGATCTTGGGTTCTCATCAGTGTTTTCAAGACTAAAAAAATATGTGGGAGAGTGATATACAGCCAAGGGGAGCCCACTCTCTTGGTCTCACGAGCATTCACCAACTACGTACATCCACATACACGTCCCTTCAGTGAGAGTTCTGATCAGTTCCTAGCCGCTGTGCTTGGCTTGGCAGGACAATTATTCAAGCATTTGCCCCATAAAAAGTCAGTAGAATTTGAATTAGCCAAATTGTTTCTTTTTAAGCTACTAGTTTCTTTTTAAGCTGAGCTGACATTTTGAGCTAAATTTATTTTAACTAGGGATTTATGACAGGAAAGGAATAGTTCTAATTAAATAAGTATTAGCCTCAAACAGTGTGAAAAATGACTCACTGGAAGTTTCCCAGTCCCCTAATAGCTAATTAACAGCTCATAACTAGGTTCCCTTTGTGTCCCAAGGCAAGTGTGAAAAGGAGGCCTTGACTGATTAATGAGATCAGCTCAAAATGGATTAAAAATGAAAATTGGCTTTACAGACTCCAGACCTCCAAATCTACTTGACATGAAAAGAAGGGATTATTTTTTAGGCATCCTGGGCGATCACTGTGGGAACAGAGAGTGCACAGCCAAAGGTATTGATCTTTAACACCCTCCCTGTGACACCTATCGCAGCAGCCTGGACAGAGGACAGCCAGCCAGCCGTGCGGGAAATGGCCTCATCATGTCAGGAGGTCTACCGGACTTGAGAGGGGAAGGCAAATGGCCTTTGTCGAGACTCACTCTTCCTTTGCCGTGTTATATTTCAGATAAACAGTAAGTCAGAAAGACAGCGAAGTGGAAGCCAATAGGTACCAGGTTCTGTCTCTGCAATTCCACATTGAATATGTGAAAAACACTTCTACCTCTGTCAGAGCTGAAGACTGGCTTTTCCTTATGAAAAGAGACTGTGCCCAGCTCTCCTGAGGCACTAGTAAGCCTGAACCCTGCCTCCTCCCACATAACACTTTCTCTGGCACTTACCAGAAAATGTTTTTGAATAGGCCGTCACAGACTCTGGAAAACTGCTGCCATGTATTTTCAGAAGCCTCTCTCCTGTAGATAACTGAATCTCTTTTATGTAGCTGATAGTTGTGGTCACTCTGGCTAAGCCCTAGGCAGGCCCCTGCTTTTACCACCCCCAGAAATTTAAAATTGCACAAACAATTTATTTGCCCAGTAGAATTCTATTCAGGGCAAGGGAACTGCTTTCAGTGGAGGTGGGGAAGTGGTGGGGAGGGGCTTCCATGAAATCTGAATTCAAAGCAGCCAGCCCACTCCTACCCTCATCTGAGCTGAGAACATGTCCTAAGGATGAGCCAGGTAAGGTCACAGTTAGAGGGGTGCTGATTTGGGGTCACCACAGAGCAGTCGTGGGCCTTCCTCACAGGCTGACCTGCAAACAGCAGATTCAACATAGAGGGTGGAGAAGGAACTTCCTTTCTGAGTTTATAAGAAACATGCATGATCTGCCATAGTCATAGGGGGGCCTTCTGTTAGCCAAATAGGTTGCCACTGTTTGTTCAAGAGCTTAGGACTGTTTTGAGCTTAAACTTCACTTGATGACTTAAAAATGTTGTTGGAGACTCAGTAGTGCTTTCAGTTCTTCAGAACAGACCTTATCAAAAAGTGAGTAAGAACTAATGAAAGAGATTAGAAGATAGGGAAGCCAATTTTACCAGCCTGAGTGTGTTATGCCAACCCTAAAGCCCAGAAGAACGTTCCTCACCATCCGATATCTTTAGTGCCATCCCTGCCATCCTGCCATGGCAAGGCCAGAACCACAGTAAGCTTATGCAATCATTTCCCTCTCCTCCAAGATCTCCTCTAATCCGTGCTTCTAGCTTTCTTCCACCCAGATCAAAAAATAGATCAGAAGTCAAGGGCCATCAGACCTTGTTTTGGACAACACAAAAAATAAATCTGCATCCAAACAGTATGTACGGAGAACACCTGGCCTTTAGCTAAGCCTTGCAAGGCTTAATGCCAACCTGTTTGGTTTACTGCCAAGAGAGGTGTTAACTCTCAAGGGATGGTGGAGACACACTAGATAGCAGTTCATTAACACTCCCTGGAGGTGAACAGAAGTGCTCTCCTTAGCTGGGAAGAACCGAATTTTCTCCCCAAACTGTGATTAGGACTGACACGTCAAAGTCATCAACAGTAAATTGGGGGATGTGAACGTGTCTCTTTAGTTATTTTAATCAGCGGCATGTACAGAGCACACTTTCAGGCCAAAAGCTGTCTGTATAAGCTTCCATAGGAAGATGAGAAATAACTGTGTCTGCCCTCAATTAGTTGATCAGGTTAGGAAGGAAGTTAGGACCAGCGCAGATTGCAATGTAAAGGACTACAAGCCAGCCAGTAAACTTAGTGTGGTGTGTGTGCGTGTGTGTGCATGTGTGCATGTGTGTGTGTGTGTGTGTGTGTGTGTGGTGGGGGTGGGGAGTAAGAACAATTGAAGGATAACCTTCTTTTAAATGTTAGTTAAGTTCTTCAAAGATGAGGACATTTAAAAATAATGTATTAGAGGAAGTGGTGGACAAGGACAAACAGCAGAGAGGGGTGACCAGTAAATCCTGTGCAGGGATTGGCCAGAAAATTTGATAGAGTGAGAACATTTAAGTCCATGGGTGCCTAGAATAAGAAATTTTTAAAGAATTACAGTATTTGAAGTTATAAAAGTAATGAAGAAAAGAACAAAAACGAATGGCATTAGCATCAAAACTAGGGCATGTGAGGAGATAGTAAGAGTGATCTAATCCTCACCTTTCATAGAAAGAAGATAATAAACATTGTCCACAGTGAAGAAAGGAAGAAACAAAACCATCAGCACATTATTTAGTTATAGAGGTAACCACCAGGACAGCTAAAATTATAAACCGTGAAAAGAAGGGGACCAGGAAAAGGGAGAAATCAAATTTAAAATGTTGTCATTTTGAGTTCTGATGACCTGATGGATGTTTTACCATGTGATGTATTACCTTGATAATTCATGATAGATAGAGGCAGCCCCTGAAACTCCAGATAAGACACGACAGCATGTTCACATCCTCTCTGATGACCCCTTGGTACACCAGACATGGCCGGGGGCAGGCCAGGGATGGGACGTTCTAAATCCAGCACTGTACTTGGTAAGAAAAAGACAAGCCTCAGGTGTTCTGTATGTATTATTCATGCTGAAAAAAATCCCAATACAGGGTGCCTCATGACTAACAGTATGTTTTGAAACCTTCATTTTAACTTCCTATTTAAGGGCTATTGGTTATGGCCAGATAGTAAAATTAGGCACTTTCACTTAGAGAAAAATTAGTATTTCTGGAGGGCTTGGAAGTATTCCCATTCTGAAATCCCTTATCCTGACTATAAAAACAGTAAATCCGAAATGAACCAGAATTTTCCATTTTCTCAAGGTCTACAAAAAACTCATGTTTGGTTCCTAATCATTTTCTTAGCCCCTCCCATATGCCCAGATGACAGAATACTAGTTCATGTCAAGAGTCACCTGGTCAAATTCCCTCACTTTAAGGATGAGCTAACTGGGGCCTCGAGGGCTCTCTGACTGCTAAGGGCATGAGTGAATTGGTAGCCCTCCCTCTTTCAGGAGGGCTTTGGTGCCTACAGTTCTCTTTCACACGTCCTTTCCCCCTGACCCCAGTAAAATCCTAGGATGAAAGTTCCTCAGAGCAGTAAAAAATTACCTTCACCACAAGAAAGAAGTGAGTCATGTACCCTTTCTCTCCCACCCATCACTTCTCATACATTACATCTTAAAGCATCACTTTAATTCTCTGAAGGAAAAACAGCCTTCAAGGGTCTGATATTCTTAATTCAGTCAGTGTGGAAACGGGGAGGTGAAGAGGAGCTCTTCGAGGATAATCGCAAAGAGAACAAAAGCTTTTCCAAATTATGCAATACATTATAATTATGCTGTAAAATTGCTCTTCATTTGGATGTGTCAATGGAGAACATTACAATTTTTAAATAGTTCTCTTCTTGATGGGAATTCATGAACACTCGAGGCATTCATGTGTGTGCATACATATTTAGGCAAACTGTGAGGCTATACGCATTCATCCAGAACTCTGATATCCTTCTCCCCACAATAAAAATAAATCAATAAGAAGAAACAAAAGCAATCCTAAAGAATCTGCTCCAAAACTACTAGAACTAATATCTGAATTCAGAAAAGTTGCAGGATACAAAATTAATACACAGAAATCTGTTGCTTTCCTAAACACTAATGATGAAGCAGCAGAAAGAGAAATCAGGAAAAAAATTCCATTCACAATTGCATCAAAAAGAATAAAATTCCTAGGAATAAACCTAACCAAAGAAGTGAAAGACCTATACCCTGAAAACTACAAGACACTCTTGAGAGAAATTAAAGAGGACACTAATAAATGGAAATTCATCCCATGCTCTTGGGTAGGAAGAATTATTATTGTCAAAATGGCCATCCTGCCTAAAGTAACCTACAGATTTAATGCAATCCCTATCAAAATACCAACAGCATTCTTCAACAAACTGGAACAAATATTCTAAAATTCATTTGGTACTGGCACAAGAACAGACCCATAGACCAATGGAACAAAATAGAGTCCAGATATCAACCCAAGCATATATGGTAAATTAATATACGATAAAGGAGCCACGGATATACAATGGAGAAATAACAGCCTCTTCAACAACTGGTGTTGGCAAAACTGGACAGCTACATGTAAGAGAATGAAACTGGATTATTGTTTAACTCCACACGCAAAAGTAAATTCGAAATGGATCAAAGACCTGAATGGAAGCCATGAAACCATAAAACTCTTACAAGAAAACATAGGCAAAACTCTCTTGCATATAAACATGAGCAACATTTTCATGAACATATCTCCCCAGGCAAGGGAAACAAAAGCAAAAATGAACAAGTGGGACTATATCAAACTAAAAACCTTCTGTATAGTAAAGGACACCATCAGTAGAACAAAAGGGTATCCTACAGTTGGGAGAATATATTCATAAATGACAGATCCTATAAGGAGTTGACATCCAAAATATGTAAATAACTCACACAACTCAACACCCAAAAAGCAAATAACCCATGGGCAGAGTATCTGAACAGACACTTCTCCAAAGAAGAAATTCAGATGGCCAACAGGCACATGAAAAGATGCTCCACATCACTAATCATCAGGGAAATGCAAATTAAAACCACAATGAGATAGCACCTCACACCAGTAAGGATGGCCAGCATCCAAAAAACAAACAACAACAAATGCTGGCAAGGATGTGGAGAAAGAGGAACCCTTCTACACTGCTGGTGGGAATGTAAATTAGTTCAGCCTTTGGGGAAAGCAGTATGGAGGTTCCTCAAAAAATCAAAAATAGAAATACCCTCTGACCCAGGAATTCCACTCCTAGGAATTTACCCTAAGAATACAGGATCCCAGTTTCAAAAAGACATATGCACCCCTATGTTTATTGCAATACTGTTTACAATAGCCAAGGTATGGAAGGAACCTAAGTCTCCATCAATAGATGAATGGATAAAGAAGATGTGGTACATATACACAATAGAATACTATTCAGCCATAAGAAGAAACATCCTACCATTTGCAACAACATGGATGGAGCTGGAGGATATTATGCTCAGTGAAATAAGCCAGGCAGAGAAAGACAAGTACCAAAGGATTTCACCCATCTGTGAAGTATAAGAACAAAGCAAAAACTGAAGGAACAAAACAGCACCACTCACAGAACCCAAGAATGAACTAACAGTTACCAAAGAGAAAGGGACTGGGGAGGGTGGGTGAAAATGGAGGGATAAGGGGATTAAGGGGCATTATGATTAGGACACATAATGTAGGGGGGGGCACAGGGAAGGCAGTATAGCACAGAGAAGACAAGTAGTGACTCTATAGCATCTTACTATGCTGATGTACAGTGACTATAATGGGGTATAAGGTGGGGACTTGATAATGGGGGGAATCTAGTAACCACAATGTTGCTCATGTGATTGTATATCAATGATACCTTAATAATAAATAAATAAATAAATGAAACCAAAAAAAAAAAAAAGAAGAAAGAAAAGCAAAAGAACCATCTGGATGTACATGCAGGCATGGTCCTTACAGTGGAGTGTTGGAGGGAAAAGAACGTAGTTCTACATTTAACACATCTGCAGATGTCCAGGGCTTCCTGAAGCTGTTTGGTTTGAATTTATTTGCCCTAAGCTGTCTGTCTACCTGCAGATGAAGCCAACTGAGGGAGAAGCAGTTGACTATGCTCCAAAAGTGATTGGAAAAGCAGGCCAGAAGCACAGGGATCAGAAAGTGCTGAGTTTTGGTGTTAAGTAGATCTGAGCCAGCACTATGCAAGAAAGCAAAGAATTTTCTTATCTGTAGAATCGAGGAGGTCAATGGTTTCAGCTACTGGCTCTTGCCTTGCACATCATAGGAGACTCATGATTTACAAGGTATTATTTTTAAGGGTTGCTCTGAGTTATAAATTCCTACCTTAAGATCTCCCATTTTTCTCTTCCTTGCCTTGAGATTTAAATTGAATCAACTATTTTTTGTTGTTAATGTTTTTGTTCTTATGTATCAGTGGTTCCCAAACTGGCCTCACATTAGAATCCCCTAGGGAATCTTTTTTAAAACGTATCCTCCTCACCTCCACTAAGGTCAGTTATATCAGAATCTCTAAGTCTGGGCATCAGTATTTAGAAAAGCTCCCTAGATGGTTTCAATGTGCAGCCATGAAAGTGTAACTTTATAGAAAATATAACAAGATTATTCTGTAGAAACTTCAGTTAAATCAGTTTTGCCTCTTTGACTACACAGTCAAAAGTTCTGAATGTGTGAATAGGCCCTGTGTGGGACATGAAGCCAATGGGACCTATTCCAATACCTATAGACGTCAGTGAATGACTCCAGGGTCCATAGCAAATTCCAGAATTTTTTACTTTGAAGTCTAGGGCCATTTTCTGATACGGACAATGCACTCTGGTTTGTCTATGGCAAGTGCTACATTTTACCTCCTTATGTTCTGTAAGACAGTCTTTTGTCAGATCTTTTTCCATTACTGACCACAAGCTCTTCCCATTCACAAATGCCTTGGACTTCTTTTGCAAAATAGACATGCTCTGGCCAGATATACCTAGTAACAGATATAATGCATACTTTCCCAGAGCCTAGGTTTTAGAACTAGACTGGCAGTGTTTTGCTTCAAGAAGAGGGGCTGAGGCTCCCGTGGAATCCAGTGTTGCTTTCAGTAGCATTTCTCTCTCCACCTTGAGTCTGCACTGAGTGTGGGATGGACGCTCTGAAGTCAGATGGGGGCAGAGGGGAAGGAGGACTGCGCTGAGGACTAGGAGCCACAGCATTGGATGGTAACCTGTGGGGGGCATTCTGTGCATGAGTGCATGGCCACCTGGACCTCAAATGCTTGTTCTAGAATCTTTGGAATATAATCTGTGTACATATACATTTCTTCATACACATGGATGTGTGTATTACATATACATTATACATTTAATTTCTTGGAAAAATATATCAGTGCTCTAGGTCACACTCAATAGTAACTAATGCAAACTTAAAATGAAAAATAAATTTTTGGAATGATAGAGTTCCTCTGAGAAGTGGCAGAAAAGATGAGACCCGGGCTCAAAACACAAGCAAGGTGTGCTATCGATAGCTGATGCTGTCACTTCTGGACACTTGCCGTCACTGCTGCTTGTCCAACTGCCACTGGACATTCACCATTACGCTTACTACTGGACTCTCCAACATGTGAATAACCCCAACTGGGCCAATTAGGGGCCTTTGCTGAATGCAAGTAAGAGTTGGAAGCACAGTAAGAACATAGACAATAGATTGCAAATTCTTCAAACAAAAGAAATACTATGTCCATCTCTCCACTAAAAAACTGCCTTGGATAAAATGGTACTCTATAAATACTTGTGAATTTACAAAATGAAAAGAAATTAATTAGCATGGCATGACAAAGCATGAGATGCAGGCAACAAATGCTGAGAAGCAGAATATTATCACAGAATAATTTCTATGGAAGAATTTTACTCTTAATTCCACAGTTAGGAGTTTCAGACAATGGACAGTCATTTTCTTCATCTAGGCCTCAATTTCTCCATGGGAAAATAAACGTAATAACTCCCCTGCCCCTGTCACAGGATTGTCTAAAGACTAGAATAAGGGCTTTGAAAATAGGCATGCCATAGTTTATAAGACAGAACTCTATGGGTTGTATAAATAATTACCTACTAAAAAATATAAATGAGAGATCCTCAAGCAACTTCCCCAGCCACCCAACTTCATAATCTCAACCTAGAAAGACATTGCCTGTCTTTGGTAGTTCTACATGCTGATTGCTTCCTAACTTAGTGATGCAATGGGGATTTCTTGAGGAAGGTTCTTAGCTAGGTTGATATGGGCACCATGAAAGGAGAATAGTGAAGAAGAAGTGGGACAGTTTACAAGAAATCTTCTTCCTCAGGGTATCTGAATAAACGTAATACTTTCATACATGTTACAACCCAGACCTCAACCCAGACATTCAGCCTGATGATTTGATTATCCAGAATTTAGGATAAAATGATTAGGTGTATGTGTGCAATACTGGATTGCTACAAAAGTCAGAAACTGGGGCTCCTTGGGGTCAGGGAATATTTCTTATATACGAGTATTTTTCCTCCCGAGCGCCTTAAATAATTTCTGGCACATGGTAAGCATTTAACAAATGCAGCTGAATTCACTAGTGAATAAAGAATTAATCATGTAGATATATATGGTATGGTATAGTCCCATCTCCTTAGCCCAAACTGCCAATATGCTATGTAAGCGAGCATATGAAAACTGTTCAAGAATGGGCTGATAGATGAAGGATAAATAAGAAAACGAAGATTTAGGCAGCCACATCCCCATGGCTACCCCTACCAGCTTCAGTCCAGTCTAAAATGCCACTTCGAACCACCACTGATACTCCTGTGCATTAACTCACTCTCTAAGCACTGACTTAAAAAGAAACAATTTCTCTGTGCATCCCACCCCTTCCTGGGGAGAAACTTAAGTACTGTCCATTGCCCAGGGTTATGAGAACAGAAAAATGGAGAATATTTGCAGAAAATAGGAAACTTGTTATGATATCCTGCATTTGTCATATACCTTTTGTTTTCTTTAACAGACTTTCTTTTTGAAAGCACATTTAGGTTTGCAGCAAAGTTGAGAAGAAGGTACAGAGATTTCTCATATGCCCCCTCCCTCCACACATGCACAGCCTCTCCCATTATCAGCACTCCTCATCTGAGCAGTACATTTGTTATACTTGATAGACCTACATTGACACATTATTACCCAGAGACCACAGTTCCCATTAGTGTCCAGTCTCGGTGTTGTACATTTTATGGGTTTGGACAAATTATGCTTGTATGCATTGTATACTTGTAGGCAAATGTATGCCTCCTATAATTTGAAAGTGTGTTTATCATACCATTTCTCAGTGGTCCTCAAAATAAGCTTAGGAGGTGGGTAGGATTCTCACTTCTAGTTATATAGAATGTGTTACAAGGACTCAATAAGCAGGACATTTCACTAATATGTTCGATGGCTACCAGGCCTATATTTGTGGCTGGCACCATATTGGGTGCTCAACAGGACATGAAACAAGACACTACCTTCAAGAAGTGTTGAGATGGAGATAGAGAAATCACAAAGCAAAAATCACTGTGGTCTATACACAACTATGGCTCCAGGAAAAACGAATCCTGACCGAGAAGTTGAAAAGTTTATCTATGTGAAGTCTACAGACCAGGGAAGTAGATTATCCATCACTGTGAATAGGGAGAACTCAGACTAGACCCCAGGTCACCACAGTGAGGAGTCTGTCAACCCATGCCAGTCATCACCTATGATTTTACTACACACTGCAAAGGGTTTTCAGCAGAGCCTGCCCTCAGTCACCACACCAGAAGTGAAAGTTCTTAGCTAGGGGCTAAACCTGAGCCTCAGGCCAAGAAATGCTACCTACAAATTGACTGCACAGAAAGTGCTATTTCTGAATTGCTATCTTGGGGAGGGAAGTTAAACGAAATATAATTTCCCAGGTTGTTTTGCAATTTTATTTTTCTTTTTGCAGACTTCATCAGGTGAGATATTCTGTACTGCAGAAGGGAGGAGGGGAGACTGCCATAGTATAAGAATAGAACATTCTAATTAAAAGCTATAAAGTGAGAACTTTGCAGGGCTTTTAAGAAGGAGCACCCTTGAAAAGAGATGTAAATTGGAAAATTCAGAGAAATACAAAAGGGGTTTGTGTAGGACTTCACTCAGATTCTTTTGCTGTGCTCACACACATCACACTAGAAATGTGGGCACTCAAATAATATTTGAACCCTAGTTTTCCCTTGACTCAAACTTCACAAAGTGACACAAGTACAGGAGGAAAGAGCTAAGGCATGTTACCAATCCATCAGCAAAGTCAAACAACATGGACATTTCGACATTTCAAGGATTATTAACAAGATAAGAAGATTCCAAGAGGCACGTGCAAGATGGAAAAATTCAAGCTAATTAGTAATCAAGTGCTTTGGAATATAGATAGGACCAAGGTTCTCCAACAGGTGGTGCACGTACCCCAAAGCACGGGGTGTGCAGGGATCTTCCTCTGGGTGGTATGTCAGACAGTTGTGGGTCCTGAGGGAAGACTGGAATTTTCAAGAGGAAGATTTGACAGTGGCTGCTCCACTTTCCAGTAATTGTGACAAATGGACTTATCTGTCCCTCTTTGAATGGATTTATCAATTAGTAAAGACAAAATAATAATAGCTTCCACAAAATGAACAAATGCCATGAATTTTTTTAATGCAAATTATCCATGGATTGAAAATAATATGCATAACCTTAGTACAAATGAACTACAAGAAAATAACAGGGCTGACATTTCTTTTTTTTTTTTTTATTTTTTGAGAGGGCATCTCTCATATTTATTGACCAAATGGTTGTTAACAACAATAAAATTCTGCTTAGGGGACTCAATGCACAATTATTAATCAACCCCAAGCCTAATTCTCAACAGTCTCCAATCTTCTGAAGCATAATGAACAAGTTCTTACATTTCTTGTACCTTTCCTGTTAGCTGTTCATCAGCTTCAATAGGAGGTAAACACAAGGATGATCTTTTTTGATCTGGCAGGGAGTCAACAAATTTTTTAAATTATCAAAAAAGAAAAAGCATTTGAAATGTAGGTTAATATCCCCTATTAACAACAATGAACGATATCCCTAACTGGGTACTTTTCATTGAGATATAATAGAAACATGAAAACATCACCATCAGCATAATATTTTTAAATATTGCTTACTTCATTTTTATTTCTTCTAAAATTTCATTTCTATGTAATTTTTTGGAGCAGTTATATGTATACATTTTAAGGAATCAGTGAACGGATACATAGGGAGCTATGCTCAGAAATGTTCAATCAGTAAGGATACGCAATCAGAAAATCAGGGATCATTAGTTTAATGGTGAAGCAGCAGAAATTCAGAGGGAGGGAAGTCAGTAGGAGCCAAGGTCAGAGAGAGTTTCATAGAATTTAGATTTGAAGGGTGGGGCGCATAGAGAAGGTGAGTCCAGATGAAAGAAAAAAAGGGTCAGTGAAGACACAAAAGAATGTTAGAGAACAGATCTGACTGATGTGGGGTGGCCCTGCGGGAGGACAAATACATAATAGTACAGTTGGGACAAGCCTGCCTCTAGGAAGTCTCCCAGACTGTTACCTCTTCCAGCGCCCTCTCCACCCTCTCCCTCAGCCCTGTCTTTCCACAGCCTCAGCCAGCTCCTCTCCAGACGGCCCCACAGACGCAGCCTCTTCTCTGGTCGGACTTTTCCAGGTGCCTGTTGCTTATGCCATCAAATCTCTGTGAGTCCTCGAATTCCCCAAGTTCAAAGTACTTCATCGGCCTGAAAGAACCTCTTCACCAGTCTCGATCTTCCAATAACCTAGCTCTTTACATTTCAGTCAAGTAAAGGGATCAGTTGAACTAGAATCTGTTTATTGTTCCCAAAGCTACATTTTACATATCTCAGAGAAGTAAAAGCAATGGTTCATTCAACAAATATTTATTAAGCACCTACCATGTGCCAGGCACTAGTAAAGGCACTTGGGATATGTGGTGGGAAAAACGCACGCTGATCTCTGAGATACAGGAGCTAGGACATCTGAATTTAAGAAAGTAAATAAATAAGCCTACAGGTGAAATGAAACGCCAGGGTCACCAAGTAACTGATTTTTGAGAAACATTCATCTTAGATATTTAGCAAGAGCTTCTGTTACTTTCTAGGGGCAATAGGCTGGGGATTTTTTGTTTGTTCTTGTTTTTAGAATCAATCTGGGATCAAATCTCAGCTCCATCATTAATGAGCTTATCCTCTTAGGCAAGTTAACTGAAATCTGGTTTCCCATCTACAAAGTGAGCTTAAAAATACAAAATTGGGATGCTGTAGGTTTCTATGAAATTAAATCTGTAAGTGCTTTACGTATATACAGTTGGTGCGCAATAAATGTTGGCTTCTTGTACGTGTCGTTGACATACAAATGCACCAAGCTGAAAGGATCTGGGATGGGAGAGGAGTTGAGGGAAGAAGCCTGGCCCACTGCTCCTCCTCTGGAAACTTTTCAACTTCCTAGTCAGGATTCATTTTTCCTGGAGCCACAGTTGTGTATAGACCACAGTGATTTTTGCTGTGTGATTTCTCTATCTCCATCTCAATGCTTCTTGCAGGTAGTGTCTTCTTTCATGTCCTGTTGAGCACCCAATATGGTGCCAGCCACAAATACAGGCCTGGTAGCCATTGAACATATTAGTGAAATATCCTGCTTTTTGAGTCCTTGTAATACATTCTATATAACTAGAAGTGAGAATTAGGGATACCAGGCCTTTAAACATGGCTTTGCCTCTGCACGTGTCGAGAGCTCTTTTCCTCTTATAAGAACCTATAGGATAGGGCCCCACCCTTTGACCTCATTTGATGTTAATTATCTCTTGTTATTTACAGGCCCTGTCTCCAATTACAACCACATTGGAGGTCAGGGCTTTAACGTATAATGGGGGCAGGACAGGGAGGGAGGGACATACTATTTGGTTTGTAACAGGTGTCTAGGTTTATTTTTGTCTACAAGATAAATATTAAAGAAAGAGGAATATCTGTGGTCCCTGAGCTCATGAAATTCACATCTGTCTCCATCTATCAGGATGTGAAGATAAAGCTAGAAATGAAGAGAAAGGCAGGAAATAATGAGGAGCCCTGATTACAAGATGTAAATTACGTCACCAGGATAGGGAACACATTTGTGTGGGAATTAGGAGACCCGGGCTAAATGCCAACCGGGCCATTGACTTACACAGCACTGATCACAGACCATGCATCTCACCTCTTACCTAATTTTCTATTCTCTAAAATGAGGTTAAGACTTCCTGCTGCAAAAAAAAAAATGATGATTCTGTGATTCAAAAATAAGGCAGTATTTTCCATTTTAAGTAATCCCCTTTCCCCTTATTAATGTCTTCACATTCACTGCCTTTGAAAATACATTTGGTCGTGGTTATTTTTACTTTGTTTAATGCTGGGGATGAATTTGCTTCTCAAACATAGGCAAGCCCTTTGTGTTTACTTTCTCACCCTCACACAGTCTGGTATCTGGGTAGAAATTCTTGCTCTTGTCCCAGACCAATCAAGAAGCTGCATCTCTGATTTCTTGCCATATGGAGAAAAAAGAAATACTTCTCCCCTGTGTCTCTCTCTTCTTTGAACCTCATCTGCCTGGAAATGTGTCTTTCTGGGACTCCCCCTCTACAAAAGCACAGATTCACAGGCAAGCATTTCCTTAACAAAGCAGGCATGGTGCAGACTCTTTAATGAGCCTCAACAAGGTATTCTGTTCTGGTCCTGGATATAATCTGAGTTAATTTCACAACAACCAGTCAAGGTAAAAAAGATAGTGAGATAGAAGTCTTATTCACCAAGGTTTCCACATTGTAGAAATGCACTTCCTGGCCACTTTGAGAGTGGGTGTGGCCAATGAAATTGGTTCTAGTCAATGAGGGGAAGTGACTTGTATCACTTCTAGGCCCACCGTTTAGTTGTGAGGCCATCCAGAGCATTCTTCCCTTCTACCTTGGTGACCAACCATGTTTCAGACAGTAACCTTCTTTATCATATTGGACCAAGAACAAAAATGCAAAGCAAAGTCTCCCCATCTCCGAACACTCCTCTTGACCAACCCAGGTCAGACATGTAGAATGAATGAGATATAAACATTTGCTGGGTAAAGCCACCAGCATTTTGGGGTTCTTTGTTACTGAAGCAAAACCTAGTTTATCCTGACTGATAAAGATGGCTACTATCATTTCCTATGCTTTCCCACATTCTTATAATCTGAAGAATAGTCTTTCCACCTTGGACACCACAGTCTCACACACATGCTTGTTCAAGGGCATGCAACTAAATTTTACAAGAGAGAATAGACTCCCAAGTTCGGGTAAATATATTTTATAAATTTATAAATAAATGTATATTCTTATAACTCAGTTGCCTGGACCCAAATTTAAAGTGCTAAACATTGCATAATTTGAGGAACTTTGCTCTTGATGTGCACTGTCCAGCATGGTAGCCACTAGTCATGGGTGCATTTCAGCACTTGAAATGTATATAGTTCACACAACTGAGAAACCAGATTTCTTTGTTTAATCTAATTTAATTAATTCCACATGAAAATTAATTTAAAATATCTCAAACACTGCTTATTTTGATTAAATGTTGAAATGGTAATATTTTGGATCTATTGAGCTCAGTAAAATATATTAATAAAATTAAGTTTACCTATTACCATTTTGAATGGGGCAACAGAATAGTTAAACTTGTATATGTGACTCATGTGATATTTCAACAGCGAGGTTCTAGAACCTAATCCTGGTGGGAGTTGCAATATTTTATTCAAATCGTGCTCTTATTTTCCACTCCCAGGTAGAAAAACTATGCCATTAACACCTTCCGTTTCTAGAGAAGTAAGTTTTCCCTCTATGGCCTTAGATCTCCTAATTGGCTAGATATTGAGTGTTTCCTCTGCTTCACCAAGTCCTGAAGAACTATTCCCCAGTCCCCGTGTGATTCTCTCCTCTGATGCCAGCCTTCTCGGTGCTGCTGACAGGCCCTTCTCCAGCTCCTCCTCCTCACAGTGCTGCAGTGTGGACTGCTATTTGTCTGTGTGTCTGTCCTTTTTCAGCACTGCCACCCAGGTTATCCTGCTTAGACATTATTCCCATTTGTTTGCTGATGTCACTCTGAGACTTCACCATAATCTCTGCTTAAACAAGGAAATTACCAAAGGCTTCTATATTTATTTATGTTTTAATTCCTGGGCTTCTTGCATAATGTGGGAGAAGAGTGCCCATTAGCTCACCATCAGGTTTTAGGAAAGGGGAGCATTTATTCTCCCCTTATTATGAAGATTTAATGTGTTTTTTTCCCTAGAAAAGTCTTAGAAAACAGGTTTCTTCTGGATACATTTCAACCCTGTTAGAATGGCTAGTTAGGGAGTAAAAGACTTGTTGGACGACCCTGACATTGAATGACATCATTCCAGCATCTGTCCATAGATTTCTCCTGAAGCTCTTATAGTCTCTTGCTCTTCATAGTGAGAGTTTAAAGGATCTTGGATGGTTTAAAGCCAGGTCATTAGAACAGGAATACAGAATCTTCCAGAGCCTGGGGAGGGGACAGCATGCCAAGGGCCTGGGGCCCCCTCATCACTCTCCTCTGCAGCAGGTATTCATCTAGCCTCTGGGGCTTGGTTCCCTTTCGAAGCTGCTCCTCTGAATGTCAGATAGCTGACCCAGTCTCACATTCTTCAAAGACAGGTAAAAGGTCCTCCTACACCATGGCCTATCACCTACCAAAAGCCTGCCAGAGCTGGTTATCATTTTTGGAGCTTGCAGAGATCAAATAATTCTTCTACAGTTGCTCAGACAGCCACAGAAAAACTCCACCCCCGCCCCCAACCTAACTTCCTGACCCCAAAACCCAGAGTCTAATCACGGAGCCAATAGCTTTAAGGTTGGGGTTTTGACAGCTACAGAAGCCAAGTTGCAAGAAAGTGTCCAGACAAGAGTAAGAAGAGGATGCACGAGAGGTCCTGCAGGTTTATTTACTTACCTTTAATCTGCTGGTACTTCTCATCTGCATGCTGCTTTGCGTACATTTTCATTTGAGTCCCTTCTCATTCCTTGAAGTTAGTTTCAAGGATTAAAGTCAAGGAGTCATCTATTTTATGAATTAATAAGCAGGACAAGACCTGAATGCACCTTGCATGGTGTCTGTGCCAAACTGGGGGTCCCAGAACACAGAGGCTGACACAGGGCAGAGATGCAGATTTATGTAAGTTGCACTGGACTCTGAGCCAAACAAAATGTTAAATGTGAATAAGTGAAATGAATGAATATTTTGAAGTTGAGACGTCTGACCATGCTTTCAATGTAAGCTCAATGGTCTGCCTTCGTACTCCTTAAACCTCCAGGCTTGCAGGCTGGAACTGCCAGCCTGCCGCGGACTGACGGCCCACACTGCCTGGCTCTGGGTCACTGCACGTAAGTGCAGGTTCCACTCAAATGGAAGGGCCTTTGCTTTTCTGCAGAAGAGTGTAGGAACACAGGGCACTTAACAGTGAGTGTTTTATGCATGTTTTAAATGTGTTCAGGGGTGCAGGCTGCTGTGTTTTTGCATATATGAGCAGGCAGCCACCCATATATAGTATTTTAGAATCTGGAGCATACCTCCTACCCAAACTATCTCCCATTCATGAATCACCGATGCCTGAAATGTCCCACTAAGTAATTTGGCTTAAGGGTAAGAATATCCCCTGAAGGGGTGATACATCGAAACTCATTAATTACCTGTAGTCTCGATGCTTCTACAGTATCTTCTGTACCATAGTGTACATGCATTTTAGGAAATCCTTGCTAAGAGCTGTTTTGAGAGAAGAAAGACCAGAGGTGTAAGGTGCCTGGAGAGGTATTTTAGAGAGAGAAAATGGTGCCGCCAGTTCCCCACACATCTCTACACAGGGCCAGCTCTGGGTGGAGGCGGGAACTGGAGAGGCGGAGGGGAGAGGAGAACCGGCAGGCGGGACAGCCCCCAGCTCTGCTGCTCTTTCCCGCCCAGGTGCCGGTCTCTTCAGCTTGCTGCTGCTGGAGCGTTAAGGCCAGACCAGGGAAGGTTATCTTTGTCACCTGGAGGGGAAGGAGGTGTGGTTTTACTTTAACTAAAGCTTCCTTTGCTACTTGGGTGCAGTTCTCACAAGTGTTAACTTGCTGGGCTTGTTGGGGCTATGAGTAGTTGCTACCTGAGCCCATGTATTTTGGCAGAAAGAGGAAAAAAACTACCCTTTGAAGGGGTGATGGGTGAAAGATAAAGCCACATTAAACAACCAGCCAGTGTTAAATTTGTCTTGCTCCTATTTGTAAGAGGTTTAAAAATACCCTGGGCCACTTTTGCTTTTGTGCTTTTTTATTGAGCAGTTTGCCCCGTTTCCAAGCAGCCCCATGTAAAGGTACTTCCTTTGACTCTGAAACCTGCCAAGAGCTTTGCTATCAGTTCTCTGAAGGCTCAGAGGCTCTAGAAATCCCTACTAAAAGCATGGAGACTCTGACCCCAGCTAGGGAAGGTCTGCATTCAAACATGACAAACAATAATGAAGAACTATTCATCCTGTCCCACCCACCCGACCCACACCCCAGTCAAACCAACCTAAACCCACACTGGAGGGGTGTGTCCCCTGAGGTGCTTACTCAAGGAGAAGCTAATTTAATTGTTGTTGCGAGAGAGTTGTGAAGTGCACCCATCTGACACGGGGTAGGGGTTTGCCAGGGTCAGGAGAGTCTCTTGATTGGTCTCTGACAAATGAGCAAGTTATAGAGCCCTGGAACTCTTTGTAGGTGATAAAATCTTTTCTGTGTCCTATTAGAATAAGTTATTAAGCACTGCATTCAAAATGAAAAGAAATAGGAACAGACATCAGTAAAGAGTGAGTTAAATATAATACAGTGGGTAACCATAAATGGAAAACTGAACAGTTGCAAAAAAAAAAAGAATGAGGAAGCTTCTGGGCACTGATATGGAACAATTACCAAGATATATTAGTAAGTGATGAAACCTGAGGTACAGCGCAATGTGATTATCTGCTAGTACTATAACAAAAATTTCCCTTTTTACACACATGGATTATCTTGGACCAACAAGAGATGTCTTGTGTACTACCTCCCAGAGATCCAGAATGTTCAAGTCCCAGATCCCCTCAGAGGCCCATCAATTGCACGCTTACTATGTGCCAGGCACTGTCTCAAACAAATAAAATCCAAACATACTCAACGTTACAAAGAATAACACAACAAACTCTCAGCTATGACAGTCATTAACTCATGGCCCCTCTTATTTCATCCATAACCCCATCCAACTGCCAAACTCTCCCCCACTCCCGAACATACACATTCTTAGGGTTAGTCAGAGGGAAGTTACAGACATCATATCATTTTATCCACAATATTTTCAATGTAAACATAAAATATAAGAACTGTTTTTAAACCTAACTACAATATCAGTGTTACAACACCCAAAATTAGTACTAATTCTCTGAAAGCATCAAATATTTAGACCATGTTCACTCTCCTAGGTTAACCAGGAAAACTTGAACACTAACTGGTTTGCACATAATGCTTAATTTTAGTGTCAAGTTGTTCAAATCAAGATGCAAACAGCATGCACTGGGATTTGGTTGACATTGACCTTAAATCTATTTTAATCCATATATTTTTTAAATTCATTGAACAAACTGGGATGTTCTCCTTTAGAGATTCTCACCTTCTGGATTTGGCTGATTGCATTCTCACTTTCCTTTCGCTTTTGTCCATTCAACTTCCTATGTAAATTGATGTTCGATCTAGAAGCTTAGTTTGATTCAGACTTAATCCTTTTTGCAAGGATACTTCATAGGTGGTATTGTGTGCACCCATCAGGGGGCATATGATATCTGGTTGTCTCTCTTCTAGTGGTATTAGCACCCATTGATGGTCATTACAGAGATCCAGTATTTCAATCAGGAGTTGCAAAACAGTGCTTTCCCAGTTCTGTCTTTTCTTCCTTATTAGCTAGTTCACACTCCTGTAGAGAGCAAATTTTTCTCATCAACTATTTGGTTACCCTGAGATGGAGTTCTCATATGAAAGGAAAGATAAATGCTTAACTTTTTTCCTCTACTTATGACTAACTCAGGATAATGAGTTGGTGCTGCAGCATCCCCAGAGGTGCCCAATTAGCTTTTTTTTTTAGTATCTTTATGAATTCATGTGTTTTAACATATCTGATATATTTTAACTCCTTGTGATTTTTAACTTTCCTGCCACTCAAATGGCTCTATGTAAGCCCAAGGGCAAACTCTTTAAGTTGGCTTCTAAGGAATTTTGACACAGGACCCGTAGTCTTAGATGACTTCCTTGCAATCCGTTATAACAAGATATCCAGGCTCCTCTGGCCCATTGTCTGCCTTCAGACCTAGACCATCCATTCCCCAAAAGAGCCCTAGTTCCTTTTACTGCAAAATGTTATCTAGATGCTATAATGTACACACGAGGCACTTACTGCTATTGGGTTTATCTTTTCATGGACAGAACCAGGAAATAAGTTTTTTTTTTTAATACATCATAGGTTCATACTGGTATTTTTAATTCAGTTTTAGGATTATAGGGTTTTGCTTTTGTAATTTTGTGTCCTTCATTCTCTTACATGGAAAATCTTCCCTTCTAATCTCTTTAACATAATAATGCATTTGATTCTACTGTGCTATGTGTAACCATTTCAGGTAACAATACAAACAATACAAAAAATACAGACATTAAGTTTTTGTTGTTACTGTTTTTTTTCTTGCAGTTTTTTAATCTCCATGGTTTACCACACTAGGGCTATTTGGTTACATGACTGTTTAAAATCCCTTGTTTTTTATTTTTAGGAATTGATTCTTTCATTTTGATTTAATTTTTTACAATTACATAAGACATTTACGTTGTACCAATGATATATCTGCAAAGCAAAGTACATTCAGAACAACTAACTTCCATCTCTGTCCTCTTTACTCTTCTCCTTCTTACTCCCTTATGTAATTATTTTGTTTATTTTATGTTTCCTTAAATATCAGCAAATACATACTCATACACTCATATCATCCCTCCTTAGATAAATGTTACAATAGTACATATACTTTTCTATCTCAATTTTTTTCTACTAAACACCTTGTAGAGCTGAAAACTCCATGGCAGTTCATGGAAATTGCCCTTGTTCTGTTTATAGCTGCATAGTATCCCACTGGGAGGGTATTGCATAGATTATTCAAATAGTTTCCAATCTTTGGCTATTAGATATGATTCAGAAATGTACAGTTATGAATACAAGTCTTTTTTGTACTTTCCAACATATCTCTGGGATAGATTCTTAGACGTTGGATACTGGCTCAAAGGACAAATGCAAATACAGTTGTACTAGATACATCAAATTCCCATTCATGGGGTATGTACCTTTTGCATTCCTACTAACTATGTATGAGATCGTCTATTTCTACACAGTTTCACCCACAAAATGTTGTCAATTTAGATTTTAGCGAGTCTGATAGGTGAGAAAAAGGTATTTCAGTGAAACTTTCATGCCTATTTCTGTTATTATAAGTAAGGTTTTAAACATTTTCATAAGTTTAAGGGCCATTTTTCATTCTTTTGCTGTGACCTGTCTGCTCATATTTCCAGCCCATTTTTCATAAAGTGCTTTGAACTTTTTCTTCTATGTTTTTTGAAGCTCTTTATATATCATGGAATTAACTCTTTGCGATATAAGGTGAAAATATTCCTTTCCAGTTCTAATAACCTTTTTAAACCATTTGATACCCTCAGATGAAAAAAGATTTAAATATGCTCTCAAAGTCCATAAAAAAAAGGCAGCGCATCTCACTGATGATAAAGCATAGGTGCACAGTAGTTTATTACTAGAGTTCTATGTCCAAGCCCTAGTTCTCCATGTCAAACTTGGGATACAGCACATTTATACTCAGAGTGCCAGATTCTACATCTGCCTAGATAATCCACCATATGTCACCTCACTGCTTGGTGCCTTTGGTTTCCATTTCTGTAAAACACATAGCAGAGCACACTGATTCTATTTCTCTCAAGTTCATTTATTCAACAAACATTTCTAGACACCTTCCATTTAAAGCGTGCTGGTCAGGCAAGGTCTCTCTGAGACGTGATATCTGAACCAAGCCCTGAAGAAAGAGAGGTCACTGTAAAGATCTGGGAAACAGATTTCTAGGTAAAGGAGCATCAAGAGCTAAGTTCCTCAAAAAGAAAAAAGATGAAATGTCAGAGGAGCATCAGGCAGAGGAGCACAGGGAGCCCATGTGTGAAGGGACAAGTGTGGAGGATGAGGCTGAGAGCAGGGGTCAGATGACACAGGTTCTTCTAGACTGGGGATAGGGCTTTGGACATGAAGTGGCTCCTACACTTGACTGTGGCTGAGTTCAACTTTTTTTTGGCTTATTGGTTTGTTCCGCCTATGAGGTCATTATTTTCACTCTATACTTTCATGACACCAGCCTTAACTATTTCTCTCTTACCTTTTACTGCCCATGCTACTTTGGTTTGAGATTTGGAGCCACCGTTCTTTTTCTCCTGGGACCTTGCAGCTCTTCTTCCCGGAGGAGAAATGCAGTGTGAATGTTATCAGTTAACATACACAAACACTTCATTTTGCAGTTACATAAGAGGTAATTCGTTTACTACACAAAAGGGAAATACATGTTCACACACGCAAACACACATACCTGGTCTCTTTGCCCAGTATGGATCATAATAATCCCTTGTACATTTGTAAGAGGCTTCCTGTGCCATTTATCCAGGCACTTCATAAGTTTCTTGTGGGAGTTTTATTTCTCTTTTGTACTCTCTGTAAATTCTTAGATTATCACACACTCACTAAATGTTAATGGGCTCCATATTTATTGAGAAAATTTCCTTGGGGTTCAGCTATTAAGAAATCCTATTTCTGCTGTCATACCATTATTATAGGCAGTAACAACACATCAGAGAAGCCAAGAAAGCTATTCAAAATAAACAGTTCCCATGCCTTACCACTCATCAGTCCCCCTCCCTACCAGGCCCCCACCACCAGTAATAATGAGCCTTTCCCTACCTTAGGAAAACCTGCAGAATCTGGAAAGGCTAATGAAGAGCTACATGAATAATTCTAAGACAAATCATACAGACTGCCAGGAGTACAAGAGACCTAGGACAGGATTTTAAATGCTGACTCTTTTTTAATAGGATGTTTGTTTAATTTGGGATATTAAATATTCTGCTTAAGAAGTACTCTCCCTGATCACTTTTTATCTCTGGCTATAAATGATTTTCCTCTTCTTGATGACTATTTGTAATTTAGTCTCTTAATTTTCATTCCAGCAGTCATTTATTCTCACACACAATTCAAGTAAGTATTTAAAAGGAAATCTAAAATATAGATGTCTGCCTTAGGTCCAGTTAATATGTAATGAGTGCCCTAAAATGCCTGGTCCTTTCACAAACACCATCTTATTTGATTTTCTCCTAGAGTAGTTGAACTTTTTTTTCAGTAAACATTTATTAAGAACCTACAGGTGCCAGCACCATGCCAGATGCTTGGGGTATGTATCAGTCAGGAGAGACTTGCTTGTGCTGTGATAACAAACAACCCCACATCGTAGTGATGTAAGACAAATTTTGTTTTGTATTCACACTGAATGTGTACCATGGATTGGCTGGGAACCAGCTCACCAACTCCATCATCCTCACTCTGGGTCCTAGGTCACCAGAGTGGTCACTACCTGTTGCTTTCAGGTCAGCCAGGTGGTGAGGGAACAGCCAGTGTATAAAGGGCCTCCCACTGACAGTTAACTTCTCTGACCCAGGACAAATCACTTTCACACATAACTCATTGGCCAGAATTGGTCACGTGGCTTCAGGGTGACCAGGAAGTACAATCTCACCATGTGCCCAGAAGCAGAGAGCTAGAAATAGTCTGTGACCAGCATATAGGATGTTACAGAATAGGCATTCTAAGTGATGTTACAGGATAATTTAACATGGTTCTTGCCTTTGCAGGAACAATCAATCCAGTTGAAGAGACAAGACACATGAACAGAAATTTTCAAATGCTGTGTGGTAAGTGCCATAACTGAAGCCTACAAAGGTGGCTATAGGATCACAGAGGCAGGGTGGCAAATACAAGATGGGAGTTGTGGAAAGTAGCAAAGGCTGCCTAGAGAAGATAACAGCTGAGTGAATAGTGAACTATGGGTAGGACTGAGCAAGTGAAGGGGCAGAGGATGAGTTAGCCCCCCAGGCAGCTGGAGTCAAAGCAGAAGCAAGAGACAGCACAGTGTGTGTGCAACAAGAAGCAGGGCATTGGCACAGTACTGCTAAGTGTGAAATGCTAGGCCAGAACAACAGACTGTGGATACAGGCAGGAGCATCGTGCCATCATAGGGAGCTGGAGCCTCAGCCCAGGAAAAACAGAACTATTGAAGTGTTAAGTAGGAAAGTACTATCTATGGTCAATGTGCCATCTCTTGGGGCATTAAGTCCAGTGTTCTCCCTTAAATTCTTTGGAAATTAAAGAATAAGGTAGTACATAGAAAAAATCATGAAATCAACCCAAATTACATCAAAGCCTAGAAATGGAAATTTACTATAGAGAGACAGAATGTCTTAAGCCTTAGCTGACTAGAACCTCCCTTAACTAATCTAAACATATTTGGGAGTGGAGGGAATGGAGAGCTGTTGTTCAGCATAGAAAGCTTAAAAAAATTATATTCACAGAGTCAAATATAGATTCTGCTCATCTAGCTCTGCCCAGAGGAGAGAGAAGTTTCACAAATGAGTTTGAGGATTTCAATTACATTGCTAATGAGACATCTGCCTCAGGGGTTAACAGAGCCTGATGCTGCTAAACAAAATCATTGTTTAAACAGTTTCACTTGGTCCAATTCAGGGCTCAACTTATAAGCAAACTTCTCCTTAGGATTCCTCTCCTAATATTATGTAAGCTTGAGGTGTCCCACAAGCAGGAATATTTAGGTCCCTAGAACAGTTTTATTTCCCAACTGTGAATCAAATTGCTGACAAATCAAAACTTTGAACCCAAAAGATCCAGGTCCATGGTTGAATCACTAAGACAGTGTCACTTTTGTGCAATCTTAAGGGAAAAGTCCATCACACCTCCTTCCCTGGTCACAGACACACTCTGCATTAACCAGTGGACATGAGATCTAATTCATCTATGAATTTATTTTTTGTTCAATATTTGAAATATGAAAATTTTCAAAAATACCAAAGTACAAAAATCATGTAAGAGCTATCCACACTATCATCAGATTTTACCATGGTGAGACTTTACTATGTTTGTCTTTTTTTTTTTTAGAAATAACAGAACTATTGTTTTGTGTTTTCAAGTGACATATAGTATATGCTCCTGTTGTAACTGGCCTTTTGTCTTAATATTAGCTTCAACAAGTGTATCCATATCATTATGTGAAAACATAGGTCATTCATTTTTTAAAATTTCTGTATTACAGTGATACTCAACCCTGCCTGTACATTAGAATCTTTTGGGGAACTTTAAAAAACAAAATAAAAACATCCCTGAGATCCATCCTAAATCAGCTCTATCCAAGTGGTCAACTTTGACAAATGCCACAACTGCCCTTAAAATTAATGTAAATTTTCTAATTGATGAATAGTGAGTTCTGTATATATCAAATCTGCTATACTAATTGTATTAGTCAAAATTGCTATGTCCTTGCTTGCTTTTTACCTACATGAGCTATCAATTACTAAGCAAGTATGGGGTAAAATTTCCTTCTGTGGTTGCTGATTTATCAGTTTCTTCTTGAAGTTCTTCAATTTGGGATTTATATACTTTGCACTGCATTGTAATACCATCCTCAAAAATTGTTCCTTTTTATTGTAATAATCATTTATAATAATTGCTGTTTTAAAATATGTCTTGTTATTAAGGTAGCTATCCCAACTTTTTTTGTGTTGGTGTGTTCATAGTGTCTCTAGCAGCTTTTCAACTTTTTGTGATATTATACTTTATGGATTTTTCAGAGCATCATATATCTAGATTATATGATTGTGGACTTTTAAAATACAATCTGAGCCTCTGTATTTGAAATGATGAATTTAGCTCATTTACATTTATCGTGATTAGTGCTATGTTCAGCTGGATTGATTTCTATAATTTTATTTTGTGCAATTTACCCTTTTTTTTCATTGCTGCTTTTTTTTTCCTTAAATTCTATGGGGTTTATCATATTTTCTACTTCCTCTTTGATTTTTTTACTGGTTTTGAAGTTTAATTTATTATTTCTATATTTTGAGGATTACTTTTAAAATTCTACATACATGATTAATGAACATATCTAAATTTAACCAGTATTTCTAACTTCCTCATACAAAATAGGAGAACACTAAAACTTTTAAATTCACTTAACTCTCTCCTACTCTACATGTTGTCTTTTTCTTCTACCTTAATTCCACCTTGTAATTACATCTTCACAATGGTCATCATTTTGTTGTTACTTATATCACTGCTTATTATTATCACTAATTTTCATATCATTTATTATGCATTTTGAATTCCTGGATCACATAGGCAATATACATTTGGATATCAAGCCCATGCAAGGCATAGTTTTGTGGTTTCATTTTGTCAGGCCAGAGCCATATGGAAACAGAAAAGTTTCTTTTTTGAGTGTTTGGCCACCATGTAGATTTTTTTTCATTTGTCCTTTACTGAGAGTACAGCCTCAGCTTCTCATGTCTGGGCTTTTACTGGCACCACAGGTTCACTCCCCACATAATGCTCTTTACTTCACACCCTGGTCCTTACATTACAGCCTAGGACCCCAGTGGCAGGAATCTGTAATTGCCACACCAGGACAGCCAGTGTCAGTTGACAGGCTTACTGATCCGGCTTTCAGTTCCCTCTTCATCTCTGGGATCTTGGGGTTTCCCTTTTTTGTTTTCTTGTAGAGTTAGCTATAGATTTCAAAGAATTTTTAAACATTTTATTTAGCTTTCCTCAGAATTGTATTGGGGGAGTTTCAGGTTCTTTTAGTCTACTCTTTTACCAAAAGCCACATTTTCTATGTGGTTGTGTATGTATTTATGTGTTTATATTTATATATATATGTGTGTGTGTGTATTCATTTCTATGTATTTTCTATGTACTTGTATCTTATAAATTTTCTTTTTACTCTATATATAAAGAGTATTTATAGTTGATCCTTGAACAATGTGGGTTTGAACTATGCAGGTCCTTATACATGGATTTTTTTCAATAAACACACTGGAAAATTTTTTAGGTTTTCGACAATTTGAAAATTCATTTTCTTTTCTCTAGCTTACTCTATTTTGAGAATGCAGCATGTAATACATAGATGAAATAGGTGTCATTGACTGTTTATGTTATCAGTAAGCCTTCTGATGAACAGTAGGTTATTAGTAGTTGAGTTTTGTGGGAGTCAAAAGTTATACACAGATTTTCAACTAGGTGAGGGGAGGGCAGTGCCCCTAATCCCCACACTGTTCAAGGGTCAACTATATATACATAAAACATACATATATAAATAATATGCATACGATATATATACACAACTGCAACAATTGCACATAACATATTTGCATAATATCAAATTTCTATAAGAAATTCCTTATTATGATAGAATGATACAGAATTGCTCATAGTAGTTGCTGCTTCTTTGATTGAGCTTGATTAATACCAGATTTGGTCCTGGGAGTGGTTTGGTTGCTTCTAAATGAGCTGGAGGACTTGGAGAAAGAAAATGATGAAATCAAGACTTTAAATTCCCAGCTCAAGATTTGCATAAGGGGCCTAAAATATGTTACTTCCCTACCTACAGCCTTAGGGACAAGACTTCTAAAACCACACCCAAAGTCGGCTTATGCCCATAGCTCAATTACAATGCAAATTGACTTCCCTGTCTTACAGTTTCCCATGTTAGGGTATTAATTGGCAGAGTGGGGCCTTGAATATTGGGTGGGGGCAATTCCAATGAAGCTGGACACTTGAACCCCTAAGCACTGCTAGGCCTCCTTTGCCAATAGAAACAGCCCTTCCTCTCCTGTCTAAGGAGATTAATCTCCTTTGCCTGGAGAACCTATTATCACCTCCCCTGAGATACTTTGCCTTGCAAGGAAATGCAGAACTTCCTTAGGACCTAACCCTACCACCATTTACTGACTTATAACTAGATTTAAGTTCTAGAAGAGCCAAGAATGCAAGGCACGAAGTGGTGACTCATGAAGAGATACAGTAAATTCCAAAGAAATTGAATGATATTGCCTGTTTCCATCCACAGAATTTCAAGGAATAACCAATTCCCAGACTATCCAGTTCCCAGACCCAGGACCCTTTGAATAAAGGCAGCTCTCCTGGAGTAAGAACCCTGCCCCTGCTACAGAGACATAAAATTTATATTGTAAATTCTCCTAATTATACTCAAAGGCACTATGCCACTTGCAAGGTGACTGTGCATTGACAGAGGAAAAATAATTCGACTCTTCAGAGATTACTGGCTATTCACTGACTCCTGGAGACCCAAAGCACCACTATGTCCACCAGTCAGGTTAGGATTTTAGGGAGTTTGGGTGATGAATGGAGTTTTGGCTCAAGTCTGCCTCACAGTAGTCACAGTGGGTACCCCAACCTCTGACAAATGCATCATTCTGTGCCACTGAGATTTTCGTGGTGGTTTATTATACAACATTATTGTGGCAACACATAAATGACATAACTGATTTAAGGAAAGTTCGGGGAGGTTAAATTCACAGGGCCTGATTTTTAGATGTGATAAGTGGCATTAGCCCTATTTACAGATAATGAAACTGAGGAATAATGGAAAGACAAATTTATTTGTCAAAGGTCATAAAGGATAATAATAGAAAGCATCCTGTTGTTATTCTCTGGTGTGATGACACGTTAAAGTAAGGTGTAATTATATTGTAGAGAGGTAAACATGCCCCATTGAACTAGTAGACGTTTGCAAAGTAGGTGGTAGGATATTAAAAATTATGTTCCAACTTTCTTTACATTTTGCTATAGGCTAACTACCACTTAGCCATCATGTTAATGGTTGCCTATTGCTATCTCTACTTCTCCATGTAGTATCTCAGAGAATGGGTTATAACTATAATACTACTAGTTTACTTTATATCAAAGCATACACCAAACTGTGAGTCACATTTCCCTTTAAGACAAAGTAGCGGGGCCCAAGCTTAGCTGTGTGCTTAGGCAAAGTGAGGAGCCAACTGCCAGGTGTGATTTTCAGTAACATTTTTCTATGTTGATGGATAGTAACTGCACTAGTTGGGGTGGTTGGGGTGAGCATTTGATAGTGTAGATAATTGTTGAATCACTATGTTATATACTTGAAACCAATACAATACTGTATATCAACTATACTTCAATTAAAGAAAATCAACTTGTCCTAACTGAACTCCCCCACTGGGTTCTCTAAGTTCCTGCTTTCTGTCATTAATCACCTTTTGGGTCCCCATATTAAAAGGAACTGGTCAAACCCGAATATTCTTTGATAAGGGTGACATAACATATAGGTATGAAATACTTCCTGCTGCTGGGGGTCAGGAGGAAGGGATGTATGTGGAGGAGGTGGTCAAGTCCAGCAAGGCCAATGGAAAAGAAGGCCAAGTAGATGGGCAGCCCCTCTTCCTGGAGTGGGGGAGAACCTGAGAAGCTTCTCAGGAGGGGGAAGGCAAGCTGGGAGCAGGTGTCTTTACCTCATTTGAAGGAGGCAGATCACTTCTTTTAAGAGTCAGGGTGGGATATGAATCAATTTCAAGACATTGAGAACAAAAGTTGTAAAACAGTAAAAATAATTAATAGATCGAGAACTGGAAGACCTGGTAGTCGGCTTCACCTTGGCCACAAATTTTTAGTCATTTCACCTCTTTGGCCTCACTCCTCATTTTCAAGTGAGAATCCTTAAAGAACCTTTCCTGCTTTTATATACTATAAACATCCCCTGGTTGGGGTCCCTAGGTCTAGACAAAAAGTGCAACAGAAATGGGGTTTGTTTTGTTTTTAATCCAGACAAGTTTCAATGTCTATCTGCAGGTTGTGAGTCGATGTGTTTTTAGCTCTCAGAACAACCACATCCAGCACCAGAGACCCTGATTCCTTATCATGGGGACTGATGTGCACATCACTTGTGGGACCTCTGCCCTCAGTGGCACTGACAGCTCTTGTTGACTTAACGGCACTGTTTCCAAAGAAGATCACTGCAAAGCTATCGTTGCTGTGATGTTCAAGGTAACAGGTGGTTGTGGTTTCAGAGTGAGACTTTGTATGCCACCTCTTGCTTACTCAAACTTCTCTTCAAGTCATATCAGTCTCCTTAATGACAGAAGCCCTGCATCTTACCAGCAGTTGTAAGACCTGCTACTTCACACCATACCAAAAATATTGTTTCTCATCACTTTGCTCCCAGCTTCAGAGTATCTGCCAAAGAGGCCTACCACTAACCCAGCTGCTCTCCAGACTTGGAGGAAATGTCTGTTGTATCACACCATCCAGCTGCTATCCAGCTTTCAGAGGTCTTTGTAAATTCTTTGTAAATCCTGATTAATTTTTTTAATAGACCAGTAGAGAAATTTCTGTAGGAAAAATGTTTTCCATATGACAAAGCTGAAACATGGAGCCCATGAATTGCCCTTTACTACCCTACAAGGTAGCCTGAGACTAGATCACAAGGCACCAAAGTGACATCACACTCTGTCACGGCTCTAAGTCTCTCATGCTTTGAAATCCCTGATCCATTTACAAATTTTCTGAACTTATCTTTGCTGTTAAGAATATAAACTTTGTAGTTCTGTCAGACAGATATGAACTAAGCCAATTTTGTTCAATGCATATTTCATCTTAAGTATTTATTAGGCTTGGTTAGCATACTCCCACTTGCCAGAAACACACATATCTTTGTTCCAACATGTACCAATGATAATCAGAGTCTATGGCATCTCTCACTCTTAGGCAATAACATAAGACTCCTCCCAGCTAATATGTTAATGTGTAGAAAATACCAGATGGACCCAAATCTTGCTAGCCCAACTTGTGACTTCAGAACGAGGAGGAAAATCTCCAAAACCTGTCCTATGTGTAATACTTTAATTCATATCTAGCAGTAGAAACTGGAAAGGTTTCTCAGGAAGCCTTTGTCCCTAATCCAGCCAAGTTTCCCATGAGCAACCTCTGAACTTTATCTGAGAGCTCGTTTACCAAAGAAACCCACAGCTAATCTACACTCCCCTAACTTTGGAGAAAATAGCTGGAGTGGGGTCAAGGAGAGGAAGGGAAATTGTCTAAATGTATGCAAAGGGAATGTTCTCTTGAAAGCAGGGTGGATCCTAGAACACCCACTTTAAGCTCAGACATACCCTGACAGGCATTTGGGCAGTGGATTTGGCCAACCACCTATGGAGTAACTTGAACTTCTTCCATAGATCCAACAGGAATCAATAATGAGATCTGCCTGGAAATTTCATCAAGTTAGCCTAACCCTTCCAACCAAAAAGTTTCCTAGCTTAGTACAGGCATAACCCTGCACTGGGAGACTTTCTCTCCCCATACACACTACCTTGGTAAACAGACAAGTCATTTCAGGAGATAGTCTCAAGGTTAAATCTATCCTCTCCTTTCATTGTCACTGCCCATGCCCTAATTCAGTCCCTTGTTATGTCCTGCATGGACTCTTGCAAAGATTCCTACCTCAGCTCTGGCTTCTAGACTCGCTCTCTTTAATCTATTCTCTGCACTGTCACCAAAGCATTCTTCCTAGAACGAATTGTACTGGGTGCCCTACAGAATAAATTCTGAATTCTGTAACTTGGGTCTGAAGATCCTTCCAAATGTAATCATGACCTGGGCTTCACACTCTGTCATGGCTCTAAGTCTAAAACCATTTCCAATCTTTATGTCTCCTTTTCTGCTGACATGTGTAAAGGGATAGCATCAATCATTTACTGCCACATTAATTCTGTGTAACAATCACCCTAAAATCAACGGCTGAAACAATAGTTTATTCTCAGGCTCACAGGTCTGCAAGTTGACTGGAATGACTCTGGTGATATGTGTCCCTTGTGGGGCACAGGCTGAAAGGGCGTCAGCTACCAGGACAGTGGTGACCAGTTCTTTCTCATGGAGGAGGATGGAAGCTCCCAGAAAAGTAAGCAAAAACACATGATACATCTTAGATAGCTGAGGATGACAGACCATCACATTTGCCCACACTTCATTGACCAAAGCAACATCAATGGGGTGGAGAAATATATTTATTCTACCTCTTGTAGGAGAAACCACAGTATCACATAGCAAAGTATACTGATGTAGAGAAAGATAAAGAATTGGGAACAAATATTTACTGCTGCACAATAAATTCTTATAACAGCAAATATTTATCATCTCATGGCTTCTATGGGTCAAGAATCCAAGAGCAGCTTAGCTAGGTCATTCTGGAACAGTTCCACTCATGAGGTTCAGCTAAGCTGTCAGAACTGCAGCCTTCTGAGGCTTGATGGCTGAAGGATGTGCTCGCAAACCCACTGCCATGGGTTTAGCAGATCTTTTCTTCATGTGGGCCTCTCCAAAGGCTGCCTGAGTGTCCACACCACTCAGCAGTTAGCTTCCCCCAGAGTGAGGAGAATGAGGGAGCCAAAGACAGAGGTGCTGAATTTTGTAACTTCATCTGAGAGGTGACACAGCATCACCCCTTCCTTATTCTGCTAGTTGGCCACACAGACCAAACCTGCTCTGTCACAGGAGACCACACAAGGGTTCTGGAGAATGTATCCCCTACTTTCTGGAACTAGTTGTCCTACTCAGTGATCTTGCTATTCAGTCCCTGGATGTCCAGAACCTGGGTAGCCCCGAGGCACTCCCTTTCATCGAAGAGGGTGAGACGTGTTTGGATGAGCAGCCAATTAAGAGGGAGCCCCGGAAACCCAGAGTCCTGCAGGCAGGAAGACCCCAGCAGCAAAGTCCAGACCTCCAAACGCTCTCACATGGAGGAGAAGCAGCTGCTGCAAGCATCTCACTGCGGACACCCATCCCTGGAGCCAGACAGTGAGCCCTGTGGGCTTCGACATTTAAAGGTCACACCTCCCAGGAAGTCAGGAAGATGAAATGAATGGTATACATTAAAGCATTAAGAATTCTTGGAGAGAAAACTGCTGTATAAATTCAAGATCGCATTAGCATAATTTTGAAAACGATTTCTGTAAATTTCCTTTTCTTCCCCAGCCAGTTAACTTGGGCACATATGTATACACACATTATATAAATAAATGAACAGGTGCATAAATGTAAAAAAAGTTTTTAAATCATAGTCACATCTTAGATATGAAAGGGAGAAGAAGTATTATATCTTTTCTCTTTTTTGCTGACCTCCTCTTCCACACCTCCTTCCCCCCAGTGTTCTAAAACCCTAGTGGGTGGTCTTGTGTATCTTTCTCTCCATGTTCATGAGCACACTGCTGCCTATGCTAAGGATGAGTCATTATTTATTTAACAATAATGGAAATCATATCGTACAAGTTTTTCATCATCATGAATTTCTCAACCAACAGTATGTTTCAGAAATTTTCCCCAAGTCAAGTGGTATAGTTCTAAATCTTTGTAAAGTTTCACAATATGTTATAATGTGATGGGTCCATAATTTTTTTATCCATTCCCCTCTTAAATGGGCACATACTTTTTCCAAATTTTTATTTAGCACACACAGAAAAGGCTGCAATAAGATCTATAGGTAGAGCTCCACATTTTGTTGTTTTTTATTTCTCTGGGATATATGCCCAGGAAAGGGATTGCTGGCCCACAGGGAATATATAATTTGGCTCTTAGAAATTGTTTCCAGTCTGATAGAACTGAAGAGATAGCTTACTGTTATTCACAGTGCATTTCCCTGACATCTAGTGAGAGTGGGCATTTCTTCAGGGTTTTTTACCATTTTTATTTTTTCCTAGTGAATTGTTTTTCCACATCCTTTGCCTTGTTTTTGTTGGATGGTCTGTCTTTTATTAATTTATGGAAGCTCTTCAAGTCTTAATAGACAAAATCTTGCTCTGTCTTCTACATTGAAACTGTTTTTCCACATTTGTCATTTTTTCTTGACATTACTCATGGTCTCCTTTGGCTTCACGGTTATTTGTGTATTTATAGCTTCTGGTTTTTCTGTCTTAGTTAAGAAAGTGTCATCTATATTCTAGATTATTCATGAAGTTTCCCAGATTTTTAACTTTGTTGTATTAATTTTTTCATCTGTGTCTTTGATCTATATGCAATTTATTTGATTTTTTAAAATGGCATAAGGTAGGGCCTAATTTTATCCTTATTTAGATGACTAAACCTCTTTTCCAGCACCATTGATTTTAAAATCCGTCATTTCCTCATTGACTCACCTTTGAAGTATATTAAATCCTCAGAGATGCTTTGGTCATTTTCTAGCCTCTTTATTCTGTTAAGCTTGTCTATTTCTCTGTTCCTAGGACAATTTCATATTTATATGATTACAAATTGTTCTGATATCTGGTAAAGCAAATCCAACTCAAGAAAAGCATGCCTTCTTATTATTCCCATTTTTCTAATTTCTCTTGCACATCATTCTTCAATGTGATATTTAAGATTATTTCTCCAATCCCAAAAGGAAAATCTATTGAGATTCTCCTGAAAGTTTGATTAAATTTTTACATTATTTTTAGGAAAATTTTTTAAATAACTCTAAGCCTTCCTATGCAAGATCAAAGTATGTCTTTATAAATCTTTTGTAATTGTTATCGCTACTGGGAATGGAATGCTTCTCTATTTTCATTTTAGATGCTTATGGTAATTGGAGAATAGCTAATGATTTGTACAACTATATCTTATAGATAGCCACCTACATAATTCTTTGATTTTTTCTAGTATTTTTTACTAGACACTCTAGTTTTCCAAGTACACAATTGCAGACTTGTATACAAAAGAAATTATTTCTTCTTCTCCAAAGTTTATACAAATTACTTCATTTTTAAAAATATCATTGCTTTCACTAGAATCTCTAAGCCAATATTACATAATAATACTGAGGTCAAGTAGTCCCATTTATTCCTGACTTCCTTGCAATGATTTTACCTAGGTTGAGTAATTTTGGGAAAGGATTTCATCATTGCCTAGGACCTCATTTCCCAAGTACTCTTTACTTGCTGAGAGCTGCCCAGGGATTTCCCAGGAAATAACATGTTATTGCTTTCCTATGGGTCTATACAGAAGAAAGACTCAAAAGAAGAGGTGGTCAGAGGGAGTTACAGGTGTGGTGGAAATTCTTCTCCATCCAAGGAAGAGGAGGTTCTTCATGGAGCATCACACTGATGTAAGAGTGAGAGCAGAGACCAGAGCACACAAAGCCAGTTCTGTACTCCTTAGAAGCTCTCCATCTCCCACCAAGTCCCGAGGTGCTCCCATCCCCTCATTTATAAGATTACTTACTAGATTCTATCAAAGTCTTCTTTGGTTCATCCCAAACCAAACCTCTCATGGCACAGACCTGGCCATGGAAAGTCCAGGTGCACTCTAGCTCACTGCAGATTTTCCCTTCTATCACCCTAAGGGATCCTGAAGTCCCTCCTCTTCCTTCAGATGAGACCCACTGAGCATGGGTTTCATGGGTCTCACATTCACTGCTGACCAGCGCAAGTCCCTGCAGTAGCAGACACCTTTCTACAAATGCATGTGTAATATCTGGCCACCCATGAGCTGTACAGAAGATCATCAACCATCATTAAGGAACTGAATCCAAGGCCAAGGTCAGAGTTTCTCAACCTTGTCACTATTGATATGTGGGGCTAGATAATTCTTTGTTGGGGATCAGGGGCTGTCCTGTGCATCACAAGATATTTACCAGCATCTCTGGCCTCTTCAAATGCCAGTAGCATCCCCATTTCTAGTCATGACAACCAAAAATCTCTCTAAACATCGCCAAGTATTCCCCGGTCAGGGTGGGAGTGAAGAACCAAAATCATTCCAGTTGAGCGTCACTGCCCTAGGATAGATGCTGTGAAGCCTACTACCTGGAGTTGCCTGGGTATGAAAACAGCTCATTTGCAAATCACTGACTGGAAACTGAAGCACTTGCCCTTGTCACTTTCAGTTTGGAATTTATTTGAAACTGCTGCTTCTTCCCCCTGCTCAGGAAGTCTTAATACATATGGCTTGCTTCTCTTGATTGGCAGCCACCCAGGCCTCTTGTGGAAGGATGATGGCTCAGAGATTTTGAAAGTTAATTCTGTATGTGCCACAATGGGGCCAGTTCATATCCATGTCATCTATTTTTAGTTGTAAAAGTAAGATCATTTTTATTTAGCTTGCTGCTATATCACTCAGCATGAAAATACTTATGACTTTTGTTCCTATTGATGATGGAGATAAAATTTCAGAATTACAATTTTCGAAAGGAAATTAGCTGTTTCCCTGAACAGCCTGACACTGCAGTTTGGTTGATGACATCCCAGTAAACAACCTCCAAACAAACTCTTGACTCTGGAAATAAGTAGGAGCTATATATAGCCAAGAAATTATTTTCAAGTAGGTGGGCCAAAGGGAAAAATAAGCTGAGAGAAGCCAGCAAGGAAACTCTCATTCACCCAGTACCTTGAAGTGAGGAACTGTAGGGCCATTTGCCAAAACGGAAAGTCTGCGTCACTATTACTAATGGAGGAATGATGTTTTTGGTGAATTTTCAGCTTGTTGAAAATGTTGACCCATTTCATTTGTCACAACCACAGATTTTGTTTGACTTGGTTTAAAACATAAAACCTGAATATATATCCTCACGACTAAGGAAACAAAGAGATTTCAAACAGGATCTTGGAACCGTCAATCAGATGACATGTATCCTAGCAACAGGGATGCGGGTAAAAGGTTGCCTGCCAAGAGTGTGAGGTTTTCTACTCTAAGGCTGTTGAGATGGGTCTTCATATGCATGTGAATGTAAAGGCCCTCAGCATTCTGAAAGTGTGGCATATTGCTGCTGCTCTCCTTTTTGCTAAAGAAAATCAGAAAATTTTGAAATCCTTGAACAAGTCCAATCCGGAATAGGAGACTGGATTGCAAGTGCTTGAAATCAGGGGTGCAGTGTCCAGTCAGGTGGGTTCTGCAGAGGCAGAGGATAGCTCTTCAGGAGGATGAGCTGTTTGGTTGTAGCCAGGGATGACAGTCCCCTTCCCACTCAGCCTTCCAGAGCTGTGTCCTTCAGCTTCTAGCTCTCACAGCTCTGACCTTCACTGGAATTGAAAACAAAGCTGAGCAACAGAAGGTTGACTTGAGAACTTAGTTCCAGAGGACAGGAACAGACATTGTTCTCTTTCAAGATGGCATGGATTTGAGCACCTATGTCCTATATCCAGGCTATATAGATATTGCTAATCTTGATCTGGGATCAGCAAGCTTTTCCTGAAAAGACTGAGGTAGTAAATATTTTCAGCTTTTCAGGCCACACAGTTTCTGTTACACATACTCACCTCTGCCAATGTAGCACCAAAGCAGCCATAGGCAAGGAGTGGAGACACTCACCCTCACACTTCACTGAGGGCATCTTTTTTGTATGTGACCTGAAGCAGTGATCAAGATTCACTATTCTAAACAGGCTAGGGTTGCCAAATAAAACACAGGACACCCATTGAAGTCTGAACATCAAATAAATAGTAAATAATTTTTAATATAAGTATATTCCAAATATTGCATAATAGAAAATTGTACTAAAACATTCTTTGTTCATCTGAAATTCAAATTTAAATGAGTGTCCTCTACTTTTTGATTTGCTAAATCTAGCACCCCCAAGACATGCAAATGTCCTGAACGAGAGAAACTAAAACTTGGAAGGAGGACAAGATCTCCTCCATGAGCACCCCCTCCATTGAGTTGGAGGAATAATGGTGCATTTCTCCAATTACTGTCTGAACATTGTCCCCACAGCTTCCATTTCATTGCCTTTTCAAAAGAAAACCTACACATGATAGGGCTTGACTGTATACTTCTGCACTTTTCTATTGTCTTTCCTTAAACCTTGTCTTTCCTTAAACGTTGTCTATCTCCATTCTGCCTTAATTAGTCCAGCAGAGAAAGCCCTTGTACTCACACACATCTACATCTTCATGATGGTGCACACATAGTCCAGAGCCAGAACCCTGCTTTCCCTTGGGCAGAGGTGCTGAGACCTGACCGCATGGTAGAATCACCCAAAAAAGTTTTCAGATATATCCACGCCCAGTAAAACTCAGTCTTTAATATGTTCTAAATTCCCCAGGTGTTTCTAAGGTGCAGCCAGCATTATGAACAATTGCCTTAACACCTACACCATCTGCACCCTTCTCTCAAGCTTTAAGTCCCCAAAAATAGTGCCTTTCAAAACTTTATATGCACACAGATACACTTGTGATGCTGTTAAAATGCAGAGTCTGATTTCCTGGTCCTGGAGTGGGGCCTGAGAGTCTGCATTTACCACCAGCTCCCTGGTGACATTAATGCTGCTGGTCCTTGAGACACCCTTTGAGAAGCAAGGCCATTAAAAAAAAAACAACGCAGAATTAAAACACCTTAAAACCAAAGCCATTGCAACTTCCTACTTTACATTCTTTTTTTCTTTACTTGCATATAAGAAGCAAACTAACTATGAGACTGGTAATAAAAACTTTCTTTGGATCCATGATAGTCCTAAGACTAGCACCATATGTGCACTCCAGTGTTAAGTTGCAACTTCTCTGGATTCATTTCCTATCTGTGGGAAGCTAGAGAGAAAATAACATTGGTTTGAGTTTCAGCACACAGATTTTTTCAGACACAAATACCAAGAAACCTCAGGCTAAAACTTCCTGTTTAAGGGTCATGAAACCACAGTAGATTTGTCAGGCTTGGATGTGGAATGACTTAACTTGCAACTATTTTCAACTAGGAGTGACAACACCCTGGTGGACTGGCTGTGAAATATGCTCTTTGGTGGCTGAGAACTGTGCTAAGTGGCCTCTGGAGGACCCTGCATCCCTGTGGGGTCCACAACTCTGCACTGTCCCCCAGAGCAGCCCAAGGTGGTTTCCAAGAGAAGTTTCCATATGCAGTGGACAGGAGTGAGGTTCTGGAGGTTAAATCTCCATTCTCTCACTAACCAACTCTGAGACTTGAGACAAGTTATGTCATCCTCCTTATGCCTTAGATCCCTCAGGTATCTTCTGTAAAAAAAGGAATACAAATGGATGCTTAGATGAGATTATAGGTAAAGTGTTTGGTTAGCACAGTGCCTGGCATGTCAGTAACATTAAATCTCGGCTGTTACCATTATGGTCCTCTTCCATCTCTAAGTTAGATGGAAATACTAGACTTGCTGTTTCTTATGGAGAGAAACTGAGTCACTTCATCCAAGTACAGCACACACACCAAAGTCCTACTACCTTCTGTGCTGGCTTTTGGGTCTCTCCTGTGTGAAAGACAGCCATTGGTACCCCCATGAAGAAATACAATAATAAGTACATCTTATCTGCACACATTAAGACACCATGTTAAGCTTGTAGAAAAACAAAATCCATCAGGTTTTTCTCCCACTTAATGGAAAAGGAAGTTTGTCTTGTGACCAGAGCCACTTCCTTCTAAGGCAGAAGAAGAGAGAACTAAGGACAGCTGGAGTTATTCTGGGTACCCTTTATAGGAGCAGACACTTACAGTATGGTGCTATTAGTGGGGTCTGCAAATGGCAGGGGAGAGCAGCGGGGAAAAGAAGAGCACCATAGCTTTTTAATATGGATGAGAAGCTGCCTGCTCTCTCCTAAGCAAATGAAGAACAAGAGTAGCAAGGAATTCAACCCTACTTACAGGTAGTTTCTGAAATAAAGGGTAGCGGGTGGAAGTGATGTTGCTCAGAGCTGTGTTGCAGTGTAAAACCTACCAGCATCAGGTCTGGCTTCTGGGAGTCCCTGGCTTGTTCCAGCAGAGAGATGATAGAAATGTAAAAATAGATAACCCTTGAAATGCCAGTGTCAGCCCCAAAGAACAGCTTCCAGAGATGAGGAGTGGGTGGACTTCCAGAGACACAGATTCAGATTCTAACTTTAGCCTGAACTTTCTGAAGCTGCTCAGCAGTACCAGGAAAAGATTTGGTGTGAAAGCAGCTAAGAATAGCACCTCAAATCAGACTGTGGAATTAGATGAGTTTCCGTGTGCCACGTGCCCCTCAATATCTTCCTTCTTCCCCAGCCCCAGTGGGTCACGAACACCCCTAATGCTGAAGAGTGGGAGCTCTGAGCCAGGGCTTCTGCCCAGAACAATGATTGCAAGAACTCACATTTATTGAAGATTAGGGCAGCAGGCCTTTGTTAAGCATTTCATGTAGACCGACTCATTTAATTCTCATGCCAACAGTAGGAGTACCTCCATTGTACAAGTGAGGATATTTATCTGAAATGTCATGCAACTAAGGCCACTCAGCAGGTTAAGTGGTAGAGCTGGAAAAAGAACAATGAAGTGTTGGTAAACAGAAAGAAAAACTGAAAGAACTGGAAGATCAAGGGCCGTGACAAGGAGGGGAGACCTTCAGGGATAGAAAGGGCTGGGTGATGGGGCAATGCAGTGATCCTTCCTCTTCTCCATCTTTATGAGAAATGAATAGAGATGCCTTACACTGCAGCAAGGGGTAAGGAATTAGAACTAATGGGAAAAAAATTTCTAGATTACAATACTGTGTAACATGAGTAGTCATTATTGAGGAACAATGAGAAACCTGGGTTAATTTAAAAATAGGGTGGTTTTGTGTTTCTCTAGGTATGTTCCACAGAACACAGTTCTTTAAGATATTAACAGTATAATCAAATGTATCCAGGAAATACTGTGCTAAATAGAGTCAAAAAGGTTTCTTAGCGGATGAGTTCTAAGAGCTTTTAATTAGCTGATATATGTTGTGAGTCTCTAATGGGGTTTTTTCCAAACTTATTTGACCAGAACCCTTTTATAAATTAGTCTTTCCTCAAATGCACATGGGGAAAGTCTGGGGTTTTCTAAGATGGTTTAAGAATGGAACTTCCTGGATACTGAGGACTGGCCTTGCTACTCAAAGAGAAGTCAATGCACTTTATCATCAACATAGGTATCTCTTAGGAGCTGGTGAGAAATGTAAAATCTTGGCCCCACCCCATACCTACAGAACAGAACCTGCCTTTTAACAATATGCTCTGATGATTTATTTGCAGATTAAAGCTTGAGAAGCCCAAATTTCTTCAAGCCTCAGGATTTGGTTACACAAAACCCCATAGCAACAGCAGCCTAATAGGAGCGGTCTGCTGCATAACAAACCACCCCAAAATTTACTGTGTCTTGAAACACTAATGATTTATTTCTCATGATTCTACAGATCAACCTGGCTCAGTTGGTAGGTTCTTTTGCTGCAGGTAGTGTGGGCTAGGGCCAATCACTAAGCTGCTTTTGTGGGCTGTACTGCCAGGTCTAAGATTTTATTCATCTATTTAGTACCTCAGTGCTCCTCCCTGGGGTTTCTCTATGTGGATAGCTTGGACTTCCTCAAACCACAGTGTTCTCAGGGTACTGGGCTGCTTACATGGCAACTGGCTTCCAAGACGGAGGACACAGATGCTGTCAATTCTATTAAGCCTGGGCTTGGAAGTTCCAGAACATCATTTCTGCTGCATTCCATTTATTTGTCAAAACAAATCACAAGGTCAATTAGATTGAAGGAGAGGAGAAATGGTTTCTGCCTCTTGACGGGTGAAGTGGCAAGCACATATAGGGAGGGAAGGAATTGGTAGTGGCTATCTTTGGAGACTATACTGCCGATTTGGGGTATATTAGATGGTGTGCATGAGCCCTCCCTAAATGCTAAGTGCTTAAAAAATGCTCTAATGTGTGTCCTGGAATGGCTTTTCCTCTGAGGAAAACAGGCACTCAACCCAACTTTATAAAAGGAAAGGTATGTCCTATCCATGGAGCATGTCGGTGCCATGGGACAGCGGAATAGGTTAGGTTCCATCATTCATCAATACCAACCCAAACTATTTTGGACCTCCTATGGGCCAGCAACTTACAGGTATACAGCAGTGTGCAATACATTTACCAGATGACTCTCTGAAGCATACACTCTGGCAGGAGGAAACAGTCAGTCAACTAGTAAACCATGAAATAAACAAAATAATTTTAGAAAGTGATAAGGACTACGAACAAATAAAATAGGGCAAAATAATTATGAGCAACTTTCTAAATTAATTTAGATTAGGAGTAAAAGAAGTCCTCATGGAAGAAGTGTCCTTGAACTGAGATCCAAAGGATGGAAGGAAGCAGCCATCCAAAGAACTGAGGTCAGAGTGCCTAAGGATGCAAGTACAAAGGCCCTGGGACATGCTTGAGGGACAGAAGGATGACCACTGCGCCTGGAAGCACATTCTGCAAGGGAACAGTAACCTGAGACAAGGCTGGAGAGGCAGGAGGGGGCAAGGGCTTCACAGGACTCCATAGACCGGAGTTAGGAGTGTAGTGACCAGAGGAAGAATATAATGTGATAACAAGATATTCAAACTGCAATACAAAACCACTGGACAGCTTAATACAAAGGTGACACAAGTTGGTTTGCATTTTTATGGGAAGTATCCGGCTGCTGTGTGGAAACAGATTGTAGAGGGAGAAGAGCAGAAGCAGAGGACCATTCAGGAGACTAAGGTAGCAAGAGAGAGAATGTAGTTTGCACCAGCTGGGCTCTGAGCACTGAAGGCCATATAGAATATCCTTGTCCTCCCCCCACCATCAGGGAAATGTCCTCAGATGCCCTCACAGCCCCTGTGGTTCCACTCAAAGAAATACATTTGGCCTTAAGTAGGCCTTCACAAGACATCCAGTAAGGAAAAGGATGTCTATCTTTTTATTTTTCTTTTTACTGGGTTTAGGTGATGAGGGTTAGAATAAAATATTCTCCATATCCTTTTGTACCTAGAAATATGGAACTGTGAGACACTTCATTTCCTTCCTTAATCGTCCAGGGTCTTGACCTAAACCCAACTGGTAACAATTAGCAGAAATTGAGTGTAATACCACAATGAACCCGGATAGCAATTGACGACACTAGCTGATTAACATGAATTATCTTTGTTCATGTTCCAAATATTTGACAAGGTCATTCACTCTAGTGTTCCAAGATTAAACAAAAGAGGCTGCTATATGATTCCTGTCTCCCGGCTTGGACCCCGAATGTCTATGCTGCCTGTGCTAGTGCAAACCCCAATACACAGCTACTCCTGATCTGTGGCTGCACCAAGTGACAACATCTTTATTTACTGTAGTTAGTTTAAAGATATTACTTTTAAGTCCATTATCTACTGCAACTTCTGATTTTATAAGCCATAAGCACGACAATTATAAAAAATTATGTTACTTTTCTGAGATCTCCCCAGTTTTTTTTCAATAAAGGTGATTAATTCAATGCACAACAAAACAGATTTAATATATATACTGTTGTAATTTCTGGCAAGTTCCAAAGTCAGAAGAAATTACTTGTTGAGTCTGCCTCCACATTTTTTTTCTAAAATACAATCATCATCAATAAACTCTGCCTCTGAGAAAGTTGCAAGTGTAATCTTGTACATCATTGACTCCTTCAAAATAAAGCATTCATTGCATTACTATGTGCCAGACTTGTGCCATGTGCCCTTAGGAAATTCTCAGTCTAAGGCAGTTTCAACCATGATTCTGTAACCAGTTAAGAACTTAATAAATGACCTTTGGTCACCATATGCTAATTTGTCTCTACTCTCTTGGGTAGAAGTTACAACAAATAGTTTAGGTAAAATACATGATGAGGAAAGAGGCCAGAAGGATCTAGCAACACACAACTTATTTCTGCCTTCATTTATTTCCCAAAACCTCTTTTTAAAGTTTGCAGTTAAGAGGAAGACAAAGAGTGTGGGGTCTTAGCCTTAATACCCACTTATTCACTGATTGGTAAGAGAAAAAGGACTCAGTTTCCCCGGAGCTTTCTCTTCCTATTCCTCCAGGGGCAGGAATAACAGCCGTATTTTTTGTGCACTGTGTTCTGGAAGCTGTTACTTGTAAATGAAGGCAATAGAGTGCCTGGTAAGCTGGGCTGATAAGGGTCGGGGAGAGAGAAAGAAAAGAGCAGGGACAAGAGAAAAGATGGTTAAATAAAGGAAAACAGTGATGAGAGAATATTAAAAAGGAAGTGATGAGGTCAGGATCATAGAATCCCAAACCGGAAGGGCAAGCTCATTTTTCCAACCCTCTCTTAAAGCAGGAAGAGACAGGCGGAGTCACAGAGGCGGGACCAGAGCCTAGCCCTGATTCTCAGAGCTTTCTGTGCCCACATTTACATGATTACCTTGTGAGTTTCAGAAACTCGGTCTCCATGTGTAACTAAGTGTGACATAGCACTTGCCCTGCGTGTAACTCTGTAAATGTTTAATGAACACTAACCTGGGTTATGATGATAAGCACGATCGTATCAGTATTAGCACAAAGATTTGCTCGGGTCTCTGAACAGTTTCCAGTAAGGAAAAGTCAATGACAAAGGCAACAGCCAGGGTTCGGAGCCTTGTGAAAGATCTGCTGTGAATTTTTAGTCTGAAAGTCCTCTCAGTTGAGAGTTTTTCCCTGGGGTTTTCTCCCTACTAGCTGCTACGTGGGGTGCAGTTGGTTGTCAGGAGGACACAGAGACTTCTAGAAATAAGTGAGAGAATGATTTTCAGCCACTCAGGGTCAATGGCACAGACACCAATTTAACCAGTGGCAGCTCCTTGCTGAGGAGCTGGAAACCAAAAGGGGAAGGTTTCTGGAAAATGCCAGGCATAGGGGCACTCTATAAGGTTTTGAAAAATAAATATATAACCCTATCTACTGCTCCATCTCTCACAACACAGTTCTGAGCACAGAGGAGAGGTGCACACACACAAAGAGAAGCAAAAAAAAAGAAAAGGTAGGAAAAGAACAAAGTGTTGGCTCCTCTATTGCCTGTATGGCCAGTCCAAAGGAGATCTATTTAGAGGCCAAGAGTGTTCCTCTTGAAGCTGCTACTTAAACCCCCAAGAGCTGATATTTAAGCATTCGATGGGTGACTGAAGGTAGGGTTCAACCTGTAAAGTATGAGGCACCTGTGAAGTAACAAACAGTAGACAAATTGAGCCGAGATGAACAGAGCTAAGAGCTGCTCCCCATCTCCCGAGGCCAGAGGTTTGAGGACCATACTGAGCTAATGGCACCTGAAGATTTTGGAAATCCTGGCCTCGGTGGAGACCAGGAGGAGCCAGTAAAGAGGCTCCTTAAGTCCAGGCAGAGATGGGAACCAAGGAAGACCTGCCCGCTCCACCTCTGAACTGCGGTCCGGCACTGACCTCAGCACACAGAAGCCCTTAACCCTTGACCTACACTTAGGAAGGAGAGTGGAAGCTTAAGGGAGGAGAAAAGGCAGAGAGTCACAGTTTGTTTTTATACTGACAGGCAAACATTCAGACATCCAAGCAAACAGTAAGAAAGGAAAACCAAATTTAGTACAAAGAGCTACCCAAAAACTCACTCGAGACTCCTTTAAAACTAGTGGGTTTTACCCAGAGGAGAACTCTACAGAGGCAGGGCTGTGGCTGTACCTCCTTAGCACTTGCATCTGTAAGACCACGTGCTCTAATAGTCCTCAGGTTATATCTTCTCTGGGATAATAAATTCTTTAAGGGCAGGACCCATGTCTATTTCATCTCTGTATCTTTTGCAGCGTGGAACACAGTGGTTTGTACATAGAGGCACTCCGTTTGTTGAATGACTGACTATTGGAATGCTATTCCCAGGGGCTTTATCCTCTCCATCTCAAGACCTTTGGTCAGATCTCTTTTATATACTTTGTGTGGTTTGCAAAAGGGCTTCCAAAATAAGTTGGGCCTCAATCTAGAAAGAAAAGAGGCCTCCCATCTTTCCCCACTCAATCTATACTTCAAAGCCAGATTAATCTTTATAATACATGATTCCAAGTTTGTCCTATCTGTACTCAAAACTGTCCCTCGTTCCCTAGTGCACACAGTTCATCAAGTCCAGTCACTGGCTGATATGCATTCCCAATTGACCATACCAGCCTTGTCTCATGCCAATCCCCTTTAAACATCCTCTCTGTTCTCTGCCATCTACCGGTCCCCATTCCCCAATACTCTCCATGCTTCTCCAGCTCAGTACCTTTACTCACACCTTCCTTCCACCCGGAATAACACCAGTAGGAAGACTACACTAAACACTTGGCACTAAATTCCACCTCTATCGGTTCACTAGGCTGTGTGACCTATGGTAATTTTTTTTAACCACTGAATCTCATTTCTCCATCTTTAAAATTAGTTCAGAATACTAACCTCAAAGAGTTGTAGAAAGAGATAAAATTAGGTAACACTTGTGAAAGCATCAAGCATAGTAGGTACCCAATAAACATTTCTCTCTCCTCTTTATGATCCTTCCAGTTTGGACACAAGTGTTACCCCATTACTGTAGGCAGAAGAGTCTCTCCCTCAACCTGAGCAAGTACTCACAGGGGAAGTTCCCCCAGCAGCAAGGGAGGGTCCATCTCCAGGTCAGCCACATCCACCTTGGAAGAATTAGGCCAACAGATGACATGGCACATGTCCTCAGACACAGAAATCTGGATCTTAGAGCTAGAAAACCCTTCCAAATTATCTGGCTGGATCTACTGTTTTAAAGATAAGGAAATTGAAGCCCAGTGAGGAACCAAGATCCCTGCCGTTTGCTCTTTACTCTTCACTGTGCCATGAATAAGGGCCAGTATTCACCGAACCAACCAGATGCATAGGAATGCCCTGGGCTGAGACTGAATGGGAATCAGAGGCCAAAGAGCTTCCTCAGAAGTGTCTAGTCCATTGCCTTGATCCAGTTAGGCTGCAGTTCCACTCACTCAAGCACTAAATAGGCTCCTTCAAAGTGTGGGTTCCACACCTACGAGGAAGGTAATAGAATGCGTGAGGCATACACCATCCCACCCTTAAGTTCACAGCCTGGCTAGGGAGGAGTCACGTGTTCAAATAATCGCCATGCACGGTGGGAACTGCATCTACCCTGCTGTAGGAGAGGTGAAGAATTGAGCAATGCTCCCTAGAGGAGCAGAAAAATCTTCACACAGAAGATGACAGATGAGTTGGACCTTGAAGAATACAGCTTGCTAAGTATACAGGTGACGGGAAGGGTATTCCCGCTTGTGCAGTTACAACAGCACACACAGGAGGAGAGGCTGCAGAGCCGTGCCCACTGGTGACTGTCCTCTAATCACAACCGAAGATCCAGTTCCATGAAATCAGCCAAGGACTGTCCCAACTGTGCCAGGGTCAGGAATATTTTTGGACCAAATGCCAGTTACCCAATGGCTTCCCTAATTTATGTGTTTTACACAGGATACTTCCAAGGGTCTCCCATCACTTCCTTTATTACTGGGATTGAAGCGGGACTAAATCAGATAAATCAGAACCTCAGATATGGGAAGTTTCATCCAGAAAAAAAGAAAGATGAAAGCAAAAGGGAAAGCTCTTAAATAAGAAATAAGTGAGTAACTTCTCAAAAGAAATTTTGCACAATGGACCGGTTGCCTCCTTTAGGAAGCAGGCACCAAGACTGAGTTAGGAATTCAAGAGACTTATTAGAGATAAATCTTTCTCTATGAAAAAGAAAGAGAAGCGAGAGCAGGAGTAGGTAGGAAAATGCTTCACACAGTGACCCCTGTGAAAGGAAAGGGAAAGAAAGAATGGCTGGATAGGAATTTCTGGTACAAAGATTGCCCCTAGAGAAGAAGTGACTGGGCCTTGGCCTGTGCTAAGCTCAGCCATGGCTGGAGCTGCCTGGGACGTGCCAGTTAAGTTCCAAAGCTTGGCCAGATCTCAAGGGAGCCTCCCGGCACGTTCTCCCTTAAAGGGAGGTCTGAGCGACTCATCTCCATTGCTGCTGAGCACACACATCAACCTGCAGCAAAAGAATTTAGAGGGTAATGTACTGTGCTGATAGTTGGAAACTTGTTCTAGGTATGTGGGAGGTAAACCCTGAGTTTAAGGTAACAAATTAATTGTAGGCTCCATTTGTTGGTTAATTGTTGGTGTAGCTGGCAGGGCAAACTCAATCACTAGTGGTTACAACTGGTCCGGGTTGAGGGTAAAGCTTTGGTCCTGGAGTTCTCAACTCTCCAGGAACAAAATTCGTTGGTTGAACTAGCCACTCAATTCTCTGATCACTAAATGAAAAGACGTGTATGTCAATATTATCAGCCAGATAGGGAGAATGGAGAGGGGAAAGAGGAATAATCTGCTAGACCTTGAGAACCGCAAGTACAGGATCCCATCAGTCTTTGTCCCCAGGGAATGGCTAGCTGCTCCCAGGGTCTGGCACATGGAGGCCTCAATAAATATAGATTGAATGAGTGAATAAATGGGTGAACAGATGAATGTCACCCACAACCTCCAGATAAAACTGTTCTCCCTGTGTTTAGCTTCTCAGACATACTTATTTTTATTTCGTTTTCTGTGTTTTCCTTACATGTCAGGCTGTATCCCTTAGAGCTCAGTGGTAGAGAACAGACTCTTTTCTAACTAGTTTAGATAGGAAGGGACTTAGTTCAGGGTATTGAATGGCTCATAGGATCATTGGGTGGGCTGAAGAAACAGGCTTCAGACTGAGCTGTCAGGAAACGTCCCTGAAGAATGCTACAGAACTGGCCCATCAAGGGAGCCGCTGCCTTTCTACAACCAGGAAGCTTCCTCCACCAGAGCTACACTGCTGCTCCAGCAACCCGGGAGCTACCACGGTCTGCAGTCCCCCAGTCACACCACACCTGCTGATGTGAACGAATGCCCCACACTCAGCCTCTCACCCATGAGTAATGGACTGGAAAGGCCAAATGCCTCCATGTGCTTGTTGGCCCTTTGAAGCAGCAGAAGCATGGCCCCTGCCTCGTGTCTGTCTTCCAAATCTGTATGAGTTCCACTGCTTGGTCAAACTTGAATCAGCTCAGGAGGCCTCTCCAGAGTGTTGAGAAAATGTAGTTTTTCAAGTTCCAGCCTCTGTAGGATAGAAGAAAGCACTGTAGAAGGCGGGCAGAACGAACTGATGAGGGATTCCACCATATCACACTTTGAGGAAACTCGAGAAGGTCTTATCCTCCCATCTTCCATCAGTTGCAAACTAGGCATCTTCAGGCCAATATTAAAGTAAGGTTGTGTCCTCACTCGTGAAGAGATTTAAAACAACTTTTGTGCATTTTCTATGGAGATAGAAAACCAGGAGTCATTAGTCATTAATTGTCTTCCAAAAAGGCCTATCATCTATGGCTTTGGCTCCCTGCATACTCTACCCCACTCACAATGCCATGAGGTCGCCGAACGTCACCTGCAATCATGACTTTCATGAGGCCAAATAGTTAACAATCCTTATATAGTTCATAGCAACCTGAAACCACAACTTCCAGGTTTGACTTTTGGTGCACTTGCGAGTTCCGTGTCTCCATGCAGAGTTCCACTGCAGTCATTATAACCTTGTTCACATTACTCATTAAAAAATATATTAGACATGCACTGCATGTTTACCACTGTTTACATGTGTAATAGGCATGTTGAATAAATTTGTGATGTACTCAGAAGTATTTTTGTGTCCCATTGAACTTACTGGTTTTTTCAATGAGTTAACCTTCCCTGCCCCCAGATAAAACACTGGCAAGTGTTGTGGCCTTTTTGCTCACTTCTAAGTAATAGAACAGTATTGGAGTCACTTTAGGCAACCACGATAGTCTCCCTTTGGTCCTGATAATACCCATTTCCATGTAATAATCGAGAGGTGAGCTTGACTTAGTGCTGAGCCCTCTCTCCTCAGGCCTGCCTCAGGCTGGAAGCCCACGGGAGGGAAGGAGGCCTGATGCTTCGGCTCTCTCTGCTTCCTCTCACAGTCCCCCACTCCCTCACTGTCAGATCTAAAGGGGACGGCAGTTACCTGACTGGATGGCTCTGTGCTCTCTGGACCTGGCACATGGCTAATGCTGGTGTTCGCAGGCAGGAAAACTCTCTCCCATAAAGCACTTCTGTAGTTCTTCATGGGAGTCTTGCTAGACTCATTTCTCCCACAGTCCCCTTTGACCTGGAGAACGCATTTCTATTCTTCGTGGCCACTTACAACTCCGTCCTTAACTGCTGGACACCAGGCATTGTGTCTCTGGCTCTTTACTGTGGAATTTCTCCTCTCCTCTCAAGACAGCGCCTCTACTATTGCACAGGATCCAGGATGGTTCCACCTCATCTCTCTTCCAAATGGCCTCCATCTAATCCGCAGGAAATAGGGCAACACTCATCCCATCGTAGCCATGAAAAGTCCTTAATTTGGCTGAGGGGACTGAGAGACATTAAATATGTCTATTTCTTGTGTAATTTCTTCAGAGAATCTGGAGGCGGTGGGCTTTGTTTCATACTTCCTTTGGTAGCTAACTATTGTGTTGGTGCCTCAGTCAAAACACAGGCAGAAACAGTCTCTTTGTAACATCCTCAACACATGCTTACTAGTGCCTTTCACAGAGGGTCCCTGGCCCTCCCTTTGTACAATGAGCTCCTAGGCAATAAAAATCATGCTTGCATTGTTCCTCTTTCCCATCATTATCCAGCTCCTTCACCTCCTTCAAGATCCAGCTTGTCTCACACTCCTTTGGTGAAGCATGAAGTCATTCTAGATCTTTCTGTCTGGCTAATGCTCCTCAATCTTTCATGTCCCCATCAAGTTGGTCTCCTCCACAAAACCTGGATCCACCTGTATGCCCTCCAACACAATTAGCTCCTTTCTTGGGGCTCCCTTGGGACCTTTATAGACATTTAGTACTCTGTTTTATGTTGTTTTTTCCCACAATTATTTACCTTATATAGTAGCCTGAGAAAAATTTGAGGACAGCATCCATGTCTTAGCCAAATACATACCCCTGTTCAGCTCATACTACACCATATTTAATCAGCTCATACCTCTAGCACTGTGCTTAGCCCACTGAAGGCAGTCAGGTCGTGCCTCCAACACAGGTTTATTGAGTAACTACTGTAGGCACTGAGTACACCAGGGTGAGCAAAACAGACAAGGCCTTTGCCTTCACAGCACTTGAGGGAATGTTTTTAGCACCTCAAAGAATGCCCCTCTCTGAGGTCCTCATCGGAGCTGGGCCCCTTGCGGGTGCAGCCCAGTGAACAGGCACAGTGGAAGTCTCAACTACTTAACATGAAGCTCTAGCACACGTCTAAACAGTTGCCACAAATACTTCTGGAGAACTCTGACTTGTTCCACTAATGGAGACTCGCCCATTCAGTGACACAGTTTATTCAAATGATGGCCTAGTCAGTGTCCTTAAAGTGTAATATTGGGGACTATTTCACACTTAATGAGAGAGGTGATGCTCCCCAGAGGGGTGTGTCCTTCCCCACGAGTCCCCTAAGCAGACACCCAACCTGAAGTTCCCCAGCAATGAGCATTCCCCAGCAGTGACACCAGGTCTGTGCACGCAGAGAGGGAGAAAAAAAATACGCTCATATAGCAGATTTTCTTGCCTTCACTTATATAAGATAATATAGGTCCATGAGGTTCTAGGTTATGGGACTCTTGTCTTGTTGTGCTTCTTTATATGAGAGAGGGAAGGACAAGAACAGTAAAGAGGATCCTACCTAAAAATTGGAGGTGAAGAATATCTGAGTCTGAATCTGGAGTGCCAACAAATACTATGCGACCCAGCCATTGATAGTAAGTCTCCCCATAGAGGGTGACCTAAGGGCAGTAGGGCCCGGAAAGGCCCTTCTACCCAAAGAACATTTCTCCCCTCACTCCATAGCACAAAGCAAGAAATTCTCACCATGCAACTCCAGCTAAGGTAAAATGTCTCTTGAAGCTCTGTGTTTAGATAGCCATGCAGGGCAGTGGACATAGGAACCTCTAATGGTGGTCTTTGATAACATAGGTCCCTGGACCCTAAATATTTTGAGTCATAGAACAGTCAGAGCCAAAAACACCATCTGTTTTCCTGTTGCTGCTTTATTTGCTATAGGATTTACTTAGCATAGATAAGATTTGTCAAATGCCTGTGCTTGGTGTTAAAGGACACGAGGTAGGAGAGTGCTGGCCACATGCAGACCTGGGGCTGACGCAGAGAAGAGCAGTCCAGGGAGGCAAAGCAGCGGGAGGCCCAGCGTGGGGGAAGAGATGCCTCTGACAGACAAACGCTGCATCAGATCAACGCACAGGCTGCTGGTTCCTGGGAGGAAGGGAGGCAGAGTCCTATGTTTAACATGGAGTTATATTTAGCAAAGACACATGGGAAATGTCTCTGTTAAAGTCTTTCTAGCTTCTCAGAAACCTTCCTAGCTAAGACTCTTCTGTCCTCCATAAGCTTCTTCTGTAGAAGAGGGTGTCAGTACCACAAAACCAAATTGTGAGTCAGCAGAGCTGCCAGCATCCTGGAGGCCAGCACTGAGCCCGAGGCTGGCTTAGGTTGGACTGAACTGGCTTTTCCAGGTATCTTGACTCAACCAGCTGATCCAGAACTTCCTTACAAAGATGAGGTATCACTTCAGCAAACACCACTGGTTCCCTCTGCTCATTTGCAGCTGGTTTTTGCTTGATGGCACCGACAGTGGAGACCAGCAGTAGGAAGGAGACACTCACAGAGGTACCTAGAGGTCACCTAGCTTAGCTACCCGGCCCAGCAGGAGCGTTACTCCACCCCCTTTGCAGGCCCCACTGCAAAAATAGACCAAGATGATGCTGACGCTGCAAATGTAAATGCAGAATTCAAGCCTGACATTCTGCGCCAGTGGCTTTTCCTTTTGACCTACTGCTCTGGTTTCATAGGTCTCCTTTATGTCACCCCCAACCCGCTCAATACATACCACAGAGAGTCCAAACTCCCTGCATTTGCTCCTCCTGTTCCCCCAGCCTGGAATATTTCCCCCTTTTGTCTCTCTATCTTGCGCTTCTAAGATTCAGGTCTAATCTTCAACCTTCTATCAAGACATACTTGATAACTGAGCTCCAGAAATCCTAACTGTGCTTGTAATCAATAGCGGCAGTCCTGAAATCTGGGGGAAAACAAAACTCTCTGATGAGATTTTTAAGCATTTACCATCACCTTCCTCAAATGGTCTGAATTTGAAATTTGGGGAGTGAGACTGGGATATCTGTCTTTTATTCTGGTTTTTTTTTTTTTTTATGCTCCCATAGACCCTCATTTGAGTCCATTAGTTTACAAAGAGCCAGGTGGTACTTGATACACATGATCATGTTGTTTTTCAATTGTTTCCAGTTTGCTGCTTTGGTTTTTCCTACCAACCTCAGGAGCAGGGTTCCTTACTCTCGCACACACACACACATACACACCAGAGTAGTACAAAGCACACAGTGAAGATATAATAAATTATTGGTGTTAGATTGTCAGACCTGATAAGGAAAGAAGGACATAGAAGAGTGGGGGAGTAAACTGTTTATATTGCTCCCTTTTGTTATGATTCTGTGAAGACCAATCCTGCCCATGACCCAGACCATTCCCTAAAAAGCTAGTCTGAAAACGGGAGGGCTGTTGTCAAAATCAGGAGCACTGACAGCACTAAATGCTGGAGAGAATGTCAGTCATCAGGAATCCCATTCTGTTCTCCCACTGCTGGTGGGAATGCAACACGGTATGACCACTTTGGAAGACAGCTTGGCGGTTTGTTACAAAACTAAATATATTCTTACCACATGATCCAGTAATGGCACTCCTTGGTATTCACTCAAATGAGTTGCAAATTTATGTCCACACAAAAACCTGAACAGGGATATTTATATCAGCTCTATTCATAATTACCCAAACTTGGGAGCAATCAAGATGTTCTTTAGTAGGTGAATGGATAAATAAACCATGGTACATGCAGACAATGGAATATTATTCAGTGCTGAAAAGAAATGAGCTATTAAGCCATGAAAAACATGGAAGAAACTTAAATGCATTTTGTGAAGTGAAAGAAGCCAATGTGAAAAGGCTACATGCTGTGTGAGTGCAGTCCATGACCTTCTGGAAAAGGCAGAGCCGGGGAGATAGTAACAAGCAGGCACTGCCAGGGGTTGTGAGGTGGGAGGGATGAATAGATGGAGCACAGAGATTTAGGGCAGTGGCACTACTCTGTATAATGGTGGATACATCTCTTTATTAATTTGTCCAAACTCACAGAATGTAAAACAGAAGGTGTGAACCCTAATGTAAACTATGGACTTTGGGAGTTAATGACTTGTCACTGTAGGTTAACCGATTGTAACAAACCTACCAGCTTGGAGAATGTTGCTAACTGGAGAGGCTATGCACCTATGGGGTCAGGAGATATATGGGAAATCTCTATCTTCTGCTCTGTTTCCCTGTGAACCCAAAACTGCTCTAAAACATGAACTCTATTTGAAGAGTGCAGAAAGGGTAAGTTATCCCTGCACCATAAGACAACTTATATATTCCCATGATGTCTCACTGAAGTTCAAGGAGGGTTATGGTGAGGATTAGAGATGATAGAATGCTATAAGAAAGAAAATAAGTAAAGTCAAGCCTCAGAACTGAAAAGCCATCAGAAATGTTAGTAATGTAATAGCTGTTAATCTGTGAGTGCTTACCGGGTGCCAGGCACTGTGCTGAGTGATTCACCTGAGTGATAGATCACCATTCCTACTTTAAAGATGAGGGATTGAGGCCCAGAGAAGTGAGGTCACTTGTCCACATTCACAAGGAAGAGTCCAGATTTGAACTCCAGCCCATGAGCCTCCCGGGTTGGAGCATTTTACCCATTATATCCAGTCTCAGCATCACGTGGCTCTGTCTCTTCCCTGCCTCTCTCAGGTGAACAGTTCCCTCTACTTTCTCATCAACTTGCATGTGACCCAAAGTGGCTGCCTCATCCCTACAGCTTTTATAGAGACTCTTATCTCTATGACTGCAAATTCAAATTCTTGAGGGAATCTCACTAGCCAATGAAGTGGCTGGCTTTAGGACAGACATTCATCCAGGATCAAATCAGTCACAGCCAGGAGGGCCAAGACAGTACAATGGGCAGTATAGGGAGATTGCCTGATGTGTCTATCATACCAGGATATTACTTACTGTCCTTTAAACCAGAGCCCTGGAGCAGGCATTGTAAACCTGCGACTTTCCTCACAGGTGGAATGAGGCTAATAACGGTGCTATTACAAGATTTTCAGGAGTGAATCTCTGTGTCGTGCATAAAACAGGGCCTGGCACACAGTAATTGCTATGAATGGCATTATTATTCAAGCTGTACTATGCCTGCTTTCATTCTGGTTCTCCAGTGTGCTATGCCCTTGACTCGCATCTTGGTTTGCCTGACCCAGCCCTTGCGAGAACATGTGCCTCAACAATTGCCAAACTTAAATTTGCTAACACCCTTAGACAAATGTTAAAGAACAAAACTTAAACGGAGTAAACTTGAAGACTAATTGGCTTTATTCAATGATTCATGAGTTGGGCAGCATCCCTTCTAGTAAATAGACAGGTGCTCCAGGGAGTGGTACCAAATAGAAGGTTTTTATAGGTGGAAGGAGGGTGAAGCAAAGAAGTTATTAGCAAAAGGAGAGAAAGGAAAGAAAGGCCAGGTCATCTCCTTTTAGGGGAAAGAGAACAGCAAGGATCTTACCATGCACATTACGTCCCTAGTACTGAGCAGGAAATTTCAGATTGACTGTTTAAAGGTTACACTTCTGGAAGAGGCTGAAACTGCAGTTAAGTCTTGGTTTGCTGTGGTGGGGGCAAATGACTCCATTTGGGGCTGTTTCTTTTCCCAACACAACAAAGGTAGATGATTTTCAGGTTGAGAATGTCCAGGGCTATGCTAAAATGACCCAAACCAATGCTAGCCTTGATCTTTGGGAAGGTAGTTACAAAACCAGGTCTTAAAGGAAGAAAGTTGAACTCACCAAAGTGACAGAAATGTCCTGAAGCAAACACTGACCCTGAAGTCACATGCTTTGCTCTACTGGTCCACCTAACAAGGAAGTGGTTCATTAACAACCCCATGATGACAGGCAAAAAGGACTATCAGGCTGAGCTTGTCCAGACCAAAACGAGTATGCATTGGTGCGATATCCCTAAGGAAGGTCACCACAGCAATCTGGGGAATTTAAATATCTCTGGAGGATTGCTATGAATCTTAGCATAGTTATTCTAGAACCAACTTCAGCAGTGCCTTATCCAAAGTAGGCATTAAGACTTTTGTCAACCTGATAAAGAGTAAAGAACAGAGAGGCAGTTCTTCCATGAAGTCTCATCCAAAGCACACAAGATAAGGGGTTTCTCAGCCCATAGATCAACACAACCACCAAGGTATATTTGTGTTATCTCAAACTTCCATTTGATATTCCCAACTATTTCCCTGCAAGCAAAGTAAGGCCACTATTATCCGATTTTACAGATGATAATAAAATTGAGGCCCAGCAGCTTGCTACTACCTGCCACTGCTGGTAAGAAAAATATAGGACTAGACCCTGGTGCCTCCTGACTCATTTGTCACTCACTGCCCCATGGTATCTCTCTCTGGTGTGTTCTTGGTGAAAACTATGGAAGGGAAATTTAAAATAGTGAAATCAAAGGGTTGAGATATAACTACTGTCTCTTAAAGTGTGGTCTTTAAATCACTGTTGTGTCATAACACTCTGAGAAGCAGCTTGGGAATTACTGCTCACCAGAGAGCCCACCTTTATTTATAATCCACATTTGTTTCTTAAAAGTTCTGAGCAAGCTTACCACAAAGAAGCCTATATAATTTATATTAACTCTGTTTCCTCAATTCATTTGATCATAAAATTCTTTTTATGTGTGCTTTATTAATGCCTCACAAAAGAATATGCTTTGAAAATATTTTAAATTATGTTCAAAACAAGTATTCAGTGACATTAATTTACTAGAAAATTGAGCCTCATTCAATTTTATCCAGTCCCACTTCTTAGCCCCACAAACTAATTTGTAGAAGTAACACTAATTCTGAGAAAGTTTTCTGAACCTGCAGTATGCTGTTAGGAGGTATATAAAGGGAGATGATACTTGAAAGAACTGAAATCAGTTTTAGGAGGGCAGATTAATATAGAAACAGAGTTTCTACCTCCAACCTCCTGGTGGTCCATACAAACTCCAGGTGGCCTGCTCTGTGCATTTTCCTCTCCACCTACACAGCTTTTCATCTATCTAGGGCTATGTCAGTGCTCTGAGAAGTAAGATACTTCTCCCTCTCTTCCTCATTTGTGGCTTTCCCCATAAAAAGAACTTTCTCTAATCCTCTGGGAAAAAACTGGCTTCCTAGAGATCACATCTTATATAAAAAGTGGAAAGGTCCCCCTGTGGCTGCCAGGAACAATGACTGGAGGCATTAAGGAAAAAATTGTAACTTCTGTGCCTTTCAAAAACCTTTATGAAGTGTCAATTAACCGACCATCTGGAATCCGCTCCACAAACAGTGAGCACTTTCATTCCCAAACTACTTCCTCACACCTTTTATCAATGGCTGCATGTTTTATTATGGGGAGGCAAGTTATACTCAGAAACGAAGCTTGTCTTTGCCAGCAATTAATATTTAACACAGATTCATTGTGGGAATTTCATAAGCCAATAGTATACAGGATAATGCCTCTTAATAAGCCATTAAAGAAATACCATATTCCAAACCAGTGATATTTACTCATACTACTGTTCCAGGCAAGGGGAGATGAAAGGAATAAAGCCCCAAATTAGTTAGGAGTACCTTTATATGAGTTGCTGCTAGGGGGAGATGGCTTAGCCAACTGAGAGCTGGCATCCAGCTGCCAGCGCAAATGTTAAGGTCCCCTTTTGCTATGGAATGAAGGTGCCGGTGATAACCGGCAAGATGATCATTCCTTGAGGGGCCCCTGCATGGTTTTCACCTGGTAGAAGAGTCTCCATAGGACGTAATTGCCTCCAGGTCTTTGGAGAGCTATACAGATCAGCAGGGAGTAGCCTTGCCCATATCGAGCTTTCTGGAATAGTCCTCACACACTCTCAGTGTGTATTGTCTAAACGTCCCCTTGCCATAGTTGCTTCTTCATACATTTTTATTGATAAGCCTCCAGTGAAGCCCCTCACCAACTGAGCTACTGAGTTCTTACCTGTGAGAACAGATGAGATGATATCCTAACATAACTTACCTCATTCTTATGTCAAAACAACTTGGCTTCTAAAAACATCTTCATTCTTTTTGTCTTTGTCATAAACAAATAGATTAAAACAATTTCAGTTAATAAATGACTTATCTGGTAAAGGGTTTAAACATCCAAAATATATAAAGAGCTCACATGCCTCAACACCCATAAAACAAATAATCTGTTTAAAAAATGGGCAGAGAATCTGAACAGACACTTCTCCAAAGAAGAAATTCAGATGGCCAACAGGCACATGAAAAGATGGCTCCACATCGCTAATCATCAGGGAAATGCAAATTAAAACCACAGAGATATCACCTCACACCAGTAAGGATGGTCAACATCCAACAGACAAGGAACAGCAAATGCTGGTGAGGATGCAGAGAAAGGGGAACCCTCCTACACTGTGGATGGGAATGTAAATTAGTTCAACTGTTGTGGAAATCAGTATGGAGGTTCCTCAAAAAACTAAAAATAGAAATACCATTTGACCTAAGAATTCCACTCCTAGGAATTTACCCTAAGAATGCAGGAACCCAGTTTTAAAAAGACATATGAACCCCTATGTTTATCACAGCACTATTTACAATAGCCAAGATATTACAAGCAACCTAAGTGTCCATCAGTAGAGATGAATGGATAAAGCAGATGTGGTACATGTACACAACGGAATATTATTCAGCCATAAAAAGAAAACAAATCCTACCATTTGCAACAACATGGATGGAGCTAGAGAGTATTATGCTCAGTGAAATACACCAGACAGAGAAAGACAAGTATCAAATGATTTCCCTCATTTGTGGAGTATAACAACAAAGCAAAACTGAAGCAACAAAACAGCATCAGACTCACAGACTCCAAGAAGGAATAGAGGTTACCAAAGGGAAGGGGTTGGGGAGGGTGGATGGGGAGGGAGAGGGGGATTAAGGGGCACTATAATTCTCAATCACAATATAGGCAGGTCATGGGGAAGACAGTACAGCACGGAGAAGACAAGTAATGACTCCATAGCATCTTACTATGCTGATGGACAGTGACTGCAGTGGGGGTGGTGAGGACTTGATAACATGGGTGAATGTTCAAACCACGATGTTGTTCATGTGAAACCTTCATAAGATTGTATATCAATGATACTTCAATGAAAAAAAAAAGAAAAAAACAACTTCACTTAAGTCATGAACAAGTGGATTTGAAATCCTATCAAACCAATAACAAACACAACACTGCAGCTCCCTGGTTAGCTACTAAAGCAACTTCACTGGTAAGAACTAATTTTGACTCTACCCTTCTATATCCACATTAAATTCCTTGAGCCAAACTGCCCAAGTATAGCACATCTTTCCCGCCTCCTGGCCTGTGCCCATTCCCCAAAGCGGTAGCGTTTTCAGGTGTTTTGTCCACCCGTAGGCCTCGCCCTGGGCCTGCATGGGGGCAGGGGGAGGGGGTTTAGGAGACTGGCTGCTTCCTGCAGTGTTGAGCTTTCCTTCTCACATGCTGCAAAAGCCCAAGGCCTCCCAGGGTCTTCTCCTACTCAGCTTTCTTCTTCTTTATCAAGGCAGTTTTGTTCAGGAAACAGGCTCAAGGGCTAAGACAACATGCCCTGGAGGTCAGCCCCCACTCCGGCCCATCGGCTGTGGGCATACTTCCTTAGTGGCCCAGACTTCTCTCCACAAACAGGGTTCCTCAAGAGCGGTAATGGGCTCATGCCTTCCTGAGCGCTGGCTAGGAGATGGGTAGGGATTCACCGCCACCACTTGCACCTCCCTGCCTCCACTGTCTCCCAGCAGCCCTGAAGGCTGAGGTTTCCCAGGGGGCACAGGGTGCTCTCTCACAGGTCCTTGCGGGGAGCGGGCTGCCTGAGGACCCGGCCCTGAGGCCCAGACCACCCACTCTACTGTTTGGTCAGAGCTACATGGCCAACACTTGGCACTTTTGAATCACCCCTGCCAAGTCCAGGGTGCTACCATCTCTTTTATCTCGCTTTCTCTTGCTCAGAGCAACAACAGAATGAACATTCTACACATTATGGAGTGAAGTATTCTTTCCTGGGGATTTTAACCACCCAGGGCAGAAAAAAGCACCCCTACTCAAATGATTCCCTTTTTTAACTACTTATAATATCCTTGGTATCATTACTATCATTCTCCCTAGGTTAAAAATGGTACTTTTCTTAAATGTTAAAAATAACACTTTTAAATAATAAGTAGTTACTTAAATAATAACAAAATCAAACACATGTATGTCAAATGTACATGTGTTCTATAAATATTTTTATAAGTAGAATTAATATTAATAAACTCATATAACAAAGCTCTGACTTAGGTACTATTATTATCTCCATCTTAGAGATTAGAAAACTGAGGAAGAGAAAGGTAAATTCCACACAGAGCCACATAGTGCGTGAGGGAACTGTGCTTGCTGTTTTCTTTCCAGACGCTCTGTCCTCCTCTGTCCTCCTCGCTGAGATGTGTTACTCCTTTGGAAAGATCCTCTCCCTCACACACACTCACTGTTACAGGAAAACATCCTGGCACCTGTTAAAATGGTAAAGACTCTTATTCAAGATTATTGCAATCCGAGTAGTGCAGGAGAGAGAGATGGAGCTCAATCCACACTCAACAAGGACAAGTGGGGATTTATAGCCAAGGAGCAGAGTAAGGGATCAGTGGACGGAAAATAACTAAGAGGAGACTTCAGGGGTAAGGGGATTCTTGTTAAACTAACCTAACAAGATTTTGCAAGGGCAGGCCAAGGACTTAGACATCAAAGGCGGGGGGTGAGGATTCTTGCTAAACTGATGTAGCAGGATTTTTGCTAAAACTGTGCCCACCAGGCCCAAGACAGGACAAGGGCCAAGGGGAAGGCCTGGCCAAGAAGAGGGCTCAGAGAGAGGAGCCTGACTGGAGGTCAGTCAAGGAGCGAGCCTCTAACAAGGACCCCAGGTCCGTCCTCAGGCAATGCCCCTAGGGTTATTCCATTGCTAAGAAACTGGGGAAGTTAGTACTCAGAGAACTTGAGTTCTCAGCATTGCCTCCCCTTGCTCTCCCTCTTTACCCTTGGACCCTCGGATAAGTAAGGGCAGCTGAGCAGGCATCTCCTCTGGGTGGAACTCCCTGAGAAGGTGCTGGGTGGTGGGGCAGGCACACTGAACATGGGGTCCTTGGGACCCCATCATGGGCCATAGGGGACAGGGGTTGAGCTCCAGGAGGGGAAGGCAGGACAGAAACCAAGCTTGCTGCCCTGCGCAAGTTTGGGGGAACTGTGAATGCTCCTTTCACCAGGTTTCAACCACATAACCATGTTGCAAGAGGGGAAAGCGATGCTGTGAAGTATTTCCTGCCATGATTTCAGAGGAAGGCTGTTTAGCACCCCTGCAGATTTAAGCACACAGAAGGATCAAGAGAAACTGAGGAAAAAAACTTTGAAATGGGTGAAAAGAAAAAAAATCCATCAAATACCTTTTCAATGAAATGCTAGATCTTGTCTGGGAGACCCTTCCAGGCTTGTCTGGTCCATTAGAGGTCTGTGCCTTCTGTGGTCTTCAACTATTTCGCTTCTCTGTGGAAATAGGCTTTAACTTGTGGAGACCTGAGAGTGAGGCGAATGATTCCTGCCCATAAAAAAGCAAACAAAGTTTTGGGGGGCTCCTTAGATTCTAACTTTTCTCTGCAATGTCATTAAGCCAAACATGACCACACAGACTAGAGCCTGGCTCTAGAGACCAGAGGATGGCAGAGGGTGGGTCTGGTACTGCCCGAACAGCCATTGCATTCCATGTCCCTGGTTTGGGGTCTCTTTAAATCCCCCTTTACCTAAGAGAAAAGGGTCAGAGGCAGTGAGCAGTGTGCAGCCCACCACTACACACCTGCCTGACTCCCCAGGCCTTCCTTGCTTTTTCCACGGCCCCCACCCCTCTCTACAGACAAAAGCAGGCCAGAAACACCACCACAACAGCAGGTAGCCTGGAGTTGCCAAATAAGGACCAGAAAGGAGCCCAGGGATCAGCTGGTTTCCAACGTGGTCCAACAACTACCTGCCTCCTCATCACGTGGACAGCCTGTCAGAATGCAGGTTCCTGTTCTCCCCGCTTAAGGATCCTGCACCCGTTGGTGATTCGTGTGTACTTCAAACTTGTAAGTTATTACATGTTAACCCAAATATAAACAAGAGGGGACCATGTTGCTTATCCTCTGTGGGCCTTAAAATCCAGTCGTGGCAGAGTCAGAACTGGGCTCCAGATATCCCAACACACGTGCTCTCCCACCTCGCCTGCCCATGGCCTCCCAAGCACAGTTAAGGTGCAGATATGAAACTAGCTTGACAGAAGTGTTTCCCTGGTCCCCATTTGCTTACTGTTTTCAACCCACCTGCCTTCTCACGAACTATTCTGGCTATTCAGGCAGTACAGGGTGTGATTAGAGCTGGATTATGGACCGAGAATAAGAGGATTTAAATTCTGACTTTGCTACTTCCTGGCTTTGAGACCCTGGGTAAGTTACTTAACTTCTCTGTGCCTCGGTTTTCTCATCTATTATAACAGTGTCTACTCTTGTCAGAGAAAACTAATGAATACAAGTTGTGGGAGTTTAACTAACACAGGTTGTAGGATTTCAAATAACAATGTATGTAAAGGGTTTAAAGCAGAGCCTAGTATGTAGAAAGCACTCAGTATTATCTGTCACCTTTACTGTTACTGGCTTCTCTCTTATGGTTATTCCTTAAGATGGGAGGAGGGTTTAACAATTAGTTTGGCTGTCATGGGTGTAGTAGTGAGAGGAAATCGCCCAGCTACAGTCTTAGCCCCTGGCCCATAACTCCCTCGTTTGGCCATATCCGTCAAGGTCACTGTCCTTAAAGTTCTGCCCAAGTGCAGATTCAGTGAGGACTGAGCTTGGCTTTTGCAGACCATCTAAAGCAGGGACATAATGGGGAATCCAGTCATGCCTCTGTGGCTCTGTGGTATGTCATTTACTTTTCCCTTGGTAGCTTTCAGTAGAATTAGAGGTATATTTTAATCTTCCATCATCTGGCAGAAGTCAGAGGAGTATCCATTAAGAAAAGGCACAGGCTCCTCAGGCAAGAAAGATCTGAGACATGCGCCTCCCACCCGCACTGGCCTTGCTCTTGTACACCCCACCCCAAACTTTCCTACCAGATCTCCAGTCAGAGGACTCTCTTTGAGTGGAGATAAATGCTGAGACCAGTTCAACACAACTTGCTGCAGTAAGAGAGAACTGGACTTCTTGTTTATAGCGTGAGTCTCATCTTTTTAAAAGAAAATGACATTAAGAAGCAGCAACTACCAGACCAAAGTCTGTCATTTAAATAAAGAACAAGGATCACTTATGACAGAGCTGAGTGTGTTGAAGTATGCCCTAGAAACGAGAAACACTTTAGATAATTGCTCTTCTCGCTTTTAAGAGACAGCGTGCACACTGGTTTGGAAAGTCATTAAAACAGCTGCAGCATGTCAGGTTACACGCTCCTTGCAGCAGGACTCTGAGACTGCCCGCAAGTAGCACAGATTAGCAAGCATCATGAGTCTCTGAGATGCCTGCTTATCAGATGGCAAGTAGCTGTCCGATGATGCCCTGAGCACTGGAGGTCATGGCAACTACGAGCCTGTTCTGCACGGCCACTGACTGGCTGGCCGACGTGGAGTATACAATGCAGACCCCTTTGAAGCTCAGTTTCCTCGTCTGGGACTTAGGGAGCAAAATACCTAAGTCCATTAGGATGCTTCCTTTGGGTCTAAGTTATAGAAAAAGCATGACTTGAGTGGTTTAATGATTGTGGGAAGTCCCATCTCACTTGACAGTGAAGGCACAGGTAGGCAAAGAGCCAGGCCCTGCCTCTGCTTTGCTTGGTTTCAGCCTCCTCCCTCTGTGTTGTCTGCCCTTACAGCTGTGGAAATTTCAGACAAACATCCAGACACCACAAGGCATGGAGTCAGGAAGAGGGACGTCTCTTTCTATCTCTTTTTCATCAGTTAGGAAACTTCCCCAACCTCCCACCTCCACTGGCCAGACTTCCCCTCATGCTTCCCCGCCTTGAACAGGGGCCAAATGACCACCAGAGCCAGGCACTGGTGATGGATGCCATGACCGGCTTAAAGTACTCGGCACTTACCCTTGGGCAGAGTCACCTTCCCCAAGGACAGGGTGATAGGTGGACAAACCCCTAAACAATAGCAGGACTTTCCTGACAAGGAGGAAGCAGTAGCGGCCTATAGGGTAAGCTACCAGTGTTGACTGCGTCCCCTGCCAAATTCCTGTGATGAATGATGAGCTGCTGGGTGAAGATAGCCTGCTCAGTGCCTGGCAGATGGGAATAATAACAGCAGCTGACATTTTTGAGGACTTACAATGTGCCTGGCACTTTGTGTGAATTCTCTGACTTAGTCAGTGCCCTCTGAGGTAGGCACTATTATTATGCCCATTTTATATCTGAGGAGACTGGAGCACAGCTGAGTTACCTAACTTGACCAACACGGAGTCTGCATTTAAAGTCAGGCAGTCTGACTTCAAAGTCCTGCTCTCATGCCTTCATTCTCTACCATTTACTACCTGAAATGGTAGTCAAATTCATCACCCCATCTCTTCTCTTACCTCAAGAAATGTGTAAATTTGGGGTTCACTGGGATTCACACACATGAAAAACTAGAGAACGATGCGATACAGCAGCAAGTGACAATCTCAGTGGCAGAAGAGCGGGAAGAAGTAAGGAGCACACGGAGCACAGGGAGGCAGTAGAGGGTGAGGCTGTCAGGAGGGCACCAGGGGCCTTGCTGGACATGTGAATTTGGGGAGGCAATGGGGAGCATTGCCTGTATGTTACAAGCATGAGCATTGCCTGCATGTTACAAGCATGGGCATTGCCTGTAAGTTACAAGCATGGTATGTTAGCTTGTAGTTGTCAGGGGAAAAAAGCTACTTGGCAAAGTGACTTGGGTAAAGGGAAGTGGCTTTAGAACCCACTCTTTGGAGGAGATTCAGAGCAAGGCTGTAGCCACATTTCAATTTAGGAGAAACTTTAAGACTGCTTTATTCATAAAACCATGGGCTCACAAGCTGCATTATGGTGGACTTCCGGAGTCATAAAACTTCTTTGCAAGGAAAACCCCATCTCATCAGTAAACTCTAGAATTTTCCTAATGTTCTCTTAGAACTACTGTGTATTTGTGCTGTCTGTAGCATTGTAAACTAGCAAGAGAAGTTTGATGCTGGTGGACAAGGCCTGGGCTATCCCCCCTGGTCACAGCAAGGTCTCCCCTAGCTTGTGATGCATGAAAGGTGGTGCTAGAGTTAAGTCTCCAGGTAATCACAAACCTATTCTTGTCACCTGCAGTCCCTCATCTCCCCTAGGATCACACCCATGGGCCCGCAGCTCGGCTGCCCACATCTTCTGAATGTCTCTGGGGAGCTGGACCTAAACCTCACATTCTGGGAAGAGTGCCCTGGGTTTCCCAGTCAGACATGCATTCAGATGAACACTAGGTGGTTTTCCCTGGAGGAATCTGAGTTGAGGAAAAGCCTTCCTCTTTTTGGAATTCCTGTAGCACCAACTTTCATGTTAAGAAAGGACCTCCAGGACATGTTCTGGGCAGGGTTTCAGGTCATGTTCTGTTCCTAAATTAATGTGTTTAAATCAAACTGATGTGTCTAGATCCTACTTAGAGGCTTGTCTGTTATCAGGTTCTTGTCCATCATCTTTCACCTTATTTAGTCTTGAAATTGCTTCCCAGATTCCTCTGCAATCTTAGGTTTAAGCAACAGGTACCTTCCTAGGTTAATAAAATAGATCTAAGTTGGAGAAGGATGGTCTTTGGAGTCAGAGGTTGAGTTCAAATCACAGCACTGTCACCCACTGCAGGCTGCCGTTGAACCCAGGACCAAGGCTGCGAGGCAAAGGCCACCCATGCAGGATGGCATGGCGCCCATCCTGGGGTGAGCAAAGCATACGGAAGGCACCTAGATTGTCTGGCACATAATGGTGTTGTAGGTGTTAGCTTCTTCCCTCTGTCCTTCGCCTTCTACGGGGGAGGGAGGGAAGGTCCAACTGTAGTGAAAGCAAAAGAGTGTTCATATAGCTTCAGGCTGCCTGATTATGCCCTGATGTTGCTGTGTGCCCTGGAGTGAGACCTTCACCCTCTCTGGTTCTATTACCTTATCTACGAAAAAGGAAGTTGGATTTGATATTCTCCAAGTCACCTGTGTGTTTAGAATTATATTTTTATTATATACTGTCTACATTTCCCAAGTTCTGAGTCACAGAAATTCCCCCCATTCTTCCGACGCATGCAGGCTCCAGAGCCCCCCCTCTGGTGGGTGTGGCCCAGTTTCTCCCCTTTCCACTTCACCTGCAGGATGACCCATTGTGAAATGGCTGTTATCTGAAATGATGGAATCTGCCGACCAAGCAGGGAGGGGCAGGGCAGGGCCCAGGGATGGCATCTCGCACCTGTCTAGACAGCCAGCAGTTCCATCAAAGCACCTGACAGCAGAGACAGCAGTGAGCTCACCTTGCCCTGTGGTTCCAAACTGTGTGCCTCAGAGACCTGGAGGCGAATCAGAGGCTCAGCAGCTGAGGGGACAGGGAGGCAGAAACGGATGGCCCAGGCCCCTCCTCCAGAGTTCCCCTGTGATTCACTGACTCCCCAGGCTTCTGCAGAAGTTCCTGCTGGTAGAGTTTACTAGCTAAAAAAAAGAAGAGTTTGAAAGTCACCAGTTTCATCTTACCTTTCATTTTGCAGATGAGAAAACTGTATTTCATACTTCAAAAGCCTGTACTTTTTAGATCCCAGCAATTCCACTTTCAGGTAAGTTATCCTAAGAAAATAATTATGGATCTGTGAAATTTTCAAGACTATTCATCATACTATAGTTTAAAACCGAGAAAACATTGGAAGCCCCAGCAAGAAAGGAGTGGCTGAACAAATACTGGTATATCTCCAGGCATGGGATATTGGGAAGTCCCATGTATCATAGAAGGAAATCACTTTTATGGAAAAGTGTTCATCATAAATTACTAAGGGGAACATACACACACATACACACACACACACACACACACACACACACACACACGTTTGTTCTGCCTCTAACACTCCTGCTACAGAGGAACCTTCTGGAAGCCTCTAAATGGGGCAATACTGTGCCCATAATCACCACAGCTGACCTGTGGCATTCACCTGTCCATTCTCACCTTCCAGCTCTCTCATGCATGACCTTTACCATTGCTACCGTAAGAATAAGCATGTATCTGCCAGGCTGTCACATCCATATGCTCCAATGCTTCCATCCCCAGTACATGGGAAGTCTGTTGAGCTCTTGGCAAAAACAGGTAATTCTGAGCCACATTTTTCCCTGATCTGAAAGCGGCGCTGTATGTGCCCAGAGGCACAGTCCTTCTTAAATGGCCCCATCCATTTCTGGCCACCACCCCCTATCCAGCATGTCATGAGTCCAGTCCTTCATCCAGAACTTGAATAGCCATCACAGAACCTTCCATTCTCTCTTTCTGCTTTTATTTTTCCCTCCTTCCCATCACATACACCAAAAAAACTCCTCCCTATTCCTCAATTTATAACAATAAACATTTACATAAATGGAGTCAAACGAATAGTGGCATGTGTTTTGGAGTTGGGGAGGTGTGACAGAATAACTGACCCCCAAGAGTGTCCACGTCCTAATCCCTGGAACCTATGTATTGACTTCTTGACATAACAAGAGGGACTTTGAGGCTGGAGATGAAGCATCTTGAGATGGAGAGACTGTCCTGGTATGCCCAGTGTGATGGCAAGGGGCCTTGTAAGGCAAGGCAAGAGAGACAAAGTCAGAAACAGACAATGTGACAGTGAAAGTAGAGATTGGGGCGCTGGCTTTGGAGGGGGAAGAAGGGGCTATAAGCCAAGGAGTGCCAGCCACTTCTAGAAGCCAGGGGGGCCAAGGAAACTAACCCACCCCCATAGCCTCCAGGAGGAACGTAGTCCTGTCATCATCTGGGTTTTAACCTCGTAGGACTCACTTCAGACTCTGACCTGTTGAACAGTAAGGTTACAAATTTGTGCTGTTTTAAGTCACTAAAATTTGGAGGAATTTTTACAGTAGCAATAAGAAACTAATACAGGAGGGCAGGAATATTGTTAGGCTAGCAGTAGCCAAACTATCATACTGAAATGGGGTGAGGATATTTTTCAGTTACCTCTGTTTCTTATCTCTACTAAAATGAACACACATCGCTTTTGTACTAAAAATGAAAACTTATTTTCAAAAGGAGAACCCTGGTGAGCAAACGCAGGACAATCCCGGAAGCTGCCTGGAGTCAGGCCTCAGCGGCCTACGGAAGGGGGAGAGTCAACGGGAGGCCGCTGCGAGCCCTCTGGAATGTCTCCCACGATTGACGTAGCCACTCTGGAGGAAGGGCCAAAGCAGCATTCAGGAACATCCGGCCTCCCCTCAAATGAACCAGAAGAATGAATTTCGAAGTGAGCAGGCATAGGAAGAAGGAAAAAAACTGAGAAAAGAATGTGCTAAGCAGAAAAGAAAAATCAAACTATGACATGAGCATGAATCCTCAGACACCATACAAACCTATGTGAAGGAGGCATACAGAGCAAAGTTCAGTGACGGCCCGCGCCGAGCAGACACGCGGCAGAGGGGTGCGGAGAGCACCTTCCTTCAGCAGAGACTCTTCAGGGCTCCTCCCAGCGGGACGCCCCATCTGGGCCCTCCCCAGAAGCAGCCCTCTCTGCAGTTGATCCCTAGCTTTCTTTCCCACCAAAATACACCTGTCTTCCTCGGCAGACAACCGTCACAGACGATTCATTAAGCCAGTGTCATGGGGAAGCTAGGAAGGAGGCACATTCCAGAAGCAGCTCTGCCAGTAGAAATACAGTGTGAGCTACATATGTCATTTTTCATCTTCTAGTGGTTACATAAAAAAAAAAAAAAGAAACGGGTGAAACTTTTATATTTTATTTTATTTTCCATTTTATTTATATTTTATAAAAAATAATATATTTTATTTAGCTCCATATAGCCAAAATATTATTTCGACATGTAATTGACATTAAGATTGTCCTAATGAGATACTTTATTTAATGCTATGTCTTACATTCTTTCTTTATGCTAAGTTTTCAGCATTTGATGCATACTTTGTACTTACAGCACATCTCAGTTCGGACTAGCACATTTCAAGTGCTCAACACTTACAGCCGCCTAGTAGCTATTGTCTAGGACAGTGCAGTTCTAGGTTAAAAGAAATTAAAGAGACATAGTGCCCAAGGCTGTGAGTGATTCCAGTCCCGACCCAAGTTCTGAAGAAGAGAGCCTAGAAGACATTCTTAGGGCGACTGAGAATGTTTGCATGGGGACTGAACAACTGGAAAAAAATGACTATGGGCCAGTTCTTAGATACTATTATAGAATTACTATTTGCTGTAAGTGAAATATTATGGGTATGTGGAGAGTATCCTTATACTTAGGAGATTTAGGCTGAAGTATTTAGGGCTAAAGTGTCATGATGTCTGAAAATTATTTTTGAAAAGAATGTTTTTAAAAGAAAGGAAACAAATAAGGCAAACTGTCAATAATCATTGAACCTAGGTGGAGGGTAGATGGATGGATGTTCTATATACTATTCTGTCAACTTCTCTCTATATCTGAAATTCATAATAAACACACACACACACACACACACACACACACACACACGCATTTGCCTTAGACTCCATTCCGAATAGGGACAATTTATCTATTGAAGGCTGTTAATCTGCTCAACTAATTGTGCTAAAATTTTTAGTGTAGAATATTTTGCAGAGGAAGCAGCATGTTTAGAAAGAACACTACATTTGAAGACAAAAGGTCCCCAGTTCCAATTCTGGGTTTACCATTTAGTATTTATCTAACTTGAGTAGCCCTATTTTGGAAGGCTTCAATTTCCTCATATATATACATTATTATATAAAAATACTGTATTTATATACACGTGTGTGTATCTTTAAATTGCTGCACAAAGGACAACTTGATGGCCTTTTAAAGGAAACTTTGGGTGTCAAAGATTCTTCCTCCAGTGCTCCCGGCCTTGGAAGCTGTTCTGTTGGAGGAATCCCCACGATACCATGTGGGCATCTGTCCTCTTGGCTCACAAGGCTGGCACCCTGGAAAGAGGAAGTCCCTCCACAGCATCTGTTCCCAGCCACATGCTCCTGAGCTGTGGCACAAGAGCCTTTGCCCTGTGCAGGTGTCAGCAACCCTGCCCCCAGGTCGATGGGTAGAACTGCCGGCGAGAGGTGGTGGAGAGGCTGGGTTGGTTGGCGGCTAGAACCAGCTTCGAAACTCTGAGATGCCAAAACTATCTACAAGTAGAAAAATCCAAATACTGTGGGAAGGGGTCATTCCCGTGGACAAAGAACACCTGACATCTACATCAATAATTTGTTTGGGAATACTGTCCTTTTTCCTCAGAACACCAGAGTCATGTCAGGTGAAGAGCAAGCAGACTTGTGCTGTCCCCATGCATTCTGACTCAGCCTCAGAGGAGAAAGGCCATTAGTCAGCATCAGAGGGCTGAGAAAGGAAGACTCCAGCAGGAGCTTTGCGTATTTGTGTTCTCCCTAAAACATGTTGATGGGATTGAATTTTTTTTCTCACTCCAGAGTCAGGAATAGAATACAGGTGTCCTGATCTAAAGACATAAACCTCAAAGCTCATTTATTATCCCCAAACATAAACACTAGGCAAATGTAGAAATAACCATGTACCTCAGAAATGCTATTACGATGGGTTCCATTTATTATTTTGCCAAAGATCTTAGAATTTATGATCCCTTATACTGGTTTCTTACTTCCCCCTCTGTTTTTTATGCTGCAAAGTACCTCTTGCTTGCTTTTATGGAACTTTAAAATTCTGAGATGAATTCTTCCCCCTTTTAACCATGGAGGTAACTTCTATTGCCCTTGCTCACTTGCCTGGATCTGCTTCCTTAAGCTTCTGCGGCACTGAAGAGGTGTGCTCAGAGCACACATGGCTGCATGCATGCCCACACTCAGGCACATACAGACACACATGGCAGCAGACTCACACTTTGAAGACCACATTGAAATCCAGGGAGGTTCTTAGACTGTCCCAGAAAATCAGGGTCCAATAAGTCACTCCAGATCTTATAACATTATGATATCTAGCTAAACATCTCAAGTTTGGACCAAGTGATGTGAAGGCCAATGCCATATTTAAAAAAACAAAACAAAACAGTCTCATCTACGGACTCTCTTTAAGGATATGGAGTTTTGTATTGCGTTTATATTGTAACTTCACAGAACACACATCTACTGAAACTTCTTTTAGAATGCTGCTGGTCTCCTTTGCTACATGTGTGTATAATGAGTAGCAGCAGCATTTAAAAGGTATTTGCCTCTTCAAAGCAGTTTTATTCTTAGCAGGTTCACTACTTGCTCCTGTAATCATATGCTTAGGCTTAATAAACACTTTCTTCATGTATATATATTAAAAACAGTAAGCTTCATCTCATGCTTCTGGAATTACTACTCTCTAAAAGTATTGAGTCTGGATTCATGATGTTTTATTGTATCGCTTATATAACTGGAGAGCATGGCGTTCAGTGAAAATTAAGTGAGATGCAAATGATCACAGATGCCAGCAGAGCACTGCTGAGAAGACCAAGATCTCAGAAGTGAGTGACTTTTCTAGTTTGTTCAGTAAACATACAAGAATTTCTGAACGAGCTGAGGAAAACCCTGCAAAACTCAAAGTTTGATGGCCCCCAGATCTTTTCAGGTCCTCGCCCTTTTGAAGCTAGTTTAGGGGTGTCCTAGCTGGGGTGGCTCCAGAGAAGGAAAGGGGAGGGGAGGAGAACTCTGAGACCCACTGGCCCCTCAGAAATGCATCATATTCCTGATCAATGTTCTTAGGAATTTTTTTCTCAGCAAAACAAATCATGAAATTCAGAAGATTTTTAACATTTATATTCATAGTGAATATACAGTATATTTTCAGTTTACATAAACAAGTTCCTGATTAAAAAACAAAAATGACATATTCATGGTCAACACTAGACCCAAGGACTTGCTTCCCTGAATTACCAAGTAGGTGCCGCACAGAGCAAATGTTACCATGGGGATGATTTCCAGGACATAGGCGATTTCAATACATCATTTTATTTTTTGGAAGTTAGCATAGATTTCTGCCATTTTCAACTAACTCAGCAGAGAGAGATCATATAAAAATCAAACTGTATAACGTGAGTCAATTACAAAGGCTAAGTAGACTTTTCAGATAATACCTGCAAGAGACCAGGAAACAGAGGTGAGATGAAGAAAGGCAAAGACAAATGCTTTACCCCCTGTGACATCTTTTCAAGTAAAAAGACTCGATGTTGTTTTGGTCAAGAGGCCAAGCTAGACTTTGAAGACATGATGCGATTTGTTAATGACTCACTGTGTCCCCCAAAAAGTCACTTATCTCTGTGCCTTGGGAATGGCTCTTGTGAGTAATGAACAAAGAACAGGAACTTTGTGCTACAGGTTCCTGTACAGAGAACAGAGAACAGGTTCCTCTGTGAACCAAGAGGAACTTCCTGTCTACTGAAATCCCAGGAAAAATTCAGGGAAGTTTGGGATTCCCCAACCCTGAAAGTTTGGAACTGCCCTGTTTTAGACAGCCCCAGTCATGAAGGGTCAGCCGAGCATCTTTTCAGGGAGTTCTCATATGCCCAAATCTCCCCCAGAAAACCAGTCCATCTTTAAATGTCCATGGGGTCTTGAAGGTCTCAGAGTGCTGACCGTTCCCAGTCATACCTAGAACAGGATTTACTTCCAAAGGTCACTAACAATTGATAAAACCCTCCTGAGTCCTCCAGGTCAGCACTGCCTGAGATCTGAGTTAAAGCTCCTAAGAAACAACAAGACCTCAACAGCTTTCAAAAGGAATAGAATGAATGAATGAATGAATGAGTGAAACATAGGGAAAAAAGAACTTGTAAAACTGGCCACCATTTCCCTGAGTTCTATTCTCTCTTGGAATGATATTGTTTTCTGTTTGATATGTACCTGTAGCTACAGCCATGACCCTTATGAAATCCAAGGTGAGAATAAGTGCAGACAAGATAGGAAAGGGTTACCTTTTCTTCTAGATGAACTTTATGTCGAGCAATAAGCACTCCACATCCATAAATGGTGGCTGACCTGCCAATCACAGTGTGCTTGGATCCAGACAGCACAGTGTGGTGTGCTTTCTCTCTGCAAAATGAGCCAGCTTGGCTCAGTGAGGGATGAAACTCTGAACACCAGGTACTGAAAGGACTTTTGTTTTCAACAGTCTTTTGAAACCTTAATTTTCTTTAGCTCTGGTCCTATTCATGCTGCTGAACAATGACTTACTCTTCAGAAAGAGCTGCCTCTGCCAGAAACATTGGTCCTTGAGAGTCTGGACCAAAAGCCACCTCTGACTCAGAAACCTATCCTAGGTTTGGGATATCCACAACCTTAGCAAAGTTATGGCATAAAAAATATTAAGACTTGTCAATCTCAGGCAGCTCAATTTACTGCTTCCAAGTGACAAGGGCGAAAACACAGGTCCAAGCAGAGGAAAAATCTTTCCCCAGAGGATGAAGTAGGGTGGGATATAGGCAAACAATTTTTCGGGAACCAGATATATTACGCTTCTTTGCAGCAGAAGCTAGAAAGTAGGTGAGCCATCCTGTGTGCCGCATCTCCATGTATTTCCTCGTCTCTAGCCTACTCACTATTTTATAGGCATCCTGGATGGTTGACCATCTAACTCTTCCTTCGTAGCCCAGTGTTTGTAAGGACAGGATTTAGCATGGACTCTAGAGGCTGGCAGAGATGTCAAACAGCATGTTAAATAGAAGGTAAAATAAAAAGTGGTCCTCCAATGTCTTGGAAGAGTAAAAGGAAAAGAAGACACTGATGGAATAGCTGGAAACATGAGCTTATGTGTCACCTGTAAGTCTTCAGAGAGGCTGGCAACCAGGAAGAAAAGAGGTACCACTGAGTCAGGAACTTCCTAGCATATGATTTGCTCAGTATTCAAATCAAGGCAGGTAAGGGACCCTTTTCCTTCAGTGCCCAGATCTGTATCAAAAACTGTAAGCTAAATGGCAACAAGGTAGGAAGATGCTGAAAACACTGGGTTTCTAGAATTTTCCAGAAAGGGGTGGTCCAGACCAGCAACTTGAGGGACTGGACAAAATAATCCAAAAACCAGAAAAGTCCAAATCAGTCTTCACTCCTAATTTGACCAGGTTAGACCAAATGCCTGAATTTATACTGGTACCACAGAAAATTATTTATATCTGATAAGAGTAGATGTTAAACATGGTGTATAATTCCATGAATAGCTCAGTCATGACAATTTTCTTTTAAGTGTAATGAGATAAAATTCTTCACATAAATAAACAAGTCAAACCTTTTGGGTTGTAGTAGGAAAGGCTTAAGGAATAAGGCTTGAATCACTTGATCTAATAATCCCCCATTTCTTAAAGAGAAGAGCAAAGCCCCAAAAAAGGAACCATGGAGAGGAGGTTATAGCAGGAACTACAGTGTTAGCCCAGTCTGTGGAGGAAACATTCCTGTGTTTAGACACACACACACACACACACACACACACACACGAGGCATGGTACCTGTCATGTGAGAACTTATATACAAGGGCAATATGGCCCTGGCTGAGCATAGTGACAGCACACTGACAGCCCTCGCACTTTTGCTCTTCAGGTGGCTGAACAGGAAGCTTGGGGCAGGCCTGAAGACGTCTTAAGCCAGTGGCTCTCCTCCTGCTCCCTCACCCCCACCAATGGCCAACTCTTTTTAGGGACAATTTTAGCTTGAGCTGGGCCAAGTTGCAGCTATAACTTGACCAAATTTGTGACCCTTATGATGCTCCAGTTTGTAACTTGTAGTTGATAAGACAGCTAAAAGGTTAGCACTTCATTGAGGCCATCAACAATATAGTGAGTGCTGGCTCCTTATCCTCTAACTCACCCAGAATTTCATACTAGGTGATAGCCAACAAGCTCAACTCTTTTGGGTGTGAAGTCTAATGTATTATGAGTGGGCTGTGTAGTAAACTGGTGATAAGCTTGGGCTCCAGAATCATACTTACTTGAAACCCAGCTTCCCTTTTCACAGGCTTTGTGTCCTTGGGTGAGTTACTTAACCTTTCTGAGCCTTAAACCCTCCATCTATAAAATGGGGACAACAATGGGAAATCATCATGAAGTCTTTTTGTGAACATGAAATGACATAACACATATTTATTTCTTGGCACGGTGTTTGACATGTAGGAAGTACTCAGTATGTTGGCTCATATAATCATCATGAGCAATTTAGGGTAAACAGCAAATACAGAGAAAAAAGTGAAAAACATTCTCTTCGATCATAGAATCTAGTTCAGCTTAGCCTAACATGTCAGTCAGCCCTTTTTTGTTGTTGTTTGCTTGTCCATTTCTTTGTTCTCGCTGCTTACCAGTGGCGCTCAGTAGTCTAGCCCGCTTTCTGCAATAGCCCAGGGGTTGCCAGGTCCTTGCTGGCCAGGCCTCTGGGTATGACAGCCCCACATTCAAGGCTGACATGGAAGCCGTAGGGACTCCCTCCCTCCCTGGTGTAGGACAGGCGCTCCTTAATCCCTACACTTACATCTGGTTGGTCAGCAGATACTACTACTTGGGCCCCCCTGAGCTGGACCCTCTGGCCTGAATGACCCTCAGAGGCCCGTGTTTTCTCTTCTCCCTGGGCAAGCCTTCACTTTTTATCATATTTCCTCTGTCACTGCTCTCCTGGTGGCCTCCTGGACTGCATGTGCGAAAGGGCAGCGGGAGCTCCTCCTTGAAACTCACCTGCCCCCCTTTTTTAGACCAACATTTCTCAACAGCCAGAAGCCACTAAGGAAGAATACTTTGTCTTTCATGAAGGGGCCAGCCTAGCTCCCAAGCCCGGTGAACCCCAGAGGCACAGGGCCTAGGGGCCACAGTACTTACAGGGGCCCACAAAAAGGTTTCACTTTAATTTCTTTTAAAAGGAGAAAAAAAATGAATAAAATAAGAATGAATGTATAATAATGGGTCCATTCTGGATTCTATTTATCTGTATGCCAACACAATAAAAATATATATTTTTAAATGTATTTTGCAGAGGAAGGGGCCCACAGTCATCAAAATGTGGCCCTGCTGCTCCTGGTGAGTTTAGAGGCATCCTGAGTGGGGAGGGCCTGAGGCACACTCACCCACCTGCCCCCTGCCCCCACCTGACCGTTCACTTCCAATTGCTGGGACAGGACCAAAGTCACAGCGATGTAGATTTTTAAGAGGGTCTTTAAATAATTGCCAGTGTTGATGATATATAACTTGCCTATTTCCATCATAGGTCCAACTCAGATTTCCTTATACCCCCCATCCAAATACCAGCTAACCATATCAAAGCATAACACTAGAGCAGGTCTCACCTGCAGGGGCAAAGTTAAGATCCAGCATAAGGGAATGGGAACCTTTCTCAGAGAGCAAAGCTTCACTTCTGGAGCACTTGAAAATCCCACATAAACGGGCCCTGACTGGACGTACTGCAACATGGGGCAATGCTGCCTATTGATTAACTTTATTTAAAATCAGTTACGTTGAACACATGGTTGACTATCCTGGTTGATGTTAGGTCTCCATCCTTTCTTATGAAACTGTAGTGCAGACTCCTCCGGCTGCACACTTTGTTCAGAATTAAGTATGCTTCGTTTGGTGCAAGGTGCAAAAAAGAAAAAAAAAACCTCAGTATTCTTTTACAGTAAATTTTGGCTGTCACTTGGATGGATGCTGAGAAATTACTTCCATAAAAATGTTTTCAGTCTGCTGACAATTAGTTATGGAGGCAGATCAATCTTGACCCCTACTTGCAGCAAATTTAAGCTTTCAGCTTTGTTTTTTAATCAATACATTTCTAATTTTCATGATGTTCTCTTGGGTGTGGCTTTATCATTCTCTGTACACAGGGGACAGTTACCCACAAGGTTAAGGTACATCTTCTTTAGTGGGGCCGACAGAGCCTTGCTTCCCACTTCCAAGCCAGATCAACATGGAAGACAGATTATTCTATCCCATCTTATACTTCCCTAAGGCTGCTCTCTATCTGTGAGTTTCACTCCCATTCCCATGACAAAAAATCAGACTGTATAAAAAGATACTTACACTCCACATGGTCTGGGGAAACCTGGGCATTAGCAAAGGGCCTGGGAAGAGGTATGAGAACTCCATTGTCAAAATAAGGAGGTAAAATGCTTGTGCAGTTGTGTGTGAAATGGCCTACTTCAGTATTTCTCCAATATGCATGAAGTATGGCCCTTGTTAGAGGAAAAAATTTCTTCTAGACCCTGCAGGATGCATGTGCAGATGATCCCAGTTTGAGAAGCACTCACCTCTATTAATTTACAATGATTTTCTCCATTCCTCACATACAAGTATAAAATAAATACTTGAGTTTTCATTTCAATACTATGCTTATCACAGTACTTTTTTGAGTACATACTAAACAGTTTTTTGAACCCAGAAAACCACATCCTTTGGCTGGTCCAGGCAACTGAATCTTTCTATGAACTGGGTTTTTTTCCAGCTTTTACCCATGTGTCTTTGTAGGTGTTAAATTATTAAGTAGTGTTGATGCTAGTATGGTGCTGGGTATACAATAGGAGATTTAAAAATAGCGTTGCATTACACAACCTGTTTTAGCATTTAAATTATTGCTGTTCTGCTTGCAATGCCAGCCATTTGAAAAGAAGCCCAGTGCTGGATTTTAATTAACTCGATCTTTCAGCAGCTCATCGCAAGCACCCAAAGGCAGACTAAAGGAGTGGTGTTAATTGAATCACATCTAAAGTGAAGTGAGGGATTTAAGGAGATCATGGGGGACCCTTAAAGGTGTGAAGCCTCTCAGATTCTGCAAAGGCAGTAAGATTGAGTTGGACTTGAGAACCTTATTTATATATTGGCAGGGGGTGGGGAGAATCAGAGAAGTTCCTCAGTGTTGTGGTTCAGCAAAGCCCTGTGCTCTTCTTCCTCCTTCCCCCTGCGTCTTCTTTCTCTCTGATATATATACTCACCTCTACTCTCCTTCCCGCACACAGATTGGCTCACTATTCATCTCACCCTTTGCATCTTAACTTAGACCTCACTTCCTCTCCGAAGGCAGCTCCCTAACAACCGAGAACTAGGGTAGGTGTCCCTTAGATGTGACTGCACAGCATTTCTAGGTTCCTGAAACATTCACCTTGTGTGCCCACAGCCTGGCACAAAGGAATCACTCAAAACAGTAAATGTCTGCGAGGCACAAACCATGTCATATAATCATTAGCAAAGTTCCATTAGGTAGGCCTTGTCTGTACCCTTTTCACAGACATGGAAACTGAGTCTTAGAGTTAATTTGCTCAAGGTCACAACACTAGGAAGGCGGTTGAAATTCAAATTCAATCATACTCCAGAGCTCATACTTCTAACTACTGTGCCATTCTGCCTCCCAAATATTTTTGAAAAATATATTGTTTGATATTTTTTGATAAACGTTTACAAAGTAGGTTTACCAACATCTTACTTTTTCTGGCCCCAGTCTCTGGTTTTTAAAAGCCATTTGGGCCAGAATCAGAAACAAGAAGTTCTATGCCAAAATGATTCAAAACAGGACTTATTTATTGAATAGATGCTTACATATAATACAAAAGTAAAAGTTACAAAGGGGAAATAGCACAAAGTAAGATTTCTCCCACTCAGAGCCACCTAGTTCCCTTTTCCTGAGGTAACTACCGAGATCTAATTTATCATGAGAGGTAGACCTACAGTTCTATTTTGTAAACTATAATCCCAACCCAGTAATGGATCAATTTAGTGGGTTCTGACCAGCATTTGTTTTTTTAATTAGAAAAGCTTTCTGGAAAGCTTGTGTTTCACACAGCCTGTGTTTCAGTTTTATGCGGCATAAATGTACATCTGAGTCATAGAGTATAAAATGAGATTTTACACTTCTCACCACCTAGTGATGTTCAAAGATGTTTGAAAGCTACCAAGCGGGTGTGCACAGAAGTTGGAAATTATGAGGGACACTTCCATGGAAAGCCTCATGAGTCCTTTGGAACTTAGCAACCTAAATGATCCTATAAAACAGAAATCTGGTCCCATCCCTCCTCTGTTCAGATCCCTCCAGGGACTCCCATCTCACTGAGAGTAAAAACCATGGGACAACATGTATCTATCTCTTGTGTTAGCATCCTAAAAAAAAAAAAAAATTCCAAAATAAAAAATATGGACTCCATGATGTAAACACATACAACTTTTAGCTGGGGGCTCTGGGAAGCAGTGTCCTTCAAAGAAGCCAAAAACAACAATGGGTGTTCACATTTGGGGTCTATAAGAGGGATGATCTGTCTTAAAATATGCTTTATATGACATTCATAAAATTCTACTTGGAGAATCCTGGGGACCCCTCGAGGAGACAGGATGCCCTGCAGAGCAGCTGGCACCCAGGTGGAGAGACTCCCGAGAGGCCGCGGCTGCGTCCCGGGGAAGGTGGCAGGACAGAGACCCAGCGGCACTACCACAAGCCCCCAGCCGTCAGGCATGGGGCCCAGGCGCCGCTTTGCACAGGCACCGTTCCTCTGCCCATGGTCCAAGGTGAGCAGCTACAGAGACTGACCGTGTCCCATGGGCTGGTGTGTGGGACAGCCAGTCACAGAGACAATGGGGCCAGCTCACCTTGGCTCAGAAGCAGGAGCAGCGCTCAGCAGGAGAGCAAAGGGTGGTGCCACGTCCCCTACCTCTTTTCCCCTCTCCATCTCTCCTCACTCTCCTCTGGAGCTCTGTGCCCCTAACAGTGGCGGCTTTGTCCTCACAGTTCCACAGGGGGAACTCAACCATTTGGGGGACTTACCCATTAGGGCAGGGTAACCTGACTCTGAAGTGGCAGCCCCTGGAAATCAGGGTGTCAAATCATGGTGTAATTGCTCATTGCTGACTTTGTCTGTTAGATATGTAAGCTCGTGTGGACAAGGATCTTGTCTGTCTTGTTCCTGTTCTCTACAAGATTCTCAATGCCAAGGACAGCATCTGACACTAAGAAGGCACCCACTGAATGTGTCTGAAATGGATGAAGAAATGTTAGGCAATAGAGTGGAAGCTGTGGTAGCCAACAGGTTCTCCAACCACAGCCAGTCATCAGGCAGATTCTGAAAAGTTGGCTTGTACCCTCTACACCTGGGAGGCAGCCCTGTATGTGTCCTCTAGGGTAGTTTGTTTGACATGTGGATGGTATAACTGTGCCTTTGTGTGTTTACCAGGTGAAAAGAGAGTGCAGGCAGAAGGAAGTGGATGAGCAAAAGCACTGGGGCTTGCAAGGACTCGGGGCACAATAGCTACCAGGAGTCACCAAGGTGCAATCTGAGAGGTCAGATGCCCAGGAAGGCATGGCCAGGGGTCAGCCTGGACAGGCAGGTTCTGGTTGTGAAGATGTATAACATTAAGAAGTTTGCACTTTGTTCTGTAGGTAAGTGGGTTCCTTGACAGTTGGAAAGCAGAGAAATGACACAATTGGGTAACTCTGAAAGGAATATCAAAGAAGGATCAGAGGAGGAGGCTCTATAATTAGGGAGGCTACTTATGAGGCTATTACACATGTCCAGGTTCAGAGGTCATGAGAGCCAAGACCAGCATGTGGCTGTGGAGATGGAGAGGAAGCCCTGTGGGATGGTTCAAAGAGGGGACCAGTTGGAAATGTGCATGTGGATGTTACATAACAAGGTTGGGTAGCAGGCATGAGTTATATGGGTCCTGTTGAAGCCATAGAAGAAAATAAGAACACCTAACTTGAGTAATGGATCATTTAGAAAATCTGAGGAAAGCAGGTATTGTGGTTTCAGAGGCTTCCCAGATACTCACTAAAAGCCCACGGACATGTTAGGAATGTCTGGTTGAAAAGAGGAAGAATGCTTGAGTCCCAAGGAATGACCTCACCCGAGGATTGAGCAGAGGAAGACAGTGGCCCCAGCCCTTGGGCATACTGCTACAGAGACGGTGACTTACTGCCCATCAAAGAAGCTGGGGCAGCAGAAGAGAGGGTAGGGGAGAGAACCAGAGAAAAGAAGGAAAACTTTGTTCTTGAGGTCAGAGGTGCCCCAGACACCAGGGAGACTAACCTCATGGCAGAAAATGAAGACTTGGAGCTGTCTGCTCATTTTTTAGTTGTTTGAAAAAGACAAATTGCTTAGGTAGGAACAGCCAGAAAGCTTCATCAAAGAGCTCAGGGGGGCCCAGAAACAGATTAACATGCAAGTGGAATCCAGCACGCTCAGGAAGCCAGAAAGAAAGAAGCTTCCCAGAAAGAAGCAGGCCTCTTTCTTTGGAAAACTCAGCAAGACCCATTTCTTGAATGAAATAATAACAAATATTTTATATATATATATATATATATATATACATATACACACACACACACACATATACAAGGACAGCAGGTGTATAGGTGTATACAACTGCCATGTGTGTTTAGTATTGTGTGTATACACCAAATAGCCTACCTATATATATTAACACATATTTGCATATAATTGTGCATTTACATAAAGCTACATGTTTATCCATTTGGCATATATACGTGTGCATATACAGTACATGTCTGCAAGAGTGTCACAATTTAATATTTATTGAACGTCCACATGCCTCTTCTATATGTATATGGCATGACCAAGGACTTGATTCTATTACCCAATGTTCATAAGGATTCTCTGGGGAAATTTCTTCTGGTCTCAGTACCAAGAAGAGTTGATCTTTTGTTGAGCAATCTTTTTTTTCTTTTTTTGTCTTGCATGTGACAGGAATAGAATTTTAGACAAAGCCTCCCTTTTGAACATGACTGCTAGAAATCTGGTATACAAATTTTGGTTCCATGTGTAACACGTGTATTAGCCTCTATTAGATGTATTTAAAAAAAAAGACTTTCATTTCTAGCTCCATTTTTTTTGCCTTATTTTTCACTTTTCATTTCACACACTTCTTTTCATAGGTTATGTACTTTTGTAAATTACCTTGACTTCTTTTTTAAAGATATAAATGTGAGGGAATATATAAATGAAATCAGAGGGAGGCTTTAAGGCCCAGAACATTATGATTGGGAAGATACCTATTATTGTGGCTGGAGTTGTGGCATGTTATGATGATACTGGGTGTGTTATAAGGACATCCAGCAGCTATTACAGGAGTCAAAGAGATCCCAGCTCAGGTCATAGTTCTCCCTGCTGTTTACTCGTTGGGCGTTAGGAAGGCATATTATTCTCTAAACGTTAATTTTATCATCTCTAAAATGACCTGTTGGCATTTGGGGAAGATGTTTTAAATGAGGCACTGTGTTAGAAAGCCCTTAGCACATGTACTCAGTCCACATGAGCTATTGTTACCGTCACTGTCTTTCGGACAAGCAGGGATAGGCCGCAATCCCTGGCCAGGTGGGCTGTAAGGAAGTTCTCCCCACCCCTCCCCGTGCCTCTGTCCTCTCCCCACATCTTCCACACCCACAGACGCCAGGCAGCTGTCTCTCGCCCGATATGGATCACACCTCGGGAGCACACCTCCACACTGCCGCTGCTTGCAGGGTGCAGGGCAGGTATCTCCAGCCCAGGCTTGCAAATTGCTACCAAGTAGACACCCAAAGACTCGGGCTAAGGCACATCCACAACTGTGTATCAGTTCCTTCCCCTGCCCCCGCCTCGGGGCTGTACTATATACACGAGACGCCTACGAGGGGACAAAGGGGGGTCCGCGGGAGCCAGGACTGAAATGCGGGCTGACGGACGGGGCGGGGGTCGCGTTTCCTCGGACTCCCAAGTTCTCTCCAGGCGCGGATTTGGGGGGATCCAGTGCTCCCGGAGCCTCCCTTCCTCTCTGGCTCCCCTTGGGAGAGCTAGATGGCAGCGGGAGAGGCGAGAAGCGCGGGAGGCGCGGGCCTCTGGGCGCCACCGAGTCATGGGGGCAGGTTTCGGAGAAGAGCTGCAGGGCGCCACACGTTTCCTACCGCCGATAAGATCAGCATGTGTCAGGTGGTTGGTGCGAGCGGGCGGGCGCGCGCGCCGGGGAGAGGCGAGGGGGCGCGCTCACACAAAGTTTGAGCCTGCGGGTGCGCCTCGCTCGGGCTCGCCGGGCTCGGAGAGCGGCGGGGGGCGGCCCGGGGCGCGGGGGCCCGGCAGGCGGCGGCGGCGGCGGTGATGCGCCGCGCCGAGCCCTTCCCGCCGCGCTAGGTGAGCGGCGGCAGGAGCGCGGGCCGTAGCCATGGGCACCCTGGGCAAAGCGAGAGAGGCTCCGCGGTGAGTAGGGGCCCAGGCCCTCGGGAGCATGTTTCCTTTCCTGGGGCGAGTGCGCTCCGCGGGCTGCTCCCTGAGACCCTCAGGGAGCGGAGGGGGTGCGGGGTGCGACACGGACGCCGCCTCCTGCGCGAAGTTGTCGGTGCCGCGTGCGGGCGGCTGCAGGCCGGGGTCTCCGCTGCAGTCCGGGGAGACGGGCGCGAGGGACAGACGCGCCCGGAGCGCCCAGCGCGCCGCGCCGGGGAAGAGGAGGAGGGAGCTGGGTCATGCGGGCGGAGGCCAGAGGTCACCCAGCGCCCCCGAGCTGCGCTGACCCTTATCCCCCCCCACCCCGGCCCCTCTGCCCCACGCACCTGGGACTCCCACTCGCGGACTTTCCGCGGAACCCGCACCTGCTAAGGGCGCAGAACTCCGGCAGCGCCACCTGGCGGCCGATCCCGGCCTTGAAGCTCGCAGGCCGGGCCCCGAAAGGCCAGCTGCGTTTGCAGAGAACAAGCAGAGGTCAGCGAACCATATAACCTGGTAGAAACCTGTGCTCCCTCCCCGTCCCACTGTGACTAGAGAGAGAGATTTCAGGAAGGTCTTGAAGATGAAGGAAGAGTGACAGTGAGTGAAATGGTCCTTGGCAGGAGAAAGAGGCCTGGAGGAGCCAGAGAACTTTGAGTTTGTCCCCCAAACAAGCCAAACAAACCTGCTTATAATGAAGCGTTTTATAAATCCGCACCTACAGCCATTTCACCACAAGTGAGAATGACTTTAAGGTTTGACACAAAGCAGTCAGTCAAGAGACTGCACAGCAAAAGAGCAGAGTTTCCTAGTTTATGGTGCAAATAACCCCGGTCTTCTGAGGCCCCTCAGGTCGCAGTTTGGTTTTTAGCAGTTTGTCTTCTCCCTGGTTTCTCATGCCCCCAGCCCTGAGTCTCTCTGGCCTCCCTATTTCCCAGATTGCATCTCTCACCTTCCCTTTTTTCCACCAACCCTAAGCACTCCTTTCAAATTCAGTCTTTCTACTTCATGTACCCCAGTCCCTCCTACTTCTGGCAAGCTTTTGCCTCTGAGAATCACCTTGTGAACCCAAGTGGCCTCCCCTACTGGTGAACTATCACTAGAATTAGAGCCGAGGCAGTTTGCAGAGTCCTTTAAGGCAGAGTCCACCAACTGAGTGAGAAAATGGATTTTCCTAGGGTCCACCAGTTGAGAGACTGAGGTCCACACCTCGCACCCTGCCCTAGCTGGAAGAGCTGTGTGTGGACGTGGAGGCAGCCATCACTTGCCGCTGCCTCTTTCCTAGGGGCTGGGGAGAAGTAGTGTGGAAGGCTAACAGAGAAAGACTTCTACTGAGAAGCATTTTTTTCCCCCATCTTTCCCAGCTGTGCCTTGGACAGAGGTCTTAATGGTGAAAAGGTAACAGCTAAGGCACAAAGCTGGGTAATTCCAACACTGGACAGCCAGTGCCCAGTTTAGAGTTGTCAGTGCTTCTGGAAGGAAGGGAGCTGGGCTGGCGAGCACGGCATGGGACACAGGTGGCCTGGCTTCTATCTGCCTCTGCACCAGTGGCCAATCATGTTGCCTTTTCGAGCTTGGCCTTCCTCATCCACAAGGTCTCAGAAAATGGCCATGAGGAGCCCACCCAGCTCTGGGGTGTGAGGGCTGTTTCAGGGACCTGCAGAAGGAGTAGGGCCTGACAGTCTGCCCGTATATTATCTAAGCTATGCTTTTGGAGGATTTTCCTTTTGTCTTGAATTGACCTCTTCATCCTCTGTGCCACAGTCTACTTGCTAATTCTGACGCAGTGAAGGTTCATGGTTTCAGGTTCCAGGCACAATAAATATTTTTAAACAAAGCCAGAGAGGCATCAGGTACAAATCCCAGATCTAACATGGATTGTAGAACCTTGACTGTGTCATTTAGCCACATTTAGACTCAGTTTCAACATCATAAAATGGAGATAACATCTTTCTGCACTGTAAGCTTTAAAGACCATGTAAATCAACACAGTGCCTGCCATATCATAGGTACTTAATTTATTATAGCCATTTAAAAATGTATTTATTTTTAATTCAAGTATAATTGACATACAATAAGATTTTAGTTTCAGAACTACAGCATAGTAATTGGACATTTATATACATTATGAACTGCTCACACCAAGGTGAGTGTGGTTACCCTCTGTCTTCATACAAAGTTACTAAAATGTTATTGACTGTGTTCCCTGTGCTGTACATTTCATCCCTGTGAGTTATTTATTTTATAAGTAGAAGTATGTACCTCTTAATTATTATGGCCATTATTATTTTTTCTCATTTTCAGATACTGATCTGACCCTGGGGTTATCACAGGGCCTGGGTGAAAATGGGTAACAGCCAGAAATTCGATAAAGTCCTATAACACCAACTTGATCTTTAGGTGTCTTTGGGCTAGCAGGTTCCCAACAGCCAATATAAAATCTCCAACTACATTTTTGTATTAGGAACCTCTAGACCACCTTTATGTAACAACATATCACAAGTATGTTTTACAGTTTACCTAGTACCCTCAAATGTAAACTATTTCACTACGGTCCCCTGTGGCCTATTACAATGTCTTTCTCATGAAGTAAGCACTTACTGATTAATGCCATCATGTGTATCAAAATATATAGTGAGTAGCTGAAGTTATGGATCTGAGGTGTATTTCTTTTTTCTTGTCTCCTCTTTGGTAGTAAGCTGTGAAATAACCACAGCCACAGTAGCAAGAGGAGAATTAACTATATGCTCAAAGAAGTTACCAGCAACACCTATCAGTATTAAAACTTAAAAGGTTGTAGATACGCATCTGTGTATGTGTTTTCTTAATGGAAGGGAAAATTAAATGCTTAATCTTGTATAATTTTGCGAACGACTTATAGTGCTGAGGTTGTGACCAAAAATAAAGCTGAGTGAGAGCAGATGGTGACCTATTGGACTCCTAAGACATTTCCAGACCCAGACTCATCCTTTAGCATTCACTTCTGGAATAAAGCTCTCATAAGCTCTACTGCTTTTTGCAATTAGTAAGGACCCAATTAAGGACTTGATAGAATGGAGTTTATGGATAAAAATGACTCATAATGATTACCTGTATTATCCATAGTGACAAACAGAATCTTAAAACCAAGATTTGTGAGAAAGGCAGGACTGGCTTAAAACCTAAACACCACCACCATAAATCCTCACCTCTTGCACACGGGTCCCCAGTCTTCGACTTCTCCCCCAAAGTCCTTAAAGTTGTTGTTTCTGAGGCCACTTGACCTACAGCATCTCTGGTATCGCTCAAAAATGACTGAATTTAGCTGAAGATGAGACCAACTTAAACCATTCTTAAAGCCCAAGTCAGTGGGCTTGCAGTTGGAATAAAAAATAATTGCTTGGAGTTAAGGACTGCTAACATAGCCTCGTCTCTGCCTCTCCCCTTCAGGAGACAGCAGGCTGAAGCCATCCTACACCAGGATGGAGAGCACTAGCTGCAACCCCACAATCTCACCTTGTTACTTCCAGGGGAGATGTCTCTTTAACAGCCAACCAGTCCTTTGGTGCATGTGCCAAGTGGGAGGGGTGTGTCTTCTCTCATCCCAGCTCCCAGGATTAATTGTCTTATCTCTACTCCTCCCTCCTCGATCTGCCTTCAGAAGTGGAGCTGCCAGTGTGCTCATCCCCTGGCCACTCTGTCCGCACTCACTGCCTGCTCTCTTTCCGCAGGAAACCTTCACATGGCTGCAGAGCTGCCCCGAGAGCAAAACTAGAGGCAAAGCCAGCCAGCAGCCCCTTCCCCTCCCATCCCAGCCTGGCCCAGATCACCCAGTTCCGAATGATGGTGTCTCTGGGACATTTAGCCAAAGGAGCCAGCCTGGACGATCTCATCGACAGCTGCATTCAGTCTTTTGGTGAGTTGGCTAACTGCCCACATGCATGAAAACTCATATGTTGCTTAAAAAGTGCTTTAAAGAATAGCAACCTAGATTGTGTTTTGGCTTTAAAAATATCTTTTGAGCCTTTGAAATGTTGGAGACGGCGTGCAGTGCCTCTGGCACATGACTATGTGGGTGTAATAGGTCGTGATGAGAAGTGCGATTTAAAGTGAGAAAAGTTACTGAGGAGAGTTTGCATTTCCATTTTTCGGAGGTTTTTCTCATGTCGCAAAATATCATAAAATGTTATTGTGCATATGGTACTTTGACACTTTTCTGTCCTCATGTTCTTGGGGCACACAAAGACTAGGTTACATGAGCAAACACTGTTATCGAACAGAGCTTTGAAAGCCTTTTGACCGTTTGGTCAGTAAAGTCTTTATAATTCTCCTTACAATCTGGAGGGTAGCTGTGGATGCAGAAAATAAGCACACAGAGACACACACTGGCAGTGAATTAACCAGATTCTGTGCTCTGGTCATCACCCATACTCACCATGAAAAATGCACAATTTAGTGCAGTGCACAAGCCATTATCTGCAAAGGAACCCTTTTTTTTTTTTTAAGTTTTATAAGCATTGTCCTTCTTTTGACTGTTATTTGTGAAATAGTGATAGAAAAGTACGGATATTTGCTCCCCTCCAAAAAAGGAATGATTAAAATTGATGGAAAATTGGTAGATTTCCAATGCCCTGCCCTCTTCCCCCGACACCAGGTCCCTTTCTGAAGCTCTGCATCTCCCACATGAAGTGTGTGTGACTCAGCTCAGAGGTACCTGCCAGCTGCCTGGGAGAGTGTAGGGGAGGCTCCATCCCATCCCAGGTAGCCCAATGTGCAGATCTGTTAGAACTCGGAAGTAGGGGTTATTGGCTGGACGTGGTCAGTGCTCCGTCAGACCTTGCTTCCAGAATTGGGAAGGACTTGACATTTCAGGGACACCATTCAGCACACTTTAGTACAACATTGAAAAGACTAGCCTCATGATTTCAACATCAGGTTAAAGCAGTGGTTCTCAACTGTTAGTGCAGAATGGTGGAAGTTTTTTAACAACATGGGGTTGCTGGACCCCACCCCCAAAGTTTCTACCCCAGTAGGTCTGGGGTGGGGCCCGAGAATTTACATTTCTAATAAGTTCCCAGGTGATGGTCATGCAGTTGATCGAAGAACCCAGATTGGAGAATCACTGTTTCATTGTTTGTTGTAGACTTTTCAACTTGGAAAAGAGGGAGCACTTTCATTACTAGTTTAGTCTTAAGTCTTCATTAAATTTCCATTTACTTAGACTCTAATCTTTCAGTTAAGGATGAGTTTGGGAGCAGACTGAATGGTTTTCTATTTCAAAACAATCTGCTTAGAAAATATAAGTGCAAGGAGATACCCTGGGAGATGGTAGAGCCTAGTGGAAGAATTGCTGTGATGGATGTGCCATCATTCATTGTGCTTTTTACTTTCACCTTGTTCCCAATTTGAACAGACTGCAAAGTTCCTCAGGCAGCCTCAGTAGTTCCTTTACTTGTCTCTAGTGGGACATGGTGACTGTTTCATGACAAGGACTTTTAGTCTCTCTCCATTGCACTGTTGAGAAAGTGGGGACCAGCAGTATATTTGTCTTGCCAGCTTTCTGTGCCAATCATGCAGTGGCTGGCTGAGTTCAGGGCTGTTTTCCTAACCTAAACAATCATGACATCAACCTGAAAAATACATGATCCATGCCAAAGTCCTTCCCCAAAAAAACCAAGCCTAATCCACCCCCTTCACCCCCCTCAACAAATCTTACAAGGGCAAAAGGCCATTGTTTTCTGGATTATGTTGAATTGAAAAAAGTACCTTAAAATCCAAAAGCCATAAAAATCCATGGAGTCTACGAGTCTTTATATCCATTATCAAGTGATATTGGTTAAGCACCTAGTTACCTCTGACACTGTGCTGGGCAGTGCACAGGAGAATTACAGTATCTGAACCCCTGTTCTATTATTAGAGCTTAGAATACCTGAGAAATGAAATAATAGATACAAAAAATAGAAAAAAAGATGCCAAAAAATAAATAGATACAAAAGACAGTAATAAACTAAGGTGTGCAGGAAGGATAAATTCTGTATACCAGGTAGAGTTTGAGTAAATTTGATTTGAGGAGGAGGACACAGATTAAGGAGAAGAGCCACTGGTTGTTCAAACCCCATCTGGGCCGTGGGAACGCTGCGCAAGGGCAAGAAGGTAAGTCCTCCAGGCTTCTGGCATTATGTATGCACTGCAGTTTCCTGCCACCAAATGTACGTGAAAGACCCACGAAAGAAAAGACACCCTCGTCTGGAGGAAACGGGAGACAGTGCGGAGAGTTTGATTCTCTGGTCATCAGTTGCTGTGTCTGGGGTTGGGGTGGGAGTGGAGGCTGAGCTGTAGATGTGGGTGGAGCTGGGAGGGGGGCAGGCCTTCTGATAAAGAACAGTCCTGGCGCCCCGGGGGCCTCAGAGGTGATCCGAGAAGAGTGCAGAGTGAGGCAGTGTTCCTCTTGGGCTTTACCTTCACTGGTTATTTTCTCAAGTTTGCATAGAAAAGTATTGCTTCAGAATAATGCAATCTAGCTTAGCTTTTTGTTAATGAATTTCTATGTCTTCTCATTGTAAAACCTGTGACAAGAGAGGGAAATAGTACAGAAGTGGGGGGAAACTGGTGCTTTTGGTAATCTTTTTTCTTCAGACCCTAGTTTCAGCCACTTTCCCACCAACCTGAGAAAAAAAAAAAGGGAGGAAAAAAACTGTTTTGAACATAAAGACTAACTAGTTAGTTTACCTCCTACTGTGTTCCCAGCCTCACTTTCATGCAGATACTTTGAAGAGATTTGAATTGTGCCTGTCAGTATGGTATCCACTAGCCCCATGTGGCTATTTACATAAATATTTCAATTCATTAAAATGAAATCAGATGTAAAATTTACTTCCTAAGCCTCACTAGCCACATTTCAAATGCTCAGTAGCCACAAGTGGTAGCTGCACTGGACAGGGTAGTTGATTTGAAATGGAAAAGCATCAGAGAGATCTGGAAACGGGGATTTGCATTTTTCTAGCATCTCTAGATAATAATCTGAACGTGAACACTCTCTATGGGCAGTCTTTGCATTACAGGAATCTGACAGTCTTTACTGATGGCTCTCCCTTTACTACTATTAACCATTAATTAACACCCACACTCTTCTCAGAGGAAGGACTTATTACAATCATTTTAAGGGTGAGTGACCAGCAAGTACAAATTAAGGGTACTCTTGAAGGCCTCTAGCAAGCCTCCCAGTGTCACATACAAGGTTACGGATCTGTGATTAGAAACTCAGAGCTTTGAGTCATAGGTCATTGCTTTAACCATGAAACAACCCACTCCCTACCTTCCATTTTAATCAGAGGTCATGCTTTGCATTCTCGGCATATTATTGCTAGTTAATCCACTTCTCAGCTGAGTATAAGGCAAATCATCACAATCTGGTACATTTATGTCAAATGTATGTGAATCATGCTACCTGTTTCACACAGGTAGAAAAGACCTATGCAATCATCTGGGCTCTTTTTAATGTTTCCCCTTTGTAAGAGGGCTGCTAGCACTTGGGGCCAAATGGAGCGCTTCAGGTGTTCACATTCACAAAGCTCTTCCCTTGTCCCCTTCTGCATGTAAGACAACTTCTGACAGCATCAGAAAATTGCAGACATGTCCCAGCAAGGGACCCTCAACAAGCAGCCTTCCAGGAGGGGTGTGGGAGGAAACTCGACATCTCTGCTTCGCGTGTCAGTATGGATGGAAGTACAGCTTAGCTAGTATCTTCTATTTATAGAGTGTTGTTATTTTTTCTTGGTGTTCCATATGTATTGATTTACTTTTAAGCTCAAAACAACTAGGAAATAGGCAGGTCAGGTATTATGAGAAAATAAATCAAGCCTCTGAGAATTGAAACAACAATGTTCTCCAGTCTAAAGAGAAAACATGGTTCCCATGTGCCTCTTCCTGTGCCCCCAGCAGCCACTTGTAGCCTGAGCTGGGGTGTGCCTGAGTCTCTGTCCTAGGACAGCTGTCCCTTTGCTCAGGGCAGGCCTGCACCCTGTGTCCAGTTCTGCAGGCTTGGTCTCCCCTGGATTAGAAGCTAACCTCCATCCAGTGTAAGAGAGGTTTATTAGATGCCGTCTGCATACCAGGTGTCTGCCTGAAAATCTCTTTTGAACAAAGTATTAATTATAATTACCATGTCCATTGTACTGTGCTAACCAAAGACCTCCCAAATTAGAAATACCTCAAAACTAATAGGTATATTTCTCATACCATAGAACAGTTGGATGCTAAAAGCATTTTATAGACCTCACCTTATTGAGGTAAAACAGTGTACCTATTTTTAAAATTAGAGCCAAGCAGGTAAACACATACTTGTTGAAACCACACACAGTTCCCTCCATGGCAAAGGGAAGGTTAGGTGTTCTTCACAGCTCTGCCCCTTAGGGTCTGTGCACCAGAGCAGGGTGCCCAGAGCCAGGATATCGAAGAGCACTGGGACAGGAGTGGGCAACTCCAAGGAACAAAAGCAAGCGTAGTGTCAGGAAGGGCCCAGAGCCTTGGCCTCTGGTGATGGCAGGCCTTGGGTGAAGACGGCCACTGTCCCAGTAGCTGCCTCAGTGCCACACCCAGCCGCTGGGGCTCATGGCCACAAGGTTTCTCCTGTAAAGGATGGTCCTCGGGGTACCCACATCCTCAGGCTTCTAGAGATCTGAGCAGCTCCCAGGCATGACTGTTCTTGGCTCTCTGGGGTGAATTGACAGCCTGCCATCAAGATGTTATTCCAAGGAGCATCTTTGCTGCATGTTTGACAGGCTGGCATCACCCAGTGCCCCAGGCTGCATGTCGGCCCTCCCAGGGGTGTGAATTACAGCAGCTGGCAGGCCTGAGAAAGGAGGAGATGGGAAATCCCCTCCTCTCATCTGCTCTTCTGTGCCGTGGTGTTTAGAGCAGGCCTCCCTCTGTAATGGAGAACAGAGGCCATCGTAGAAATGTTTATGTGTAAGGTTGACAGCGTCTCAGGAATTCTGAGCATTTTAGTTCAGAAAGTCCATCCAGAGAGATGAGATTTACTGCTGAGAGAAAGTAAAGAGACAGACAGACTGTGCTTGAACACTTCCCTGCCAGGACTCTGTAGGGTCCTGGGCCTTTACCTGAATTGGCCCTTTAGTCTTCACAACAACCCTATGAGGTGGGTATTATTTTGCTTTTTTTATTAGTAGGGAATTGAAGCTCAGAAGTGTTAAATAACCTGTGGAAACTGGCCCAGCTCCTTAGTGGAGAGCTGCTAAGATCTGAACTGTCAATTTATCTTCAAGGGTCAGCTCATGTTCTTCCCACTCTGCCAGGGGTTCTCCAACTTCAACATGAGCAGTAGTCATCGGCGGAGGTGTGTTCGGCATTCAGATTCCTGAGGGTCAGCTCCAGAGGTTTTCATTCAGCTGGCAGTCACTATGGTTTCAAGTGAACCATGAACTCATTTCCTATAGCACACTTGCTCTTGCACATCCCAGAGCACTTTCTCAGGCTTTCTAGGAAAACTTGGAAAACCTGAAGGGTACAAATCCTCTAAGCAGCAGTAGAGCAAATAGATTTTTCAACTCTATGAACCAGAAAAGCACCTGGTGAAGCCCGTGTCCTGGGCACCTCTAAGCCATCTTGCCTGATGAGACAGTGGCGCCGCCCAGGTGCAGGGCTGCAGCCCTGGGGAAACACCAGATTTTCCTGCATTTCTATTCTTTCTCAGCTGGAGAAACGCCATTGAAAACTTCCTGTCAATCTTTTGGCAGTGGAAATAAACAGAATATGGATGTCTGTTATAACGACTGTCTTTGCACTCCAAGACAGGATACCTAGTCTGCACTCCCACCTTGAAGCCACACTCAGACCAGTTTCCTGGGTTGTTGTAGGGCCTTGCTCCCTAATGTATGCACATCGCCCAGGGACCAGAAGCCTAGAAGTAGTAGCTTAGCTGGTGTGGTGGTGGGGGTGAATAGAGAGGTGCTCCTTCTAAACACTTCTCCAAAAGGGCCACTTTCCCAATTGACTTTTTAAAGCTATATGTTGATGCAAAAGTTATTAAGTTCATGATGGAAACACATTAGGAATTGGCATGAACGCAAATGTGTTGTGTTTAACAGTAGACTGACACAGAAATAATATGGCAGTGAGACCACTGGAGGTCCTGTGAAGTACAGGCCCCACACTGCGCCACCTGCTGAAGGCAGGAGCTGCCCGTCTCTGCCGGGAATGGTACAGCTGCTGGGCTTCGGGCTTTGTTGGGCCAGTCGTTTGGGCTACGGCCCAGCTGGGGTTGTCGTAGAGTGGTTGGAAGGAAGACAACGGGATGAGCAGGAGCGTAAGCAGGGCCAACTTCACACAGCCTGTCCAAATGCACAGGGCACCACACTTGATTTAACACTGTTGCAATCTCAAAAGTCTTCATCTGCAAGAGCAGAATGTTTAATTGTGGGGAATTTTGCAAGCCAGTTGTTAAATACCACCATCATGAAAATTAAATCATGCTTCATTTTAATTAATTAATTATTAGTTACTAAATAATATTAACAATAAACTGATACAATTAATAGCAATGATTAAATTACTAACACAACTTATTACAATAAAGATAAACCCTCGAAACTCATCATTTTCTAATACCTGACCATGTTTACTATTGTCCATGCCCGTGAGGTTCTGTCCGTGGCCTCTGTGCAGTGTGAGTGCTATGTGGTGGTATGTGGCATGTGCATCGCCTCCCAGTTCCATATGCGATGAAGTCATGGTAGTAGCTTGATGTTGCCTGTGTTGGGAGTATTTACACCACGAGAATGGACAGTCAGTACTAATCAGGGCTTCCTCTTCAGCCTCACCCCTGCAGAGGCCGTTGTTAAACATTTCCCAGTGTACCACTTTCTTGCAGCTCCAGAGGGTGCTTACATAGCAAAGTGTCCGGGTGGGAAGCAAAGCTGAAAAATGGGCATTTTCATTTTGTATCACCTAATTAGGAGAAAGGAATAATTAGTTGTCACTGGTTTGCTTATCTCATGTGTCTCTATATGTTCTTTAAAGAAAAAGAAACAGTGAACCTTAGAGGTAAGGAAATCCAGTGCCAGTGATGCTGAGAAGTCCTCTTCCAGTGACAGTGGGACCTGAAAACAGTCTCATTCTGGAGTTGGAGTTATCGCTCTAAGTATTTTTTTTTTAATATACCTCATCTAAAAATTTTCCCTAATTAACCTGTCTCTTATTTCTGACCAGCCAAACCTCAATTTTATGAACTTCTGGTCTTCATGTATTATATGCTGTCTCTATTTGTTTCCAATTCCACCTGTTTAATCAATTGCCTCCACTTCCTACTACATGGTAATAGGTACTATTGATGTACGTAAACAGGCTTTTGTTGAGTGTTTCCATAAGGCTGTCTGCTAACCCTATTTCCAATTTTGCGTACTCTCTGTTCATATCCTTTGTCTGTTTATCACTTGCTGCTCATTATTTTTATTATTAGAGGTTTGCAAAAGCTTTTTGTATAAAAAGGCTGTAATTCTTTCAACATCATTTGCTACAGGCATTTTCCCCCTGTTCTTTTCCATCTTTATGTTGGTAGGGAATTTTAATGTATAGAAAATTTTCATTTTTATGTAAATTTGTCCATGTTTCCTTGATCTTTTCCTTTATTAACTCTAAACTTGAAAAAATATCCCTGTTCCAAAGATGTGGTGAATGTTCCATTATATTTTAATCAGTGTTATTAAATTCCATATTCCACCATTGTGGATGATCAATGAAAGTTTGTCGGTACATTTTTACTGGAGAAAAAAAGCCTCCAGTTTTGCTTCTGAGATTCTCCTTGGCTTAAAACCAGACCTTGGACACTTATTCTGTAGCTCAGCACCTCAATTGCCCCTCACTGGGGTAGTGTTGAAATAATTCTGGGCACTGAACAGGGCAGGGAAAGGGCAGAGTGAGCTCTCCACTGTGACGCCGAGTGCTGGTCTGAAGAAAGTCCTTCTGGTCTATTTGAAGAGCCAATATCCTTAGGTAAGAGACTTAGAAAACCAACCAGATTTAAGTCCATTCTTTCTAAGTAATTAGTATCAACTGAGTCCATATTGTTCTTATGTAGACTTTTTTTAATGTGGTAAAATATACATAACATAAAGTATACCACTTAAAAAGACTCTTAAAATAGTAAATAATTAACTTTTGATAATTTATTAAGAGCAACACAGTGTTCATGTTAATATATTTTATATGCATATCCTCATTTAATTCCCACTTTCTTGTTACTTCTTATATTTACAAAGATCAAGCTATAACTCAGCTCGCATTTTTACTTTTCAAACTTTAATAATGTTTAAAATTAATCATGATCACTGTAGAAAACTTAGAAAATATAGGCTAGAAAGTAAAAGAAAAGAAAATTACAGTAATCTATTCTACCACCAAGAGCAACATATACACTATCATCATTGTTCGGCATATCTTCCTAGATTCTCTGCTCTGTATATTTACATGTACGATAATTACATTAAACTTTTTCATGATAGATTCACTATAATTCTTTGCTCTCCATAATTCACAATTTAAACAATTATCTTAAAATCAGCATTAGTATTTATAAAGAAGTATGTTAGCACACAAAGTTGCTATTCTATCCTAAAATCAGCATAAAAAATAATTCTGGCATAATCCCTTCAAAGGTGAGACATAAAAATGAAGGTTATTTGGCAACTAAAATGACTCTAATAAGTTAAAAACATTACAAGAAGAGTAGTTACTAATTTCTTTCCAATGCTAAATTGTAATTATGATAACCATGACTGATTATAGTTGTAATAAATGAAGAAAACAAAAAAAAAGGTTTCCATTAATTTAAAATTCTAGGTGTGAGGTTTATTTTTTTGTACAAGGAAAGACAGATTGGCTTTGTTGAAGAGAAGCTTTATCTTCAAAAAGAGTGAAAAAAAACTTGTATCTGTTAAACTTTCCAAGAGAATTTTAAGAAGTGGACCTGGGAGAGATACACAGCAGAAATGCAGATCCTCCAATCTGGTACATGTGATTCTTCTGCAGAGCAGAGGAGTCGGTGGGCAGCCGTGCTGGGGAGGCCATGTGGTCTCCTGCAGTTTTTTCCGGAGAGTGGCTGAGGGCCCTGAGAAAACCGCTGAGGTTATAGCCAAGACCTTCAGGCGGAAGATAATCCCAGATGGAGCCTGAGTTGGAGGGACACCCAGGGTTAATCGAAATAGACAGAAGGAGCCGAGACTAGTGGCACTAACTATTCTTAAGGGGAGGGGCAAGCAAAGATTGCCAGTTTTATAGTGAAGGAGAGGAGGGAATAAACAGACTAATAAAGCAGTCAGGGATGGAGTCATTTGGGAATTTCTGGGGTGGAGGAACAAAGGTAGCTATGTGTGGCTACTGATTTCTGAACCACCGGCCAGGATTTGTTCTGTAATCTTGTGAACAGCCCCATTTTAAGGGGACACCCAGGGCATTTAGGAAGCCAAGAACTATCCCAGCATTATAATTTGTGAGTCTATCTGCTTAGAATATAGTTATAACCTACAGAGCATCCTTCAATCTGATAGGCAGTTAATCATTTTGGCTAATTTTGCATTCACTTATTTAATACCAAATGCATGGGGCTTTTTAAATGGTCCCTTCCCCTCTGGCTCCCCAGTTCATCAGCATCTTGGTTCCAGATTCACTCCATCCAAACCTGCCTTGGCGCTTCTCCACTTACCTCCACTCCCAGGTAGTCGAGGCCACAGAGAAAGTCACTCCAGCTCCTGATGGGCCGCTTCCCAGAAGGCAGCTGTGGTACCCAGGCTCCTGACTGCTGGACTGTTACTGCAGTTATGGCACAGAGTGAGCACAGCGCTTGGTCTTAGTGCGTGGCTCTGGGGCTCCCTGACTGTCTGGCACTGCTTTAAGCTCCAAAAAAACAGCCCTCCACCACTGGCTATGCCTGAGGTTCCTCCACCCACTCTGTCCTCAATGGCTTAGAGTCCTGTTACCTGGCCAGCAACCACCCATGGCTGCCTGAGAGGACTTAGCTTCAGTTAACTGAGAAAGCATGCCCTCAGCATGGCAAGATGGAAGACCCTTGGGACTGAGAGGGACTCAAGAGACATTTCAACCAGTCATTGTGTGTGAACCTTTTTCCTAAAAATTGTGTGTGTGTGTGTGTGCAAGTATATGCTCACACATACTTATAATTACAGTTAACATGTATTTGGAAATTTGTATGTTGACTGGATATTTGATATTAAGGAATTACTATTGGTTTTGTTTTAGGTATGTTAATGATGAATTTTTTTTCCTTAAGAGTCCTTATTTTTAAAAATACCATACTGAAATAGTTATTGATGATATATCATGTCTGGGACTTGCTTTTAAATATATGGGAAGGAGAAGTGAGTGGGGTATACATATATCAAAATTGGCCATATGCCCATCATTGTTGAAGTTGGGTCATTAGGCACCAGAAAACATGAATTCGTAATCACAGTGAGATACCATTATATATCCACTTAAAAGGCCAAAATTAGAAGACTGGCAATACCAACTGTTGGTAAGGACATAGAGTGTCTGGAACTCTTAAACATTACTAATGGGGTTGTGAAATGGTAAGATCACTTTGGAGAACTGTTTAGCCATATCTTATAAAGTAAAATGTACATCTACCACATGACCCATCAATTCCACTCCTAGGTGTTTATGCAAATGAAGGGAAAACATATGTCCACAGTATGGCTTGTATGGAGACTGTCTGTAGCAGCTTTAGCCAAAAAGTCCAAAACTTGACACAACCCAAGTATCACTCAACATCAAAAGAAAAACAACAGATAATAAACAACAAACAATATACAGCGGAAATCCTGCTCATCAATAAAAAGGAAGGAATCACCCATATACTCAGCAACTGGTTAATGGCAAAAACATTTCACTTCAAGAAAAAGCATTACACAAAAATGTATGTATTGTATGATTTCCATTATATGAAGGTCTAAAACAGGCAAAACTAATCCATGATTTTAGAAAGTAAGAATAATAGCTTTATGTTGGGGTGAGGGTGGAGGAGCTGACTAGGAAGATTAGGGGACTTTCTGGGTCATAGAAATAGCAAGACTTTGAGAGGGGTTTGGGTTACATGGACGTAGGTATTTGTCAGAAGACATTACACTGCACATTAAGATATGTGCTTTTTCCTAAAGCTCAGTAAGATAGATAAGTTATTTGAAACAAACACCAAAACAGGCTATGAGAATACTGGCAGAAGTCCTCTCTGTAAGAACTTTAAGAGGGGGGAAGTTTTTTCACAGTCCGTGCCCATGCGGTAGAGCTTGCTAGAAGGCAGAGCAAGACTTTTCAAGGCGGTAGATGACGAGTGAGGTGACTAACTTCTGCTTCACCTCTGGTGTGATCCTTTGGGCTTGTCTATGATTGTGTGTGATCAAATATGTTCAAGGCCAAGATCTAAGGGCCAAAAAGTCTAGTAATTCAGAAACCAGAGCCCCCTTCTGATGACTCACTGGGAAGAGGCAGGGAGATAAAACAAAACCCTGCCAAAGAAACATGTCCTTATTTAATGAGGTGAACTGCTGCTAATGAAATATTCTTTGGAATGTCCCAAGAACTCAAGAGGTAAAATGGCAAATTACTTGAAGGTTAATTCATGAGACCATGCCAGTCCAGGATTTGTTGAAATTTACCAGGAGAACACATACATTTCATTTGAATCAGTCTTTTGAGTCCAACTGTTTTACCAGAACTGCTGAAATACCAGAAGAGAACTAGCATCCAACCCCATGGGACCTCTCCCTGGCAGAAGTGTGGTGATGGTAAAAGGCCTGAGAGTCGGGTGGTGGGAAAGGGAAAGAGAAATGTTTTCATACCCTGGGTGAAATGCCCTTGTCCAACAAAGTAAAACAGGGCCATCCCTGGAATCAGACTTTTGGTGTCCTTTCTTTAATGCCTGGAAGATGACAGACCCCAATGGACACTTCCTAGGATACGAGGGGCAGAGGGGAAAGAAAAGACTGCCCAGATGCCATCGGCACAGACCCTTAAGTAGGAGAGCCCGTGAAGGCCACAGGAGGACTGGCATCTTTATTTTGGAGAGTATGAGGGGCCCTAGTCTCTGGTTTTAGGGAAATATCATCTCAGAATATGGCTGTACAGGCCCCAGGGAGTGGGGGCTTTGCACACGCTCACTGGGAAACTCCCTGGGGCCCAGACCAGTTCCCTTTGATCGTGGTCCCCTGGCTCCCCCCAGGCTGATGTCTGATGTGCTTCTGCTTGTGCTTTATAAATTAGAGTGACCAAGTCCCACCAAGGAGTCCATAATGTTGGCACCAAATAACCTATTTGTTAAGTACTTCTGTTATATCTAACCCTGAAAAGACATGAAAGACCTCACCACTGATTTCTGAAACCATTAAGCATCTTTATGGGATCTTTTAGTGGCCTGTAGACCAACCCCAGGCCAAGGAATGAGCCAAATGGTCCAAGTCAGCCTAATCAAATTGGGCTTCCTGGAGAGACTTTTTAAAATACAAATTCTGTGCCCCATCTCTAGATGTTGTGATGTAATAGGTATGAGATAAGGCCTTGAAATCCATTTGGGGTGGGGAGAATTGTCTGGTTTATTTTTTTTTTGTTTTGTTTTATTTTTAAGCTACCCAGGAAGTCTTGAAAAGTCAGGTTTAGTATATTCATTTGCTTCTGGATAAGCCTGAACCTACTCATCCTAAGAGAAAACCATTGATTTTCAACCCCCCAGAAACTCTCCATTAACATTAAGACCATCTCACTAGAAAAAGAAAGAAATTTTCACTCACACAAGCCCGAAATTTCACCTATTGTGAATTTTTTATTTTTATTATTGTATCTCCTTCAGAATGAATCTGATACTAATTTGACTTGAAGAATATTGAAGTCTCCAACACCTTACATAGGTGGATCTTTCCTATGGCTTCCCCAGGTAACCAAGTATGCAAAAAGGTGGGAGTTAAAAGGAGAAAACACACCAAGTGTGGAAAGCACTGTAATCTTTCCCTACTTCACAGTCTGCTCTAGACCTATGGGAAGTGGCTACAGGGTTATAATTTCACTTCAGTCGCTAGCATGGACCAGAGGCCGAGGAGCTGGCTGCTGCAGAGGGACCAAAGATGGAATAATCATATTTACCGACTGTGGTAAAACCCTTACCCAACTAGGTGAAACCAATGCCTTGCCAACTTCCAGCCCATCCTTGCTGACTCCTTAGGCTTTTTGGGGGTCTGAATTTGTTGGAGAGTGACTGACCCAGCATCCCTGTGACAGACAGATCTGGGAAGCCCTAGAGCATTGCTGCCCTGTAATCACAGATGGCCCTCCCTGTGCTTCCTCTGCTTCTAGAGCAGGCAACAAAGGTGTGGGCCAGGAAGGAGCTCGAGGGTGAAGATGCTAATGCTGGCACATAACTGAGCTTCCTGATAACTACAGAATTAGTGAGTCCAGCAAAAACCAACCTTTATTTCTTGCTCTGATACAACCTCTCTGTAGCAGCAAGAACACACGTGTGTACACACATTCACGCACTAGCTGGCCTTCCTTTAGTGGCTGTGTCTCTTCAGGGGCTGTGCAGTTAGGGAAAGATACAAGTAGAAATTAAAATAAGATTCAAGGTGCTTTAGAAATGACCCACCTCAAAAAGAGCCCTGAGGTCTCAGACTGCAAGGTGCAATAGCCTGGGTGCTTCCTGTTTCTGGAGACCATCTGATTTTGCAGAATTTTAAGATGAAAATCAGTTGCTGCATTTCCTCCAACAGTACCAAATATTTCTCCTGGCTTTTGCATCTTGAATCTCCCTGCTGATTAGTGATTTTGAGCATCTTTTCATATGCCTGTTGGCCATCTGCATGTCTTCTTTGGAAAAATGTCTATTCAAGTCCTTTGCCCATTTTTTTAATTGGCTTGTTTGATATTTTTGGTATTCAGTTCTTTATATAGTTTAGCTATTACCCCTCATTGGATATATCATTTGCAAATGTATTTTTCCACTCAGCAGGTTGCCTTTTCATTTTGTTGATAGTTTCCTAAGAGGAGGATTCCCATTTAAAAGGCAATGCAGGACTCTCTTAGACTAAAATCCTTAAAATGATAAGAAAACTAGGACAAGTTTGCAGCCCATTCCTGTATTTGCTAGCTATAGGGCCACTGACAAATTCTTTTACTCTCTTGAGTCTTTTTTGATCATGTGTGAAACAGAGAAACATCTACCATGTGGAGCTATGGTAAAAAAAAGAGAGAATGTCTGTAACATGGCCTAGCCAGCATCTGGCATGCAGGATGCCCTCCTTTAGCAAGTAGCTAAAGCCCTCAAGTGCATAGGTAAAAGATAATGCCTTGAATCTTCGCAACTGTCAGTGCGAGAAGCAGTGTGTGCGGTGGGAAGGGTAGTACTAGAACTCAAGTTCCAGCACCATCACTCTTCACATGTGCAACTTTAGGCAGTCACATGGCCTCACTCTCCATTTCCTCACCTGCCAATTAATAAAAATAATATCCAACCCACAGAGCTGTAGGGTCAAATGAGCTAACATGCAAGGGGAGGGGAGTCTGTGAGGAACCACTAGTTAATGTACGCTATTGGTACTTCAACCACAGGGTAAGTGTGTCTTATGCCTAACATGACAGCTGTCAGGCAGCCTAGATTCTTGGGACCCACAAGTCAAGCAGAAATCACATGGTTTGGACTCGGTTCAGGACCTTGCTCTCCCCCAAAGATATCAAAGCTCTTCCCTTATCTTGCCTGATCTGATTATCTCTGCTGGGTGGGCTGGGGGCAGGACCTAATTAAGATCCCATTCTGCGAATGAGCAGATTGAGGCGCAGAAATGAGTGGTTATCCCAGGGCGAGGCAGCTGCATTCAAATCCCAGGTCTGCCACTTACCAGGTGAACTCGGCAAAGTTACTGCAGCCCCTTTTGGCCTCAGTTTCTGCATCTACCAGGTGATACTCATATCACCCACCTCATAGAGTTAATACACGTGAAGCCTGTCTCTGGCCCACAGATAGTAGTACCCCATGTGGGTCAACAAAAAGAGAGCAACACAGATTTGGTGAGACAGAGAGAGAAGCAGCCTCACCTCTGGATATAGTGCACTTTGTTCTAGCCCGGTGCTGCATGTCCTCCAACAATATCAAATACTCCTCCTGGCTTTTCCATCTTCCGGATGGTATCAGCACTGTGAGTTCCCATGGGGCATGCGGGCTATTTCTGTAAAGCAGTGCCACAAGACCAATTTATGACTTGGGGTGTTTCAAAACATTCTTATTTGGCTCTTGGCTCCTGAGTGGAGGGCAGTTTCTTCTTCCTTCAGATAGTAAGAGATTCCTCACTTCTCTGTGCAGTTCTCTCTAGAAAACAAGGTTATCTGGGCATGTTGGGCTGTTAGGATCCGAGTAGTTCCCTGTCCTCATCCAGATTTCTGTCTGGCTCCTCAGTAACTAAGAAAGTGTTGCTTTGAGGGTCTAACGGGCGGGTGGCCTTAAAACCTAGGATTGGAGGGAAGATTGGAAGGCCCCCAGCTAACTCGGCCATGGAGTGGGACAGTGCTTGAGAGGAAGCTACGTCCCATGGACGGCCTGCCATGCCACTGTGGACAGCCACTCTGAGTTGTGGTCATCGTGTCTCAGAAAAAAATCAAAGCTTGATCTGGAATGGCTAAGAAGAAAAAAAAATAGTGTTCCAAATCCAGCAAGAGAAGTAAGAACAATTCACCACTGTTGTAGTGCTTCACAGTTTACTAAGCATTGTTCTGTAATTTATCAAGCATAATCTAATCCTCACTACAACCACAGAAGGGGAGAGGGGACTTTCAGAATAAGTTCTATCTGATTACAAAAGACTGCTCAGTCACTTTTACAATACATGGTGCTATGATGCTGTTTTTTTGTACAGAACTGGTCATTGCAGAGAATTAGAAGCCAAGGACAGTTTCTGAGGTGAAAGCACAGTTCATGGTGTGACTGCAGTCATGTCGGCATGACACCGATTGCTTCGGTCCTGTCATGCACTGGACCAAGGGTGTCTAGGCATGTAGGTCTGTCAGGGTCAGATCATGAGGAAAGCGCTCTGAAGAAGGCTGCGTCTGAGGCTAACCGGTCAGTCTCAGCTCGGCCGTGTATTACTTCACTGTGTGAGTATTTGGGACATTCCCTGAGTTGCTTCTTAATACTGATGAACTAAAAGAGGCCCAGAACTTAACAGATGAGTATGAAGTGATAGGAATGTGCTCGCATGAGCAAGGAAAGAGGCCTGCCCTAAATTCTCCTCCCCATTCTGTTTCTTTTCCTTTGGGTCCACTCCCCTTTGCCTGGTCCCTCCTGAGGCCACCCGCTGGCAGCTCTCTGTGCCTCCAGACAGCTGGGGCAGCGCCCTGCTGCCCCTCACCCGCTGCCTGGCACATTCCTGTGTGGTCGCATCAGCCAGGTAGGCTGCATGGAGGCAGCTCGCCAGAGAATCGGTTTACAGCCTGACTGCCCAGCTGGATTATTTGATCGCTCCCAGGGAAGTCTGTGGACCCTACCTCCCGACAAGGGCTCACGCGGTCATGGCATTGTCCCGGAGTCACATCACTGGGTCCGCCCAGGACCTGTCACATCGCTTCCTGCCTCTTGTCTTTTTGTTCCAGCCCAGCACCCAACCCCCACCCCCAGAACTATGTCCAATTCACAGAACTAAAGAGGCCAGCTTCCCTCATGACTTCTCAGACCCCTGATTTTTCAGATGTGACAGATCCAGATCGAGGCAGCAGTCCCCAAGAAAGGCCGGCTGTCTTTCTCAGCAGAGGCAACACAGCTAAAAGCTCTTTTTCACTTCAGGCAATTCATGCACTTGGTTAGATGTTTATAGATTGCAATCACTCATCCACGAAATCTAGGTCATCCTTTACCCAGAGCTTCGTACTTCAGAAGAACAGCCATGCCCAGGGAGGACCGTTCTGATGTGGGAGGGAGTGGAGAGTGCGTCTGCCATTCTGGGAGGGAGGTGGGCCGGCCGGCTAGGGGCTGGGTGCTCGCGGGCCATGGCTCACAGGCTCTCTGGCCTCCAGTTCTCTAGCTCGAGTGGTGTCAGCAGGAGCTACACCGTGGTGACATGAGGCAGTAGTGGGATTGAGAGGCAGGATCTCCAGCGTGATTTCAGAGCATGTACCGTAGTTGCGGTGGGAAGGGAGAGGTGGTCGGTGTGGGTGTAGGGCTTCTTGAAGAGAGAAACAGAAGTGGGGCCATGGGTCAGGAGTTTGGCCTGTGGCATGGAGAACTGAAGGTTAGAGCTCTCCCCAGTATAACCAGTCTTCAGCCCACTCATCTCCTAATCCCTGAGGAGAGGCAGGTGCTGAGGAAAGAGCCCTGGGCTGGGGGGCCAGAGGGCCATTCCTGTCTCCTGTCCTGGGGCCTCCATGCACCAGACCTGTGGCCACGGCCAGGGCATGATACCCCAGTGTCTTCACCTTTAAGCCTGAGCCCATGGTCCCTGCTAGGGCACAGAGTCACTGTGCAGCTAAGATGTTCAACACAGGGGACTCTGTTTGCTGAACCCGAAAGCTATCAGCACAAAGGCTTACTCTCTGGTGTTCTCATCTAGGGAGAGGAGTGGCTCTCCTGCTGCTGGCTTGCTTCAGGGACGGTTTCTCTGAGCTTGTGCATGATCCTGGTGTGTCTGTAGAGCACATGTGTATCTACATGCTGTGCCACTTACATGGCCTGCCGCTCTTCCAGCCCCATCACCCTGACCCGGAAGGAGGGAGATTAGGTGCCAACAGAGCGAAGGGAGGAAGCAAGCTCTTTTCCTTCCCCACGTGTTTCCCTGGTGGCCTTTCTGGGACAGAAATCAGAGAGGCCTCCAGGTCCCCCTCCGTGTGAGGGAGACTCCATCCTTAGCCAATCACATGCTCTCTGGATTGTCTTCCCCGCACCCGTCCTGAGGGGCTGCAGGTGAAAGGACAGCTCAAGGTAGTGTCCACGGCAGGCTTTTTCCCTTCTCTAGGCCCCTGGCCTTGACTGCTGTCACCATCCCCCTACTCCCCAGAAGTTGGGCAAAAGCAAAGAGAAGAACTAAACATGACCAGCCCCTTACCCACTTTAGTAAGACTCTGCTTAGAGGCCTGTTGTGGAAGTTTGAAATTGCAGGTCATGGTCAAATTAAAGTTTGTATATTATCCAGGTTGTGGTGTCCCCCAGCCACTGCAAATAAATAATTAAAATCTAATTGTAGCCAAGATACTCAGAGCTCCTGTACACTGCACTGAGCCAAAGAATAGAAAATAGTCTAGCTAGACCTACATTTTCCCTCTCACGTGGCAGCTCCACACCATCATCCTGGCTTTGATATACCAGATTTTCAAAGAGGAGAGCCAGGGAAGGAACCGGGAGCTTCCCTTCTCCCAAATTCTCACCTTATGTTAAAATTTTTGGCCTTGGATTAGAGCACTAACCACTCCAAGAAATCGCTTTTGCAGTATCTCTGAGAGGATTCACCCTTGAAGTTCTTCTGCCCACCAGAGGAGTTTCTTGGCTGCATTAACCAGGCAAGGCCCACACAGTGTGAATTGAGGAGTGAGGTGAGGAGAAAAGTGGCTTCAGAAACATCTGGGAGCAGAGAGACCAGATAGACAGGAGCACAGCCAGAAGCTGAGCAAGCAGCAGCCTTTGTGGCCCGAGGCCCACCAGTGAGCCCTGCCGCCGCGGCAGGTCAGGGGCTGCACCTGCCCGAGAGCTGACGGCAGGCATCCCTTCCCAGTCCGAGTTCTGTGACTTCACACTGGTAGCTGGGAATTGGCCACAGTTGGAGTATTTACACCACAGAAACCCCCAAACTACAAATCAGGGGCCCCTGTCCCCCCAGGAAAGCTGTTCTTTAAATTCTTGCCAGCACATGTGATGTGAGACTCCATCCTTAACCAATCACTTAATCACTTGCTTTCTCCTGATTGTCCTCCCCACCCCCGTCTTGAGGACAAATCAAGGTGGTGTCCAGTGCAGGTTTTAAGCTGTTCAGGTAGTAAAGCTGTGAGAGTTCAAGTATGTATTACCACATTCTTTCTCCACATGTTCTTCCTGCCCTGGTTGCAGCTGTTGGCACTAAAAAAAACAAAACAAAACAAAAAACACCGAGCTAGTGAACTTATTCTGAGCTTGCCAGTTTGTGTACACTCTCCAAACAGGATTTAATGAATGTGGTAGTCTTGCTTTCAAGTAGGTTTTATGTCTTTGGAACATGTATCACGTTCAGAATTCTGTGTGTAGGTCAGGTGCTACCTGGATCATTCTTCTCCTTTCTGGGGATATTGACCTCCATTAGCAACTTCAGCCCTGCCAGTGACTCCAGGTCCAGCTCTGACCCCACAGTTTCTAGACACTAACTTTTCCATCACCATTTTCTGGTTCCTGGTTTTGACACACCTGTTATTTTGTGTTATGCTCCCCATGCTGACAGCTTGCCCACCCTCAACAAAGCAATTTCTGATATGCTGCCTTGGATACACTCAAAATATCACTTTACACATCAAGAAACTAACATGGAACCAAAACAAAGAAGAAAAGACTCTGTTCTGGAGTTTCTCTAGTGTTGACCTATTTCATATCCATTTTTCAGTGAGTCATTTCTGCCTCATCCCTGGACAACCCTTCACTGTGGGAGAGTCGCCCCACCTCCTTTCAGCAGGAAGCAGGGCCTGGAAGGCAGCCCATCACACCTTTGCCCTGGTAGGATTCTAATCATCAAGAAGTAGTTTATTGCTCTCCGGGGGATGTGGCTCATTTAAGATTAAACCACAGAAAAGGAGAAAAGAGTATTCAGGTTGATTTAGAGGCAGAGAGCTGGACCAGATAGCCTCTTGAATCTTGAAGTTCTGGTCACCTCACCATGGATATCAGGAGATGCTTCCTGAACCACAACTGGATAAGATCTCTCCCTCTTCTGAACTTTCCCATGATGCCGTGTGGCCTCCATGGGCTCCACTCAACATTTACTGCCTGATAGGATTAGATGTCTTGGGTATGTGTCTAATTCCCCAAATAGATTGTGAACTTCTCAATAACAAGGTTTTTCCTATAGTTCTTCAGATCTCTGTTGGGATCAAGACAGTGCCTTACACAGAGTAGATTAATTATCATATTGGTTGATTGTGTCAAAAAAACTATTTTAATTGAAGTACAATGAAAAGTTGCTATATAGACAAGAGAGCCATATCCTCCCATTAGAAGGGTACAAGTAGAAGCTAGACAGCCACTTAATTGTGATGCTTTTAGGAGGAAATAAGGCATGGGATACAAGGTTGAGGTAGAAGATGTCTAAAGTCTCTTCCCCTTGAGGTTCTTTGATTCCATAAAGTGTGTCTGTTGCCTCTACTGAGTCTAGTGATGGAAGATGGGTTTGGTGGTTCATAGATGCTCTAGAAGCTACCTGGCTTTCTGCTTGCTCTGTAGAGCAAATGGTCCCCAGGCTGGGTCATTCTTTGACTAGTGTACTTCTTTAGCAACATGTATTATTCTTCAAGTCAAGTGATAGAATATTTAAGATGGACATTTTGTACCCCCTGAGGTGTCAACCCTTTGAGAAATCTTCCAAGTGTAAGGAGAAGCAGATGGCACTGAGAAAGTATGTACATTTTCCTTATTAGAATTGTTAGTATGACACCCATATTTTTAAAAAGCCTAAAGATGCAAACTAAATTAAATTATTCATTGACATATTTAAATCAGCTTACAGCAATTATATCAAAATAAAATCCCGCAGCTTGGAAGGTAGAGTCTCTTTGACCACCCTCTTAGAAATCTGGCTTTCAAAGGGAGGCTCTTTCACTCAAATAGGAAGAAGTACATTCTCTGTGAAACGAAGGCAGGAAGGGAATGCAGCCATGATTAGGTCATATGGAGGTTGAAGATCTTTTGGGCGAGAGACGGTGTGGAAATGAGGGCAAGTGAATATGCCAAGACATTCTCCTGCTGAAAAAGCAGAGCCAAGAAGGGCGTTGGGACCTGGGTGCAGAAATGCTTCTTCCCTCACCCTGTCTCTGCCTCCCTTTGCTGGGGGGGAGTCATCCCCTTCTGGCCCTACCATTGCCAGCCCTCGTTCCCACGAGAGCACGTGAGGGTCAACAGAGCACAGCGGGGGAATGTCATGGAACTATGTGGAAGGCGGGTGCAAGACTGACGTGGAGACCGAACATGACTGCATCTTAGACACAGCACCCTTCTTATCTTAAAGGCAATGTAATGACCAATATATATCAACCAAGGCATGCAAGAATTTTCAGAAACCACCAATTTGCAGAAACCATCAGAGTACAAAAGCTATTCTTCCAAATGTGCCTTGGTTCTGACCCAGTATTCCCAGTGGCATGAATTAGACTTGTAGCCGTAAGGACTGGAAGAGATCATACAGCTCATTTGCTTTAGCTGCCCCTATTTAACACCTGAATTCCCTCTCCTGGTAGATGCTCATGCAGCATGCAGCTGAGTGTAGTGGAAAGAACTACAGACCTGGAGTCAGATCCTAGCTCTCTTTGTCTCTTTGACCTAGAACAAATCACCTCATCTCTTGATGTTTTGATTTCCTCAGCTATAAATTCTGAGTAATACCAACAGAATTGTGAGAATTAGAATTAACACTTAAGGTGCTTAGCACAGCCTCTGGTGTTACTAGGATGTCAGAGACTAATAGCTGCTATGCCAGTTGCACTGATGTGAAAGGGCCCCTCTCCAGTCCCGCCTTGAGTACCACCGTTACGGGAATGCGCCCATCGCTGGGCGTTCCTAGGGGTTAGACGCTTCCACCATGTGTCATGCCCAGTTCTCTTTCCTGTAACTTTCCCTAGTCATCTTCTCTGGTCCTGCCTTTGGTAGCCCCACAGAACAGTCTATATCTTCTCTCATAAATAAAACTAGAAATATTTGAAGACAGTTCTAATCGCTCTCCTGGGCCTTCTCCATGGTGAACTTCCTTAGCTCCTTGAATCCTTCCATAGGTGACTTGGTTTTGATCTCACGCAGGCTACTTCTAAGCCCCTTCCCTAATACATGAGCATCCATGGAAGGATGCTAGTCAACCACAAGGAGACAGCAAATCTCAGATTCCGTCCACACTGAATAAGCCTGCAACTGTGTCCGTAGCTCGCATGAGCAGCGCGCTGCAAAGCCCTGCAGACGGATCCCGCAGCATCCCCTCTTGCCTTGGTGATGGGGATGGGAGCGCTGCTGCCTCCGCGAGGTAGGATGTGTTATAAAGACTGTTTTGTCAGATGAATTGAAGTTCTCCCCCCGTAATTGTGATAGATTTAACTACATTATTGCCTCCCACCCAAATTTTTACCTCCTTTGTGTCAGTGATCTTTTCCGTGTGACTTACGGTTCCTGCTCTTGGACTTGAGAGTCAGCAGTGCAACCTGTTTTGGCCAACAGAAGGCAGCAGTGCCAGTAGGCCAGCTCCAGGCCTAGGCTTGAGAGGTCTTGGAGATGTCCAGGTGACCTTCTGTCACCATGGAAGAACCTAGCACAGCTAGACGGGTGCGAGGAAGCTGGGGGCGTGTGGAGCAGCGTCCACAGCAAAGCCCAGCCTCTCTCAGCTGGACCCTGCCACCTCACAGACACTTGAGAAGAAATAAATGAGTTTTGGGGTGGTTTGTTTTATAGAATTTTCATGGCAAGAGAGAATTATTGCAAAACTTATGTGGGCCAGCAGACAGAGAGAGCAGTACTAACCCTGCCTCACCAGCATGTAAGTTTAGAGAAATTAATGAAAGATTTACAAAACTATAACCAGACTAATTTCATAAAAATTACGTGTCAAATTGCAACCTTGTATTTGTTTTGTAAACTGTGGCCAAGAAGAAAGTAAGTGTGTATAGTATATGTCATCACTGAAATAGCTAATGACAGGAGCAAACCGAAACTCAATATCCAAAGATACATGAAAAGTTAGGGGGTCTCCCATTTCATACAGTTCACTCATTCACTCCACAAATATTTAATGAATACCTACCATGCATCAGCACTGTTCTAGGCCCTGGAAATACAGCTGTGGAAAAAACAGACAAGGCTCAGATCTCATGAAGCTTATATTCTAATGTAGACCCAGAAAATAAAAATTAAATGAACAAGATAACTTCAGACCATGAAAAGTGTTGTGAAGAAACTCGAGCCGGTTAGTGGCTTCCTTAAGGAGTGTCAGGAAGACCTCTCTCAGGTAAATGACATGAAGGTCCAAAGGAAGAAAGCCCCCACTGAAGGAAACAACAAAGGCAGGAGCCGTGAGGTGGGACTCACCTTGGAGGGTCTGAGTTACAGAGGAAGCGCGAGAGGAGTGATCTGGCCAGGACGTGGGATGCACCATTGCCACGATGAGGAGTTGGTGTTCTGTTAGGAGGACACTGGAATGCATTGAAGCGTTTTAAGCATATGACCTGGCTTATGGATTTAGGAGCTCACTCCCGGCTTCTGTGTGGAGAATGGGCTGTAAGTGGACAAGAGTGGAAGCAGGGAGGAAAATTAGGTCATTGCATCATAGTGATGGCTACAACTAGTATGATGGCAAGGAGGGACAGAAATGGACAGGTTTGAGATCTATTTTGAAAATAGAATGAAGACTTGCTGATGGACTAGATATGAGGGAAAGTAAGAAATAAAGGATGACTTCCAGGTTTCTTGTTTGGGTGACTGAGAGGATGGTCAGTGGTGCTGTTCCCTGAGATGAGGAAGAATGGAGGTGGAAGGAACTCGGGGGGAGTGGAGAGGTCAAGAGTTTTGTTTGGATGATTTAAGTTTGAATTAGACATCAGAGTGGCTTTGACAAGTACAGTGATGGACATACTAATCTGGTACTGAGGGCTGAAGATAGAAGTTGGGCAGCCATCAGCAACTAAAAGATGGTGTTTTTAGCCCAAAGACTAGATGAATTTACCTAGAAAAAAGAAGTTGGGTTTTTTCATGTAAAATTTAAGAAGTTTTAAATTTTAAAAATTGTTCGAAGAAGTAGGAGGATACGGCACCAAGCATGGTGACATTTAAGAGCTCAGCAGAGGAAGAGGCGACAAGAAGAGCCTGTGAGAGAAGCTGAGAGTGTGACGGTGTGGAAGCCAAGAGGAGAAAGTGTTCCAGGGAAGGGAGCTGTCAGCCTAGGCTGGGCTGGGTTGAACGCAGCTTCAGTCATAAAGTAAGATGAGGACAGAGGAGTCACCAAGCTGGTTGGTGACCTTGAAAATACAGTGTCTGGTGGAATAAGATAGCCAAATGGGATGGTTGGAAGTGAATGGAAGGGGAGAAGTTGATGATGGTGAGGTTTTGCTAAACAGGGGAACAGAGGAGTGGAAACCTTCTAGAAAGGATGAGGGTTAAGGTTGCATTTCATTTTGTTTTAAATAGGAGATTCAGGTGCGTGTTTAACTGTCAGAGGAAGTACACCAAGAGAGAGAAGTTGATAATGCAGGGGAGAGAGTGGTCAAAGGCAGGATCACCGTCCTTGAGAAAGGAGCAGCCGCAGGGCACAGCAGAAGTGTTGGCCTCTGAAAGGGCTTCCAGGGAAATGGGGGGCCAGGCGGCACGAGTAAGAGAGTGGGTGCATTGGTGGATTTGGTGATAGGAAGCCAGCTGAACTCGGCAGTTCACTTGCTCTTTCTCGGTACACAGTGACATTAGGTCATCATTTAAGAATGAGCCCGGTGCTCTGAACCCTGAACCCAAATGCACTGTGTCCTTCCTTCGTTTACTATTTGGTACACTTGGAAAGAATGAAAATAACAACCTCATTTGTATAATGTATTTTACAGAGATATCAAATGATAAAGGAATTCATGTATATTCTTTCATTTGATAATTTATCCTGAATCATTCAAGTTCCCAGCAAGGAACAGAATTCATAGTTTGTTGAAATGAAGACACTTTAATAAAGGAACCATTTACAGAGAGTCAAATTAAGGGATGCTGCACCCAGAAACTGTCAAGAGCCAGACATTGCCACCCTTAGGGTCAAAGGGTCAAGGGAGACGCCGGCTGGTCTGATCGTTCATGGAAGAGACCTGTAGCTGTCAGCCCGGAAGTGGTGCCAAAGCAGAGGGGGGACGAGAAAGAAGTATCCTTGCTTCTCCCTCCTCCTATGTCTTGTCGATGCTTCCCAACAGCTGAACCAGCTGGAGACTCACTGGCCATGGTAATGAGATTGATGGTGAAGCCAGAGAATAGGTCCTGCAGTGAATAACCAGCACAGCCCCTGACTCTTCATGCCATAAATGTTGAAAAGACTTTGAAAGTCTTCTACCCAAAGCCAGTGTATAGAATACATTATCTTATTTGCTACCAACTGGGATTTAGAAAACTGTGTCTTTGATACAATCCTCATGGGTACTTGTAACATGCCTATAATCTCCAAATGTAATGTTTGCCCATAGCTGTCCTCCTGTATTCCCACCCAGAAGCACATTGCCCATAAAACTAGGGACACTTACATTTCAGGGCCCCTCACTGGCATGAGCCCTTGCCACAGCCACGGGAGAGCCCTAGAAATGTATTCCTATGATCGTATGTCCTTGTAAAATTTGCAAAAGGTATTTTAACTGTAATCTATTAAGACTACAACATTTTTCACTCTGACACTAGAAGGCCCTCCACCCCTACCTCATATGAACATTAGATTCCACAAAACCTGTATCTGCTTCTGCTTGAACACAGACTCCTGTGTCCTGGGGCTGTTTTTTACCCTTTTCCTAAGAACCTTTTTGGATGGGGTGGTTAACGTGCATTAAAATGGACATTTTGGAAAGGGGTGAGGGTGGAAGGAGGGCAAGAGAAATGTGGAAGGGAGGGATGTGCAGTGCCAGAGGCAGTGGGAGAAAAGCCCTGGCCTGAAGAACCTGCTCTCTGCCACCTACCTGGGTCACGCACACTGGCGGGCATCCCGACGGACCGATTTCTCTCAGGGGCCTCGCTCAGATGCTGCTCTGTATGTTTTCAGATGCAGACGGAAACTTGTGTCGAAGTAACCAGCTGCTGCAAGTCATGCTGACCATGCACCGCATCATCATTTCCTCTGCCGAGCTGCTCCGGAAAGTGATCACCCTATATCCTTTAGCACAGTGGCTGGCAATCTGGCAATCCCAAGGTGGGATTCGTTTAAAAGGATCTTGGAATTTGAAGTATGCCTTCATTTTGATTGGTTTAGAATAACCCTGAGTGGTAAATGTGTTCATATTTCCTTTGATGGGGAGTGTGGTATGTGTGTGTGTGTGTGCGTGTGTGTGTCCAAGTGTGCATGTCTGTAGGTAATACATGTCTCCTGTTGAGTAGGTCTGTATTATTGATGCTGATTGCTCTGGGAAGTAGTCAGAGAAAACATGCAGACACAGTCTTTTTCGGTATCTCTGGCTAGTAAAATACATTTCCTATAGATTAGTCAAAATTCATACTCTACCCGTGAAGATTGACAAGGGTGCCAGGGTGACTCAAATGACAGATGCATCCTGGCTGTGCTGCCCAGTTCACCCAGCTTCCCCAGGTTCTGAAGAAAGCGTCCTAAAGCCACAGCGTCTGGGGAGTCTGCCGGAGGCTTTTTGCTTCAGGCAGAGGCACTGGCTGTGGGCCAAGGGAACCCTGCTGGATGTTAACCTTAGGTGTGAACTGAGTAGGGTGGAGCACGCACTTGCCTTCCCTGCTCACTGCTGACTCTGTGAGCTGTGGCTGCAGATAGAAGGGGCCATCGGTGAGGTGTGGCTGTCGGCACTAGCAGCCGCGCCCCTGGCGCCGAGTCAGCACTGGAGGCCCTCGTCATCCTGTGCCACTCTCCTGCCCCCTCTCTTCTCCTCCCGTGGCACACAGGAAAAAAGAAAAACCCTCAGGACTGTATCTCTTCTCTACACCTATTTACAAATCTTTACTTCTCATATCACAGGAGGTGTTTCTGTGGTATTCCAAGCTCTGAGCATTGTGAGAGGGCCACAAAATATGTGGTACAGGTAGTAAGTGGGTGTCTGGTCTGCCGAGAATTTTAAGGTCATAATAAAACCCACTCCGGTTGGGCCTACTTTTTATGAACCCCACATCCCAGCAATTCTAAACAATGTCAGTGATGAAATACTCTGCACTGAAAACATTGTTGGTCCTCAGACCGACACCTTGGTGCTCCGCCCACCCCGCCTCTCCTCTCCTGTGCCTTTACACTCTGCCTCTTCACTGGCAGCTGCCCTGCAGCCTGAAACACATTCTGGTCTCCCTGGCCTGGAAGTGAACTCCCAACCCTGTGTCCCCTCCATCCCCTTGTTAGGGTTAGAATTTGGTGCACAAACTTCTTAAAATAGTCGGCACTTATCCCCCGTCTCTCAGCGCCCATTCACTCCTTAACCCAACACCAGCCCCCGGCCCTGCACAGACTTCTCTGCTGTCACCAGTGACCTCCGAGTCGCTAAGCCCTAAGGCTTTTTCCCGTCCTTGTTTACGGTGGGCATTGCTGACAGTCCCCTGCCTCTCCAGACTCTCTTCCTCCAGGCTTCCCAGCTGGCGTCCCCCTGGCCCGTCCTCCGCCCCAGCTGGCCCTCCTCCAGCTTCCCCCCAGCCTCCTCTTTGAACACTACTTAAAGATGGGGGCAGCATCCTGGTGGTCTTCTCACTCTGCTTCCTTCCCGGGGTGATTTCTCACCAGGATTTCCACCACCTTCCTCTGCTGACAACTTGCGAGTCCAGACTTCTCTAATCCAAACCAATTATTTTAATGTTAGATTGTCCTGCAGACACTTCAATCTTAATATGTTCGGAACTGAGCCCACTAGGTCGGTACTCTCATCCCCACAACTACTGTCAGTAATTCTGCTTTGACACCTGTATTTTCATTTTCAATTTCAGTTAATGGTGTCATTATCCATCCAGTTGCCTAAACCAGAAGTGTCAGAAGCACTCTTGACTCTTCCCAGCCTTTCACCTCCTACAGAGCCCATGAGCGGCCTCGGGTCGGGCCCCCACCCTCTCTCCTAGGCCTCCGCCCCGTGCTCATCTCCGCATCCATGTGGGCTCCCCTCCCTTTCATGACACACCTCTGAAGTTATTTTCCTAAGAAGCACCTAACATAGGCCATTGCTTCAGAGCCTCTGCAGACTACAGGCTTAAGGTCAAACTCTGCCCTCCCCAGGAAAAGGCCCTCCACAGTCTGACCCTAGTGTGTGTCCTGACCCTCCTGCTTCACCCTGCAGTTCCCAAGAGACCCTTTCTGCTTCGCACTGAACTTCACAACACACCAGATGTAATGAGGCATCTTACAATTCCTGCACCTCGAATGCTTTTTGTCCCTCTTTCCTCTGCAGACCCTTTCAAGACCCCTCTGTGAAGTCTCTCCTGACTTTTCCAGCCTTCTACCTACCTTTTAAAATTTACCTAGTATTTTAAGATAGTATTAGATTGAAAGCATATTTAATTCCTATGACTTCAGTTCTATATTGCTTAAGTCAAAGTGCCTTTCACATTTCTGGCCTGGATGTAATCTGCCTTGTAATCTGCATCTATGATTGCAGAAAGCATGATTTTATTCTATCTAAATAACTTAATCCACCTAGACTTCAGTCTGTAAGTTTTGCAGTGTAACACCTAGTCTTTAGAGATGACTATTTCTAGCAAACCGCAGAACTTTATGTCTAGTTGCTGTAGTTTGAATTGTGTTATGAGTAGAGAAGGTGACAAGTTACAAGCTACTTTAAAAAAATAAGTATATATTTTTAACATATCTAAAATACATTGTATTGTAACTTACTATTTACATGCCATCTCTCCCACTACTGTACGCATCCCTCAACAGCAGGAGCCAAGGCTTGTGTATCTTTACAGTTTCTCTAGAACTGAGCTTCGTGGCCGTCTCAGGATAAGACACCACAAATGTTGCATTACTATGGCTGCAGAACACTGGGGTACTCTTTCTATATCTATCAGGACTTCTAGGGGAGAAATCCAGGCTTTGCTTATGTTTGGAGAGGGGGAAAGATTCCAAGAAGGGAATATGAGGTAAGACTCCCTGTCCTTGAACCCGAGGTTAAACATTGAAGGCAAAAGGATGTTTTCTTCATATTTTATCCCTGTTTTCTGACCTGGAACTAATAGAATTGTTAGTTAAATAAGTTCAGATGGCTGCCTGTGGTTTCCTCTTTATCCATTAGTTAAAAGAAAGCAATTTTAAAACATGCTTTGAATAGCACAGACGCCTGTAAAGTACAGTCAGAACAATGATACTTCAGAAGCACAGTACCAGCTATGAAGAGAAGGAAATGTGCGGAGCCTGAAGCTTCCAGCACACAGTGTTCTTGGCCTCTGGCAACCAGGCACGGAGCCTTGCATCGCTGGCCTGCACATGCTGGGTGTTTGCTTCATCTCCTGAAGTGGAAAGCGCTGCCCTGCTTTGCTCTGGCCAGGGGCTCTAACGACCCGGGCGGCTCTGCCAAGCTCAGTACTGGCGTGTACCCTGACTGGATTTACCTGGAGGCTGCCCCACACGCAGCCACCATGCCCTGCCAGGGCAGGCATTTGAGGAGAAGGGTGAGGAGCCACCAGGAGGAGGAGAAACAACACAGTTAAAGGCTCCATATTGATGTTTCTCCACTTAGTTAAAGAGAGTGTGTTTCTTGTGCTTTCTTTGTTAAAGTGGAGGAAGAATAAACTTTCAACAAGTAGACCAAATAATAAAAATCCAGAATCTGAGATGTATTTATCTAGAATGTGCTTTATGCTTGAAGCTGCTTGCACAGAAGGGGTACATTTCCTCAGTGATGTGGCAAAAAGAAACATAAAATCATCTTGCGCTCACTCTTACTCTTTAAGCCCAGAGAAAGGCGGGTGTCAGAAGCTTTTACTTCACAAGGTTTACCAGTTGCCAGGGCTTATTTTTATTTTGATTATCTTTGTGTATGATTTTGTGTTCTGTGTTTTTGTTTTGGTGCTCTTGAGGACTGATTTTATGGGGAGTAAATCTATTAAAATTTAGGTTTTTGAAATAAAGTCATTTTCTTAAAAATACAAATTTTACAACCATAATTCTTTAAGGGTTCAAGTTTAGTTTGCATATCTTATTTCTGTAAGTCGAACATGTTAACACCAAGCACTTTTTAAGGAGCCTTGAAAAATGGTTAATTTGAATAATGCTAATTAATAAATATTTCCAATGGTTTCAAACTATAATTATGAATTTCACATTTTAGATGATTTTCAACTACTTCAGATGCCATCTTCAATTCTAGTTTCTGTAACTCTAGTATGTAAAAGTTATAAACAGTAAAGCTAACATTATTTTAGACATTCCAAGGCTATGCAGAAATTTACAGTTTAAAATCACAAGTCTAAAGCACTTCATTACATACTCCAAAGTGAAGTTTCAAGGCTATCATCTTAATGTGCTGTTAACATTACAGGCATATAAAAATCTCAAAACCACAGATTCCTTCCTAATAAATAAATGACATCAATACTGTGATTTGGACTTTTACTTTTCTATATTTAACTCTAAATTTTCCAGGGGTTAAAATATGCCTACCCATTGATGGAAGACTGCTTCTGCCCCACTGAGATCTCTACCTACTTGCTCACTGGATTCCTCTCGGGCCCTTCTGGGATTTGCCGAGCCCTTTATTGTGGTTAGTATGGCACAGATTTTAGAAGAGAAGGAGGCTTAGTCCTATCGGGGTGCGCACAGCCTACACCACCTCCTGCCTCAGTTTGTTGACAGAAGACGGTAGAACCTACCCGGTTCTCATCACTAGGTTAAATTTTACATTTCTTGAGCTCATAAAAGAAATGAATATTTTTTCCATGTATCTCTAGAAGCATGTGAACTTGATGACATCTTGTATTCTTTCCTGTTCTTAGGATGGCACCATTCTTACGGAATATTCCAAATGATATGGATCCTTAATGGGATCTACAATTTTATTTTGTATTATTCACGTGGCTCTGTGTGACTTGCCATCACAACTTAGGAGGCCAGTCTACTGACATCCTCTAGGTGTATATCATCCCTTTCACATTATTTTTTTAACCATTGTGACAATATATCTGAATGTTCACTCCCCTTCTTCCAGCTCACTGCAAAAATTGTCTTTCATTACTAGAATCATTTGAAAAGATAAGGGGCTCCTCTTTCTACCTTGTCCCAGTTGCACCCCTGGTCTCTTGGGCATGGGCAGGGGTCACTCCCCTTCTTCGCTTCTTACAGGGCACCTGTGCTGGGACCTCTCCATGAGACTGAGTTCGTAGTTCTACTTCTTCAGAGTTAAGTGCTGCAGCTTCCTCCCAGAGGCCGTTCAGCACGGGCTAGATAAAGTCAGCCCTCGAGGTGATAGTAAGCATACAGCTGCGCATACCAAGTTGGTTTTTCATCCTACAGCTGGAGAGATAAAACATCTTTTTTAAATTTGGAGGAGAGGGGTAGTTTGAGCAAATATTTCCAAAGATGCAAAGTTGTTCAGTTTCTGTAACAGAGGCTTCCATTTTCCTTAACCACGGCCCTACTTATAAGGATGCCTTGGCAAAGAATTCACCAGGACTTTGCCTGAAGATCTGCTATTTTGTAAGGTAATGTTCTGCTTGCATTTGGGGCTTTGTGGAGTGGGGTGACATGAGACTGAAGCAAAGGACTCTGGATCTTTCCTTGTCCTCCCTGCCTTTCCCTTCCTGACCATCTACAGAACACCTCTGGACAGGCAGGAAAGGGCAACCTTTGATGCTGGAAATGCCTCAAGCCAGTACGGTCAGTGTTTTTCTAGTGTGCCTGGGCTTAATATTTTACACCAACATTTTCTTCAGTCTTACACCATTTGGGTACCAAATGACATAGGGAGAGATTCAGAGATAATGAAAGATATCTGTTATTTATTCCTATTTATAAAAGTAATAAAAGTCATTTTAGAGCATTTAAAAATACAGAAAAGGATATAGCTATAGTAATAGTCACCCATTTCCAACGGCCTATTTTGGTATAGTTCCATTGTCTTGTCTTCCAGGTAGACTTTTTTTAAACATAGCTGAGATCAAAATACATACAAAGTTCTGTGGCCTATGTTTTTCACTTTATATCATAGAAATCTTCTCTAGTCATTAAAACTTTTTTTTGTAAGCATTATTTTTAATGGTCATAAATATTCTTGGACATGCTAACGTGTTCTTGTCACATGACCAGATCCATTGCCCCACTTCTCGAATCGGTGTGTCTGTGGTCGTCTTCTTTGTAGTGCCCTCAACACGTGTGGCTGCACCCGAATCTGTGCCGTGGCCCCTCTGATGGCAACTCCCCTTGTCCCGTCAAAGTGTTCAGTGCGTGGAGGGCAGAGGACTGTCAGTGGGAGGTTCTCTCTCCATCCCCCCACCTCTACCCCAGCTCTGTGTCTTCTGTCTATAGCGTATGGATCCTGTATTCCCAGGAATAGAGAAGGCAAGCCAGCCTCTGCCTTTTCCTGAGTCCTCTCTGTGAGAAGGCCCCACCCAGTGTGAGTACTTGGCTTCAGTTGTGGATTGTGTTTTTTAACTCCCATGCTGTAGGTACTGGATCACAGAATTCTGGATCATGTTCAAAATGGATGCCAGCTTGACAAACACTATGGAGGAGTTTCAGGAACTGGTGAAGGCTAATGGTGAGGAGATACACTGCCGCCTGATTGACACAACCCAAATGTGAGTATCTAGGGTCGAAAGCCCCTCCCTCCTGTAATACAGTCCCGGCTGCTCAGCAAGGCTTCTGACTCCGGCTATGACTGCGGCTCTTTCTCCCCACTCGGGCAGCTGCAGCTTGTTTTCCCAAAGTGAAAAGCTTGACAATGGGGAGCAAAGAAGACCCCTGGGGATAAAATGTAGGTGACTAATATCCAAGAACAGGAAAAAAAACAAAAGTCCCAGTGAAAAAGAGATGAGGTAGCAAGATACTAAAATGTATCCAGATTATGGGAAACTGAAAGTGCAGTGACTGAATTCACTCTTCTTCAGAGCTAGGAACTTGAAAATGGGGCTGGGACTGCTGAACAACGTATTGAGCAGATTATGACATGGATGGATGTCTGTGAGAGACACTTAGATTTTCAGAATGGAAAGAATCTCAGAAATATTTCAAATTATTCCTTGGATTTCTTAATTATGAGATTGGTGTAGTCTGGAAAAATGAGTGCCTTTCCTAATTTTGGGAGAGGCAAATGCACACATTGTATGCTAAGGTTTTTTACAAGATGGCCATTTTATTTTGGAATAACACAAATCCCTAGGATATACAGAATATCTACTAGGATCCAGGACCGAAACATGTTGGATGATTTCGCCCAGCATCCTGGGAAACTGAGGCACAGAGAAGTTGTGACTCATCTGCGGTCACACAGCTAGTTAAGTTAGAGCAGAAGTTGGACTGTGAAGGCCCTGGGCCATGGCCATATAGAACTAATTTCAAAATCACATTTCCTGGTTCCAAGTAGGTCTTTTTCTCAGTTTGGATTATCTGTACTTCTCTGCTTAGAATTATACAACTGTAAAGATGAAAGAAATGTTTGAATTAACAATGTCCTCATTTTAGAGATGCAGAACCAGAGCCCAGGACAGTTCTCAAACCCAGATCTCCTTGTCCCAATATGGCTGTAATTGACTTTCCTCTACAAATATTTTCCACAAGTTATTCTTCAGGAATTAGTAGGATATTGCCTGACCACATATACTTCATTGAAAAATAGTGAGTTAAACTTACCTTTGCAGTACATGTCACAGTCTGTAACATGCTCATTGGCCAAGGGGGCTACAGAATTTGTAGTGCTTCCCCAAACTCATTTGACCGCAGAACCCCTTTGTCAACAGACAAGGTTTTCAGGAATACCAGTTAGAAAACACAAATCTGCAACCTGCTTCATCTCAAAAAGGCTGCTTCCTTTTGCTTTCTTGGTGAAGAAAACTGAAACTGAGTAAGAAATACATGGATTGATTACAGGAAAATATGTCTGTGGGGTGGGAGGGCACTCTAGGGTTAGCTAGGCTGCTTCGGTCGTTTCAGTGAGTGGGGACATTTGAGCAAATGCCACAAGTCGGCCCAGAGTGACTGCAAGTTCTTACCCATGATTCCCTGCAGCAGGGTATCTCCTCTCTGTGGTTCTCTGCGCCCTTCCGGCCTGAAAGCTGCCCTGCTACCTTGAGATTCCCAAGCAGATGAAGTCCCCATCACCCTCGTGAGAATTAAGGGACACAAAGCAGCACGGAGAGAGCAGACAAGCCAGGGCCAGGCGAAGAAGTCAGGACCAGGGGCCAGGAGACTGCAACCAATGCCTGAGGCTGTCCTTCCTGCAGCCTCGAGCAAACATGGTATACGCAGCTCCCACAGCATTTCCAAAGGTTCTCTGGAAACCAGTGAAGCTTCCTAGCTGCTGCCATAAGAAAAGCTGACTTGGCAAAACTCTGTGAATGCATTGTCTTGGTCAGGGAAAGTTGGCTAAGAGTGCTTTAAATATTCTTGTGGAAAACAGTGGACTTACTTGCAGTAAAAAGCAATTCTGATTGTTATTTTTCCCTGTCCTTTCCTTTTTGTTTACCCACTAAAGCAATGCCCGTGACTGGTCCAGGAAACTTACTCAAAGGATAAAATCAAACACCAGCAAGAAACGGAAAGTGTCCCTGCTCTTTGACCATCTGGAACCAGAGGAGCTGTCTGAGCACCTGACCTACCTTGAGTTCAAGTCATTCCGGAGGATATCTGTATGTACCCAAGTGGCAGGAGAAGGACTTGCCTGGGATAATTTTTAAAAGAGCAAAGAAATGTACTAGCCATCTACCTGCTAACCCTAGAAGCCCCTCGGGCTGGTAGGCTTGCTCGGCAGACTCTGGGTAGCCTGGAAATCAGTACTCTGATTCCTTCATTGCTCCTGCCGGGCTCCCTCTCCCATCCTCCATGCCCACCCCATGCCCTGCTCAAGGGGCAGTACTAACGGCACACATGGCACCTTGTACACATGCATACGTTAGTTGAGTGTACATAAAGCACACACACACACACATACACTCTTTTCACCCCTATAGTCATTAGGCTTAGTGGTTTTTTGAAAAAATTTTCCTCTAAAAAAAAATGAGGATAGTCCTGTAAGAGTTTGAGTTCATTCTAGGACAGGCTTTGAAGGCTCTGGAGAGTCTCAAAGTAAAATAGATGCTGCTGTTCTAGCCCAGAATATACCGAGACCCTTGCAGTAGTGCTGACTTTGCTCAGCCATCATCCATGATTCAAGATGAACTATGCTGACCCAGACCGTGCTCCTTAAAACTCCGTGTGTGACCCCAAAGGACACTGGCCCAGATGCCTTCCCAAGATAGGACACCCTTCCTCCACCCAGCCCCCACTTGTACCAAAAGATATGGTCTTCAGTTTTGCTCTAAAACCACAGACTACCTAATTGCTGGGTGCGTTTCTTTGAATGACTTATGTTCCCTGGATGAGGGGCATGGAGGGTGGCTTGAACAAGGTTTTACAGCCTGTTAAGAGTCAGAACTGGGATCCTGTGCCTCTCTCACTCACTCAGCAACAGTTTATTGAGCCTGGTTGTTTCTGGAAGGAGAGCTGCAAACCAGGTCACACAGATTATTTCATCTTTTCTCCCATAATGTTGACATCTGTCCTGTTTTCACTTTTTGACCAGTCAGTCAGGAACACCCCCAGCTCCCATTTGGAAAGATGTCTCCCAGCATTAATGTGCACTAGCCCCCAGTCTCCTCACTGGCACCCTTCAGACAGAACCACAGGCCCCAGTTGGGAAGCTCTATGTGGGGAATTTCCATTTGGCAGTACCTCCCGTCATGGGGAAGGACTCTGAAAAGAGCTGCTTATTACACTGGAAATCTGAGCTGTGTTGGGCCCAATTGGCAGTGCTGCTCCACCTGGCCCGTGGGGTGTCTGCTCAGTGCTAGTGTTCAGATCAGTGCTAGGGCTCAGGCAGAGGTGAAAAATCCATGTAGAACAAGGACTAGGAGCCAGTGCTCCCAGTGGTTGAGGGGTTGCTCTGTTTGCAAATGGAAACATCAGTTGGAACCTTCACTCTTTTGAGTGGTGTGGTTCCCTCATATAAGACTTTTTTGAGGATTTTTGTTTTGTTTTCTTTACACAGTTATAAACAGATTTACCAAACTGTTCCTCTGATACAGGGTTCCTACAGTATATATCTCTACTATGAATTGAACAGCATTTTATATTTTCTGCTTATTCTTATACTTTGGTGGGGAGGGGAAAATTGCTAGACAATTCTTTGAAAAAACAAGTGGACTCAATATGTTATCTTTATAGTGGGACAGGTATATAAGTGAGACATGGGAATTTTCTCTTAGAACCAGTAAGCATGTTGCTTTATGTTTCTCTTCAGGAGTGGCTTTGGTCAACTCACAGTTTTCTACCCATCAACAATCACAGGACATTAAAATGGGGCTCAGTTAATTTGCACTTACTTTACTTAAGTTGTGAGTTTTTCTCAGTGTGTTATTACCAGTCAGGTAGGACTAAATACTGAGAAACAACTCTCCTTCCACTTCCCACAATCGCAGTGGCTCAATAAAGCAAGTTTATTTTTCACTCACACTTCATGTCTCAGCATGGATCAGCAGGAGCCTCTGCTGACCACAGTTGCTCAGAGACTCAGATGTGGGAGGCTTTGTCTTGACATGGATTTCCCTGCTTTCAAAGGGCACGTTCTGAAGCAGCTAGCAGGAGCTGGGCAGCAGCACCACACATTTCCGTAGGAGCAGTGGGGCAGAGCAGACTCCTCCTCCCTTCGTGGTTCTGCTGTTTGAGCTGAGATTCCGTTTGTGATTAAGGACACAATAGCTACACTCATCAATTATACAGTGATCTTCTGGGGCATTTCCAGTTTCACATATGCTCTTTCATTGTCAACCAGCCGGTGCCATTGTCCAGTTGGGAAACTATGGTCACCAAATAATAGCTGACCAGGTTTCATGCACCCCAATCACTTGGCCTTTGCTCATGCTTGTTCGAGTAGAAGGAAACCCAAACAGGTTTGTTTTAGCCTGAGGTTAACAGTTGTCCTGTTAGCACCACCGCACATTTATGTAGCCCTCTGAAAAGCACATATTATTATGTTCATCATATCAAATCTGTGCCCTACAAAGGGCAGATTTTATTCCATTTTAAAGTTATAAAAACAGCTGGCAGAGAGAGGAATGGGGAAGAAAGCAGAGACATTAGATTTTTGTGAGAGGATTATTTTTCCCCATTAACTTTAGCAACAGACCTGGAACTAGTACATATCTTCCTTGACTTACAACAGTGCTAACACCCCAATAAATCCATCATAAGTTGAAAATATCCTAGGCCAAAAATGCATTCAATACACCTAACCTGCCAAACATTCATAGCTGAGCCTCGCCCACCTTATATGTACTTAGAACACTTACCTTAGCCTACAGTTGTCATCTAACACAAAGCCTTCTTTATAATAAAGTGTTGAGTATGTCATTTATTAAATACTGTACTGAATGTGAAAAACAGAATGGTTGTCTAGGTACAGAACGGTTTTGAGTGCATTGGTTCTTCGCCCTTGGATGGTGTGGCTGACTGCGAGCTGCGGGTCACTGCTGCTGCCCAGCATCACCAGAGAGGGCTGTACAGCATTTGCTAGGCCTGGAAAGATCCACATTCAAAATTTAGTGTGGTTTCTACTGAATGCGTATAGCTTTTGCACCATTGTAAGTCAGGGGTCTGTACTGAGACTTTTCTTCTATGTTATTTAGAATTTAGAAGAGACAGTATCAGTAGCTACTCAGATACAATGTTTGGATTAGCCATTGTGTGCATGCTTCCACTTATACCTAATGACTTTTGATGTAGAGAGACTGTGCTGTGGGTAGAGTAAGAAAGATTTCCTTCCTACTATTCTTGTTGGCCAAGTGGGGGATATGCAAAAGAGGGCCAAAAGCAACTCTGTTCCACAGCAGTTTCTAGCCATCAAGGGGTCAGAATAATGTTCCCCCAGATCTCCCAGAATACCAGATGGGCAGTCGTGGTGTTTTTTTTCCCCCAGTTCTCTGATTATCAGAATTACCTTGTGAATAGCTGCGTGAAGGAGAACCCCACCATGGAAAGATCCATTGCCCTATGTAATGGCATCTCCCAGTGGGTCCAACTGATGGTTCTCAGCCGTCCCACCCCACAGCTCCGAGCAGAAGTCTTCATCAAGTTCATCCAGGTGGCTCAGGTGAGTGATTGGATTAAGAATTTTGGCTGGGCTGTGAGGTGAATTATCACCTCTTCCCCTCAGCCTAGTCTCTCCATTAGAGTTACTTTTCCTTCTTGTTCCACGGTGGGATTTGTGTGCCTTCAACTGCCCCCATTTCTAGATATGGTGACTTTTCTGTTTTCCATACAAGAGCAATAGGGAGAGGGCCAATACAAGCTATCCCAGGGGTCAGGATTCAGTTTTAGTCCTATCTGTACCTTTTTTCAGAAGATGCTTACCAGCCTCTATTCTTTTCCTAAATCTGGCTCACATGGCAAAAGGAAAAGGGCAAGCCCATATGCAGGATTGCCTGGGGCTAGGCCAGCCTGAGTTGGCTTAGGTCTTTGAGCCCATGTTGTGTTGAATGGCTGGGTTTCAGAGGCAGAGTTTAAGCATCTGAACAGGTAGTATGAACACATACTTAAAATCCCCAGAGATTCTAGCTTCTCTGCATCCATTGCTGTCCTGTATAGCTCTGGCATTGCACAGAAAATAAGGCAAAGTCCTTGCCCTCAAAAATAAAAGTCTGGTTAATACACACTCAATGATGTATTTTTCCAGCTCTAGATAGTCTAGACCAGTGTTTCTCAAAGTCTGGTACATGGACCACCTGCTCTGATTTTAACTAAAGGTATATTAAAAGCACATCCTTAAGCTCACAGAAATCTTTGTGTAAAACAAGTACTTTGGATTATTCCTAGAAACCATTGAGTAGAGGGTGGTCCACAGACCAGCTGTAACAAAGGGAAGGAGATGCGATGAACTGCCAGATTTGGGACCTGCTGGTTTGGAATTAAGCCTTAGGAGAGAAATGGACAGGAAATCACACCACCTGATCACTAGTCTTTGACTAGGATTAGGAAGACTTGCAGTATAGAGTCCAGAGGCAGCCTCTAAGCCCCTATGTAACTGACATGTACAGTGACCACTCTTAACCTGTTTTCTGTGTCACAGAAGCTCCACCAATTACAGAACTTCAACACACTGATGGCTGTGATAGGCGGGCTATGTCACAGCTCGATCTCCAGGCTCAAGGAGACAAGTTCACATGTCCCACATGAAATTAATAAGGTCAGTGCTACAGCCTCTTCCAGGGCCCCTTAGGAGCATTCCCAGGACCAACGTCAGCATTTCCTCCTTGAGCAGCAGCACCAAGGGCATTTAACTACATCATCCTTTGCCAACCAGACAAAATACCAGGAAGGCAAACCCCAAGGAAACCCACAGGATGGGAACGTCACAGATCTGAAAGTGATGATGATTCAGTCTGGCCTCAAGGTCACTGCACGCGTTCCAGCTGGTCAGCTGCAGTAATGTGTGCTTCTTTCCTCTGTTCACAAGCTGCTGTATATTCAGTCACCATCTTTATCAACTCCCTGGCCCCAGAACATTCCCCCGAAAGGAGCAGTGGTCCCGGTGAGAACAGGTCAGTCTGTCAGGTGCAGTTATGGAGGGACATGTTAGAAACCGAGCTCTCCAGAGCTCTTGGGAATAACATAATGGGTTGTTGAATTTTTCCCACATAGTTGGAAATAAAATTTTCAGGTGCCTAAATTTTGTATTACATAGTGTTTTATTGAGGAATGTTTTTCTTAACAGTCCTAAGTCTTTTTCTGTATTCTTAATGAGATTTCACAGTATAGACTCTGATCCTTTATAACACAGCACTGTTATTATAAACCACTATGATATTCTGAAGATATAAATGCAGCTCTGTGTGGTAGGGGTTAGATTAAGACCACTTTATGAGCATTTTCATCCCATGTAAGAGGACCAACCAGCCCTCCCTCACTAAACTCAAACCCCAGCCCTCCCTCTGGCATGGAAGGACACTTTTTTAGGGAGAGATGTCTGTGTCCAGTTGCCCTTTTTCCCGAGTGTTCAGCCTCTTTTGGGGCAGTCTCTTACCTTCCCTGATCTCACAGTGCTGGGCCCGGAGAGCCTACCCCCACCTCCCTCCCAATTGTCTGGTCACCTGAGAATTCCCTAATAGTTCCGTTGAGACCAGATGGAACTGCAAAGACTGCCCATGTCTCAGAGGTGACAGAGGTGTAGTCACAGAAATTCATACAACTTCATTCCATTTCCCTTACGAGCTACAGCCGGGGGTCCCCCACAGCAGTGCCTCTTTATCCGAAGCTGCTTGCCCCTCAGGGTCTACACAGCAAATTAGTAAATCCAGGGCCAAAGCGAGTGTGCCCCAGTGCTTCACCTTACCTTCTAAGGGGAACAAAACTACCTCTGTCGTTTTTGGAGTTGGTCTCTTGTCTTGTGAGCATCTTCCGTCCCTCACACTCACCTGCACTGTGTGCTAGAGGGGTGTGGGTGTGATGAGGCTCCCTTGTCAGCTCAAAGTGACTGCAGGAGGCCAGCTAACTCCAAGACCTCAAGTTTTCACTGCGGAGAAATGGTACTTCTTAGGCCATAAATTATTGAAAGAACTTCTGACATTCAACTTAAAATGGTTATCTTGTGTTGTAACATGATTGGCAGACCGTCTTAGTGTTTGTTTCTGAGAAAGCTGGTCATTACGCTTGGGGAATAGGGTTCTGTAACAACCAGGCGTGTTTGAGAGGAACACAGATCTGGCCCCTCCTCTTGGGCTAATGAGCAGTCAGGCCCCCTCCCAGGCCAGGGCAGAGCCTGAGCTCCAATGAAGAGCTCCCTGGGGACTCCACCTCATCTTCTTGCATGTCTTTGCTACAAACTGGTCTAATCTATTCTGTCTCTAGTTCAGAGTGTCAGTCTGAATGGAATGCTACCTGCTTCCTAGATATAGGTCCATTTGAGAATCACTGAGATGTGGTCCACCCATCACAGCATAAAGAATAAAAACATGGAACAGACCACTGAGGCTCCACATTTAAAACACATGGTTTGCCCCATGCCAGCAACACAGTCTGCAATTCTGCCATCGCATTCCAAATGCAATGCAGTGCAGCCTCTAGAAGCTGTCACAGACACTAGAGAAGGGAACAGGATAGCTTGGGACAGAGGTCAGAGGGATGCTTATTATTCACTGTGTTCTTGTACATTTTTAATTTCTGTATCAAGTGCTTTTATTATTTTTTTTAAAAGAAAATTTGAGTATAAAACAGACCTCATTAAAAATTTTTCTGATTTATAGTAGAATCAAGTAAAGTATGCCTTGAATTTGTAAATACACTGTGACATTTGCCAGACTAGAATTTTCATTTGGGAATCATAATCTGTACCTTTTAGATGAATCACCTCCTGCCTGACAAAGTAGGGATGGGATGAAATCACGACATCCCATGACTCATTAAGAGTAAACAAGGTGCCCAGTGCAGACAATATACTTTGCCTGATGCACACCTGATGTGATTGGGACTTCTCTTCTGCTTTGTAGGTTCTGGGTGAGATGACTGAGCTACTCTCCTCCTGTAGAAACTATGACAACTACCGGCGAGCCTATGGGGAGTGTACCCGCTTCAAGATCCCCATCCTGGGGGTGCACCTCAAGGACCTCATCTCCCTATATGAAGCCATGCCCGACTATCTGGAGGATGGGAAGGTGAACGTCCACAAGCTGCTGGCCCTTTACAATCATATCAATGAACTGGTGCAGCTGCAAGAGGTGGCTCCACCCTTGGAGGCTAACAAGGACTTGGTGCACCTGCTGACGGTGAGGCTCATGTGGGAGACAATTACTAAGCACTGTGTGCCAGGTGCCACTGTCTGCACCTTGCCAAATACTAGCTCGGTTAATCCTCATAAAAACTCTATGAATTAGATACTATTATTATCTCTTTATTATGGTTAGGAGTAGTGAGGCACAGAGACATAACGGTCAGAGGACCACACTTACATTAAGCAGCAGAGCCTGGATTCAGACCCATTGGTGGGACTCCAGAAGCTGTGTGCTCTTAAGGAGGACTTCTCAGAGTGTTTCTCTTCCCCTGCAAAAGCAGCCCTAAGATTTCTGGCAGAAGCTGATATCAAATCAGGGATACAAAGCTTGGTAAGAGATGGAGACAGTGTTTTCTCATAAAAAGGAAAAGGCAGTGAGTTAAAAAGCAAATACAAAAATAGGTTCGTTATTTAAGTTCTGCCACTACTGACTTAGATCCCTGTTTCCAGGACATTCAAGCCAAAGGGTAGGCAAACACCAAAGGGTAGGCACTTTGGAAACAGGGTGTGGTCAAATGAACTCCCTTCTGACCTGCAATCCTGTGATTCAGTAGCTGTTGTGACTGTGGGCATGTAACTCTAACTTTGTTTCCTCCTCTGTAAACCAGAGGGATTAGTCTCTGGGATGACTTATAACTTCTCTTTCAGTTCTCAAATTACACAATTATTAATCTGCTTTTTTTGCAGAATGGAATATTATAGCCTCTCCCTACCTTACAGGATAGAGTAAGGCTGATAGAGTCCCAGGCTTCACATCCAGCCTAATCCTAACGCTTTCACTAATTGGCCAGGTGACCTTGGCGGGTCTCAGCCTTAGACGTCATCATCTATGAAAAGCTGCACTGACTCCTAACTTTTTTGGATTACAAATCCCGTGATGAAAGCTGTGAATATTCTTCCCATAAAAAAATACATAACCATACAAAAATATGCAGGTCTTTTAGTTCTGAACCTTCTGAAACCCAGCTGTTGACTCTAGGTTAAGAATAAGGTTATTTCCAAAACATCTGTCCTCTAAAATTTTATAGTTCTAAGACATATGAAATTTATTAACTCTTAGTATTGTTTAATCATACCTGTTATCATTTAAACTGGATTCTGTTGCTAGAAACAAATTTTAACAGTATCAGGCTAAGCAAACTGTCCTTTCAGAGCACTTGCCTGCTTTGAGGAAAGACAAGGTGAGAAGCGGACCATCTGACTAGATTGGGCCTCTGGCCTAAGCTCCATCTAGAGGCTTAGATATGAAATCATAGTTTAAAAGAGGTCATCTTGAGACTTCTCCAATGTTTAAAAACATTTTTAAAAGAATGAACTAATGCTTGCCCTATTGCAATAGAAGGTGTTATGCCCTCCAAATTGTGAGTTTTAAAAACAAACTACTAAGAGCCCAGAAGAGTTAACCACTGAAGAGGCAGAACCCAGAAAGAAATGCTTCAACCCTGGGAAAGGAAAACAGCATCCTAGGAATTAACCTTGTTCTGCTTTTATTTGCAGTTATCCCTAGATCTCTACTACACTGAAGATGAAATCTATGAACTTTCTTATGCCCGGGAACCAAGGAACCACAAAGCCCCAGTGAGTTGTTCATATTAAGACTCCTGCATGTAACAGGTGATCTACAAGCTGTTCATCGAGGTCATTCATCTTAAGAAACTAAACATCTTAGTTCAGCTTAATAAGCATGTGTGTTTACTACATGCCCAACCTTGTGCTAGGAGCAGAGAAAGCACCAACATAGGTATGAAGAGTAGTTTCTGACCATAAAGAACCTGCAGTCTGCTTGAAGGGATAAGATTAATAACAGGAAACAACTATATGTGGCTGTAAGAACATCAGAATAAGTGGTGGAACCATCAGTGGTTCACAAATTAGAGAAGAGGTAGCACTGTAGGCCACTTTATTATAAAGTGTTCCCACATCAGTTGTTTCTCTTATGTGATTTGTTGATGATAATGAAAGCAATATGCATACTAATCAGAAGTTAAATGTAAGGGGATTCCCAGCTTGGTAGAGAGAAAAGCCCCATCATTGTGTATTCATCTGGGTCAGAGTGGTGTGCTGGGTCTTCTGACCTCACAAGAGCATAGTCATGGCACTGCACAGTAGGAACTTGACTGGTTATCTGTCCCCACCTCTCTGACAGACAGGTGTAATAAGGTCAGTTTGCCTTCTGAAGGACCGGTAATGCTCACAGTCTCCTGGGAAGCTTCCCAGTCCCAAAACAAGTAGTACTCAAGTGGAGAGAGTGGTTCACACTTAAGAAACTCAATTCACCTGTTCATGTGGCAGATTTCACTGTCTCTACAAAGAAAGATCAAGTTCTAGCTTTCTATCATAACAAGACATGTTCCCTGAAAATATTTGGTAGGTTCCATTTTCAGGGCATTTCAGCAGAAAGGATACCTTCTCCTGTTTTGGGAAGAGATTTACATCTGGGCCAACTCTCAAATATTTAGGAATTGATTCCATCTCAGCTTGTCTTGGCCTCAGACTTTTTTCTTTAAAGGCAATGTTTTCCTGCTTTTTAGCTATTTTTCTCTTCATCTACATCTCTACTAAACAGTAAGTAGAGAACAGAGAGGAAATTTAAATGATATACTTTACTCTTTGTAGACAGCTTCCCCAAAAGATTTAATGGAGAGGGAATTGAGAATTTTGAATTGTGTAGATGGAGATAATGCATATGAGGAACTCTTTGTAAACCATAACACAATATTTGTGTCAGCCAAAATTACAGTTCTAGATTTCAGTTATGTGTGGGTTCTCTGCTCCTTGCCACAACACATAGTTGAGGGTTGTCTATAGATGCAGCCATCGGGGAGTAGAAAAGCAAAGAGTTGTAGGTGACGCTGCATTAGAGTCATGGAGATTTTTCTGAATATTTCATTGTAGCCACTAACACCTTCAAAGCCACCAGTAGTAGTGGACTGGGCCTCTGGAGTATCTCCCAAACCTGACCCAAAGACCATAAGCAAACATGTCCAGAGGATGGTGGATGTAAGTACAGCTGTTTTTCAGCACACAAAAACAAGGCACTGCCTGGCTTAGCTCTGCATGGGGGAGAGCACGGAGGGGAGCACAGTGGGCCACTTGCTTACATTGTGGCAGCAGACCAGTTCAGAAGGTACATTCTGCCAGCGTACTTTGGCCTTAAGGGGGAAGTGTGCGTCCTCTTACAAGAGAGGATAGATGTAACAGGAGAGCATAAAGCTGGTCTTTATTTGGGGCCGAGAGGTGTAAGAAAACACTTGTGTGTGAGGAAGAGTAACAAGGAGAATCTAAAACTGAAAATTTTGGCATTGCTTGATTTAATTCACTGTGCTAAATGCTGAGGAGGTATATACTTTCACATTTCCACATTCTTCCTCATAGGCCATTCCAGTGTGAAAGAAGAAAAGCTAGGGCCAGCAAGTGACACATCAGTGAGTGGTTGGGGATTAAAGCAGTGGGGGAGGGGAGGAGGGCGCACTTGCATCAGCTGTTAGAGGGAGCTTCACAGAGAAGGTGCAGTCTGAGCTGAGCAATGACAGAAGGGCAGAGAGGAGGGGGAACATCCCTCCGTGCAACGAGCTAGGAATACACAGGGCTAATGGGGTTAACAGCAGCTGACCACCCTCCAGATGCTGGTGCCAGCGAAGACATGGGATGGGATCTGCTGAGGCTTTGCAGCACCTTAAGGAGCATGTTTCCATCAGCTGCTGCAGCCTCTCTGTCCTTGGCTAAAGGGAGAAATGATTGCTTTCTTTTTGGTAATCATCAAAGCACTCCTTTTTTCAGTCTGTCTTCAAGAACTATGATCATGACCAGGATGGATACATTTCTCAGGAAGAGTTTGAAAAGATTGCTGCAAGTTTTCCATTTTCCTTCTGTGTGATGGACAAAGACAGGTGAGTGAGTGTGTATAAGAATATGTGGTTCTGAGCCTGGTGAGAGGGGTTTATGGGTGTCATAAGATGCACCTGTAAACTCAGCTGTGCTGCTGTGACCACTTAATGAATACTGGGGCTGAAAGGCAACCATCCGGGGAAGGCCTGTCTGGCTCTTGTTTGGTCCACAGTAGACAATGAAAAACATGCTTTTTAAATGCCTCAGACTTGAAGATTTCATAAATCTGTTTAGGAATAGTCAACTATAAAGAAGATAAAATTTAGTATCCCTCTTGCAGATTATGAGAAACAATATTTATTAATATTTTGCATATTTGCTTTCCTCAAGGTTACACTAAGGCCGATGTTGGTTCTCTGTATGAAACTAAATACATGGTTGATGGCTTCCAGTTATATGTTATGTGCTGTGTAAAGTCAGAAACTGCAGCGTATGATACCCCTCTCCCTGTACACACATTCTCAATCATTCTTCTTTACAATATTGCAGATACTGGTTAGATTAATTAGGAAAACCTAGTTTATCCAAAGAACAACTTTGGAAATGAGTATTCCTGCCTCAAGTACTTATAAGATGCTACCCAAGTACCCTTTTTAAGAGGAGGGCTCATGGAAGTAATTATCAGGTATTATGTACTGTGCTACCACTCAAGGATAAAAACAAAGGTGAGTGTCTAAGGCTAGAAGCCACCCCTGCCACCTCCTGTCCCCCACTTATACCCTCGTCTCCTTCATGTGCTGGCAGGGAAGGCCTCATCAGCAGAGAGGAGATCACAGCCTACTTCATGAGGGCCAGCTCAATCTACTCCAAGCTGGGCCTGGGCTTTCCTCACAACTTCCAAGAGACCACCTACCTGAAACCCACATTCTGTGACAACTGTGCTGGATTTGTAAGTTGTTCTTAGAGTGTTTTAGGGTTGAACTTGGGACAGTATAAATGATGAAGCCTGGCATAGGCCTCAGCACCTTGTCAGCTCATCCCAGCTCAGAGCCTAAGCAAACACCTGGTCCTCAAATACATGACTTTAGCGTGCACTCACTTTTTCCCATTTCTTCCTGATTTATTTTTTTCACTGGTGCATGAGGCTTGGAATAAATGGTAAGGAAATCGCATTAATGCGATTACTTTTGAGATATACTTTCTAAGTATTATGATCATATGCTGTTTCAAATGTTAGAAAAAAAGAAATGAGACATCCTTGCCCCTCCCCCCTTCAAAGAGAACTGCCTTTAAAAGTCATCTGAGTGTCCCTCCTCTGTTCCATCCCTGACCAGGAGTTTCTTTCTACACCCAGTGCTTTACCCCAAGATTCTATGCACTTGTTCTTTAGTTTGGAGTCCCAAGAAGGCTGTTTGCCCTGTGATTCATCCATTTCAGGCCTGGAGAAGGCCTGGATCGATGGTGAGCTTCTTGAGAACATATGACTCTGATCAGCACAGACTTCTCCTGTTTCCAGTTTAAGATCAGGAGGGATAAGACATAAGAGAGATGAGCAAGGTTTCCCTCCTACTTGAGGATGAGAGCAGAGTGAGGGGAAAAATAAAGAATGGATGTCAAAGTCTAGCCTCGCACAGATAGATGAATGACATGTGCTGCATTCTCTCGTCCCATAGCTCTGGGGAGTGATCAAACAAGGATACCGATGTAAAGGTAAGGCTCAGCTTTGTTGATTTGTTTTCCCTGGTCTCAGAGGCTCTCCTATAAAAAGCATTTTTTGCCCATAGTAATTATCCATGCAGTCCACAACTTCTCAGCACAGTACACAGCCTCATCCCCAAACTGGCTTCCTTAGATAAGTGCCCACCAAGATTGACTGCCACCACACCCAAGACAGGAATGCCTGGTGACCAGTTATGCAGCTGCCCCTTACAAGACCCTCTGCCTTGGCTACCTTGGAAATAGGGTTGGCTGGTAGGAGATTATACTCTCAGATGGTCATGGAAAAAGTGGGTTCCCATTCAAATGCACAGACTGACTTTTGGAACAGAAGGTCAGTGATTACAAAAGGTCCTGTCTACGATAAAAGAAAGGCTGACACCTCAGGACATTACTGTCCTTCCTTGTGACTAGACAATTCAAGAGTGAAAAAGAGAGCTTTTACTGCAAGGAAATAAAGAGTAAAACCTAATAGCCCACAGAGAGTTTCTGTAGAGTAGGTAGTATCTGCGGAATGCCTGAGATACTACTTAGTCCCTCGAAGATGATACAAGCTGCCACCTCTGATTCTGAGATGGTCAGGACTACAGCAAGCTGGTGAGATCGAGGGTTGACCAAGTGAGGAGAATGCTAGGTTCACAAAGAGCACTAGGTGACCTAGCTCCAGGAGACGGTACAGGTATGCATGACAGGAGAGTGCTGCATGTAAATGCAGTTTTAAGATCCTGAAGATGAAAGTGAAAGACTTCCTGACCAAAGTGTCTTGTCCACAGACTGCGGGATGAATTGCCACAAACAATGCAAAGATCTGGTTGTGTTTGAGTGCAAGAAGCGAGCCAAGAACCCAGCAGCTCCCACAGAGAACAGCACCTCTGTGGGGCTAACATCCAACCTTTGCTCACTGGGAGCCAAAGATCTGCTCCTCAGTAAGTAGGCACTCAACATTTATCTTAGAAAGTGAAATGGGAAGATTGCTGTTCTCCTTTCCACTCTTAACAGAAACCACCACAAATACCATTGTGGATGACATACCTGTATACTATGCACCCTATATTTTAAGAGTTACACATAACTTTTGGGCACCACAATTGTGTCAGATACAATGCAAATTTTCATAGGAGAAAGGTGGCAGAGAGCAGCATGAAGGTCTGGACCTCAGCACAAAGCCTGGAAAGGGGCTGCACCTAGAGATTTCTCTTCTCCCGTCCATCTCTTCTCTCAACCCTGCCTCCAAATAAGAGGACTTCTGAGGCTTTCTTATAACCCATCAGGAAGTAAATTAATGGGTAGGATTAAAACAGGTATTATTCATGAGCAACAAATGAAGATTGCAATAAGCCTTCAAGGCATGTTTGTAATGGAAAAACTGACTGGCTATCACCATCATCCATTCAAACTGCTTCCATTTCTTAATAATTATTCTCTGTGATGGCACCTGTTCATCAAATCAAAACTTCCAGTTTTCTTTTTAGCCCATTATCATCTTTGTCAATCTCACTGTAACTTTGTGTATTCATCTACTTTTCCTTTCTTGAAACTTAACACTTCTCCTGGCTTTTTACAACATTGTGAACTCCTAGAACTTCTCCTGCCATTTTAAAGGCTCCTTCTGTTGCTTTTTCTTACTTGCTTTCTTTTTACTTCTAAAAAGGTAACATGCCTAGGATTCTACCCCAAGTTTCTGTATGTCTAGGATTATTTATAATTTGAGCTGATAAAAAAGTATAACATGTTATAGAAATGTTAGAAAATGGAGACAGAAAAAAATAATCATCCATAATAAAGACTGTAATTAATTAGGGTAAATGTAACAATTTAAATATTCTAGTACTGACAGTGCAATTATAATTTTGAGCTTTTAAAAACTGTGTTCCTCTAGGGAAACATTAAACTAGTATCTTTATAGGTTCCTATTAATAGAACTGTTGATTCAGATCACAGTGCTAATTAGAGAACTTTCCTGGTCCAGAAGCCATTTGACTATACCAATTCAATGTCTTGGTTAGAAAGTTTATTAATATTTTTAAAAATTATATAAGAAAAAGTATTTTTTTTAAAGTGTCACTTTCTGTTAAAATGTGTTTTATACATATTTTATATATGTGTGTGTGTGTATAAGCATATAAAATCATTTCATTCCCTAAATGCTGGAAGGTAGTAGTTTTTTCATCCACATTTAATCAAAGACTAAATAGAATCCAAAATCCCTGTTTATCAAGAAATGTTGTACGGGCCCTAATGACTTTTCAAGAGCCCAGAATTACTACTGGGTCTTTGCAGTAGAAGGGTACTCTGCAGTCTAAACAACTGCCACCTGGCTCAGATACACTGCTCTTACTCTACTTTTCCAGATTACTACCTAGGCTGGGGCCTGGGCAGGAGTCTTGGTTCAAAGGAGAAAAATCAGAATGACTCCTCTTTCCTTTTCCAGTTGGTATCAAACAAGAGCACTGTGTTGACACACACCTCCACAAAGCTACAACTTCCCTCTCACGGTTAAGCTGTGCCCATTGTTCAAATGGACATATTGGCCTCACAGAGAATACAGGCTGCTGGAGGCCACCTGTATCCAAACTGAAACTTGAGTGCTGAGAGCTCCCAGACAGCAGGGTCCACAGAAAGCATTTAGAGCATTTCTATCTGTACACTGACCCTGCTCTCTTTAATTTATGAAACTATAGTAGAGGCAGGGACTTCAGCTTATCTGAAGAAACAAACGTCTAGGCAATCTTTGTACAAACAGAAAAAAATGCCCTTTCCTCAGGGTGGATGCAGCCTTAACCCCAGTGGCTAGGGCTTGGCCAGCAAAACCCCTGGATTTCAGTCCCCTTCACCCCTAAATTGGGTGCCTGAAAATGAATCCACTTTGGGACTATAGAACTCATATAAATATAGGAAAGGTCTCACTTGAAATTAACATGTCAGTCTTGAGTCTCCTTTTCTGAGCTGGGGTACTAACATGTTTTGTGTCTACCTGTAGCACCTGAGGAAGGACCCTTCACATTCCCTAATGGGGAGGCTGTGGAACACAGTGAGGAAAGTAAGGATCGGACCATCGTGCTCATGGGCGTGTCCTCACAGAAGATTTCTGTTCGGCTTAAGAGGACTGCAGCGCACAAGGCCACCCAGACCGAATCACTGCCTTGGCTTGGCAGCGAGGGCCCTTCTGGTCCCTGTGTACCGCCTTCCCCAAGGAAGACAGCCCAGGATACTCTGTATGTGCTTCCCAGCCCCACATCTCCATGCCCTAGCCCAGTCCTGGTCAGAAAGCGGGCTTTTGTCAAGTGGGAGAATAAAGAATCCCTCATAAAATCAAAGGAGGAGCTCCGTCACCTCAGGCTCCCTACCTACCAAGAGCTGGAACAGGTAACTTCCTTTCCCTCTTTCTCAGACTTTGAGAGAAGTAGGGGCCCTGGTTCACATGAGGAGAACAGGATAAGCTGGGCTCCCGATTGCCATAATGGGACCATTTCAAAGTGTGGGTGCCAGAGCTCAAAGCTCTGTTCACAGTAGGCTCCTTGGAAAAAACCAGTTTCTATTGATCAGCTTTACTGGGCTGACACCACACCCTTTTTCTAGATGAAACTTAAAATGAAGTTGCCTAAGTCCAACCATCCCTGGAGGTCTTTGTTAACTTACTCCTCAGGATCATGTACTGGACCTTTGTGGTTCTCTAGGCCTCTTCCTAAAAAGAAGGTAGGTGATCATTGTGCTACCCACCCCCCAAAAAAAGTATTAGAGCTCACCACAGAGAAAGCCTTCTTAATATAAACAAGGAATATCTTTCCTAACACATCAGGGAATGTGCTAATCTAACAGCTAAACCAACAGAATGTGTTAAATGCACAGGTGGATATAATCTATAAAATGTTAACAGTTGTACCAGGAGCTGCTTTTTTCTGTAAGGCTTATAATGTCCTAATTATAAGATACCTCATAGAGGCATTAGAAAGAAAGAGAAAGTTTACCAAGAAAAGGAAAACAGTAGTTTGGAAATGTTTCAAAATTTGCGAAAAAGGGATAAAAAAGTTAAGTAAGAGATGGGACAACCACCTGTTGTCCCAATACTCTGTTACTAACATACTTTGTTTAGAGTCAGAGCTTATGGAGAAGGCTGGCTTAGACAGACATCTGTCATGGCACAGTACTTCTTGCCAATGATAGGTGACAAGTCAGTTTAGACAGTGGGGAGGAATGCCTGTCTGCCTTTTTTTTTCCCCAAAACACTTTGAGGCCTATCAGTACAAACACAAAACCACCATCCACTTAGTTAGGATTACTTTAAAAATTCTATATACTACACGGTGAAACTGCCCAAGAGGGTCTCAGAATTTCCTGCTTTGTCCTCAGTGTTATACCATCCTTGTCAGACTCCCAGGAATTGAATTACAGAAATATTTGAAAAAGCAACTTAGACAATGTGACACTCTTGGTTTGGTGCCTGGAACAAAGAACGTAATATTAGGAGTACCATATGAAAAAAAAAGTTTCTGGAAAAGTACTCTCTTGCTCAGAGTATTTTTAAGATATGTGTTATGAATCAAGTTAATCAGAAGGTGACAAAATATGGCTTACACAAAGCCCTCTCTCTCTCTCTTTAGGGATAGAAACTGCCAGAAGTAACTTATAAGAACAATAAAAGAACCCATGAAAAGTGAACTTTGATAGAGTAGAAAGAACTTTGGTCTTGGGGACAAACATTTGTGTTTCTACTCCCAGATACTAGTTATTTCTACTTCCAGATACTACTTATGCTCGCTGTTAAACTGTGACCTATTTGGTCTTCTGTAAAACACAGAGCCAAGAAGCTATTCCATGTTCTCTGCAGTTTGCTTCAGATCTTCAACAATATTTATGAGGGCTAAATACTCTTATTATCATATAACATGGTCCCTGGCACATAGCAAGTGCTCAATATTATACAGTAGTTAAAAACTGGCTATCTTGGTAACTTACATTGAGAAACAACAAAACATATCCCAAATTACCCAGATATTGCCACATATTTTGGGGTGTAATCAATATGTATAAGAACACGGGATTCAAAGTCAGAAGACTGGAGACAGCAGCAGCAGGGGTGATTCCTTTTTTTCTCTATTTACAATTGGTGATTCATAACCAAACAAAAGTGACTGCACATTACACCAGAACATCCAGGAGATTTTTTACTCACCTGTGTTTCAGAAAGTAGGATGGATAGGCTCTCAGAGGGGGGTTGCAAATCCAAGGGAGTAAGCTTGCCTCAACCCCACACATCATGACGGGGGGAGAGGGTGGGGAGCCAAACCGGAGAGTGCAAAACAAACAGGTCTGATACCAAGGGAGATACAGAATTTGTGAAGGCCCAGCCAGCCTGATGGGAAACCTGGCATGACATCACAGCAGGACAGTAAGTTTGTAGGCAGAGGAGAAACTTGGGTCAGTCTCTCTCCACAGGGTAACACTGATATGTACTGGTAGAAAGTGAAAGTGGTGAGTAACTAGCTACATGGGTTGTAGCTGAAGGTACCTGTGTCTCTCCAGCAGCACTCAGATTTCTTAGGCGGGACCTGCATGACATGGGGAAGGGAGAGGAAAGGGAAAGATGCAAACAAGAATAACTAAGGGCACTGAAGGAACGTGTTTCCTGCCTCTATGGGAGTTCATTGGGATGTCTGCCCAAGGACCTCTAGAAATACCCAACTCAAGGATCCCCTTACCATGCCAAGAGCACCCACGGAAGTCCCAGGTAATAAGCCCACAACTCCCGCACTTGGCCACCACCTCTTTCTACACCATCATTTTTTGAGCCAGCTCAGGTAAAAAGAAACCAGAAACTTGAGTTCTAGAATGTGCCACCTTCCAGAAAACAAAAGGTTTCTAACTGCCAGTCTATTGCACAGTAACAATCAAAGTGCAAACAACTAAGAAAGGTGTATGTGCTACTTCAAGTGTTCAGTGAAAAATCACAGTATTATGGTTATCATGAAAACAAAATAATTCCCCAGCAGCCAAACTCAAAGGCATGGAATATTGCAATCTGATAAAGAATTCAACATAGCTGTTATGAGGAGATTCAGTGTAATACAAGAAAACCCAGAAAGGCAACTGAATGAACTGAGGAGTAAAGTTAAATGAACAGAAGGAGGTTTTTTTTGTTTGTTTTTTCACCAAATTAAAAAAATTCTGGAGGTGAATAATTCAATGAATGAGATAAAGAATGCATTAGAGAGCTTAGGAAATAGGGGAGATCAGATCAAGGAGAGAATTAGCAACTTAGACAACAGGAATTTAGAAATGACTCAGGAGAGAGAAATTTTTTAAAGAATAAAGAAACCCTACAAAAGCTCTCAGACATGGGAAAAAGAAATATAGGAATTATTGGTCTATTAGAAGAAGCAGAGAACATATTTAAAGAAATAATAGCTAGGAACTTCCCAAACCCGGGGAAGCAATTGGACATACAAGTCCGAAAATCCAAGAGGCCACAGATTACCCTATTATGTCAATGTAAAAAGACCTTCTCCAAGATGCAT